>NW_027478161.1:17272727-17575757 GCF_051020975.1 Osmia lignaria lignaria
TGCCATAGCTCGTTTCGTTTCCGAGATATTTGCAGATATATCTCAAGGGAAGGGGCCTGACGGACATATTTCGAGATATTTCTTCTTCTTGTTGTTCTTCTTCTGCACAGCTAAGCTAGAAGTGGCATTTGCGGCTCGCACTAGTGCAGAGTTATCTCAAAGAAAGGGGCCGCGGTGTTTCTGTATCTCTATTATGTTGGTGCGGCTTCGGAACTTTTAAATATTTCGATATATCTCGAAAACTACGCTTCTGATCAAAAAATATCATAGAACATAAATTGTAGGAAACATAATTCTCTACAAAAAAGGTCTCTTAAGATTTTGCCATAGCTCGTTTCGTTTCCCAGATATTTGCAGATATATCTCAAGGGAAGGGGCCTGACGGACATATTTCGAGATATTTCTTCTTCTTGTTGTTCTTCTTCTGCACAGCTAAGCTGGAAGTGGCATTTCCAGCTCGCAATAGTGCAGAGTTATCTCAAAGAAAGGGGCCACGGTGTTTCTGTATCTCTATTATGTTGGTGCGGCTTCGGAACTTTTAAATATCTTGATATATCTCGAGAACCACGCATCTGATCAAAAAATATCATGGAACATAAAAAGTAGGAAACTTAATTCTCTACAAAAAAGGTCTCTTAACATTTTGCCATAGCTCGCTTCGTTTCCGAGATATTTGGAGATTTATCTCAGGGGAAGGGGCCTGACGGACATATTTCGAGATATTTCTTCTTCTTGTTGTTCTTCTTCTGCACAGCTAAGCTGGAAGTGGCATTTGGAGCTTGCAATAGTGCAGAGTTATCTCAAAGAAAGGGGCCACGGTGTTTCTGTATCTCTATTATGTTGGTGCGGCTTCGGAACTTTTAAATATCTTGATATATCTCGAGAACTACGCATCTGATCAAAAAATATCATAGAACACAAAAAGTAGGAAACTTAATTCTCTACAAAAAAGGTCTCTTAACATTTTGCCACAGCTCGCTTCGTTTCCGAGATATTTGCAGATTTATCTCGAGGGAAGGGGCCTGACGGACATATTTCGAGATATTTCTTCTTCTTGTTGTTCTTCTTCTGCACAGCTAAGCTGGAAGTGGCATTTGCAGCTCGCAATAGTGCCGAGTTATCTCAAAGAAAGGGGCCACGGTGTTTCTGTATCTCTATTATGTTGGTGCGGCTTCGGAACTTTTAAATATCTTGATATATCTCGAGAACTACGCATCTGATCAAAAAATATCATGGAACATAAAAAGTAGGAAACTTAATTCTCTACAAAAAAGGTCTCTTAACATTTTGCCATAGCTCGCTTCGTTTCCGAGATATTTGGAGATTTATCTCAGGGGAAGGGGCCTGACGGACATATTTCGAGATATTTCTTCTTCTTGTTGTTCTTCTTCTGCACAGCTAAGCTGGAAGTGGCATTTGGAGCTTGCAATAGTGCAGAGTTATCTCAAAGAAAGGGGCCACGGTGTTTCTGTATCTCTATTATGTTGGTGCGGCTTCGGAACTTTTAAATATCTTGATATATCTCGAGAACTACGCATCTGATCAAAAAATATCATAGAACACAAAAAGTAGGAAACTTAATTCTCTACAAAAAAGGTCTCTTAACATTTTGCCACAGCTCGCTTCGTTTCCGAGATATTTGCAGATTTATCTCGAGGGAAGGGGCCTGACGGACATATTTGGAGATATTTCTTCTTCTTGTTGTTCTTCTTCTGCACAGCTAAGCTGGAAGTGGCATTTGCGGCTCGCACTAGTGCAGAGTTATCTCAAAGAAAGGGGCCACGGTGTTTCTGTATCTCTATTATGTTGGTGCGGCTTCGGAACTTTTAAATATCTTGATATATCTCGAGAACTACGCATCTGATCAAAAAATATCATGGAACATAAAAAGTAGGAAACTTAATTCTCTACAAAAAAGGTCTCTTAACATTTTGCCATAGCTCGCTTCGTTTCCGAGATATTTGGAGATTTATCTCAAGGGAAGGGGCCTGACGGACATATTTCGAGATATTTCTTCTTCTTGTTGTTCTTCTTCTGCACAGCTAAGCTGGAAGTGGCATTTGGAGCTTGCAATAGTGCAGAGTTATCTCAAAGAAAGGGGCCACGGTGTTTCTGTATCTCTATTATGTTGGTGCGGCTTCGGAACTTTTAAATATCTTGATATATCTCGAGAACTACGCATCTGATCAAAAAATATCATAGAACACAAAAAGTAGGAAACTTAATTCTCTACAAAAAAGGTCTCTTAACATTTTGCCACAGCTCGCTTCGTTTCCGAGATATTTGCAGATTTATCTCGAGGGAAGGGGCCTGACGGACATATTTCGAGATATTTCTTCTTCTTGTTGTTCTTCTTCTGCACAGCTAAGCTGGAAGTGGCATTTGCAGCTCGCAATAGTGCCGAGTTATCTCAAAGAAAGGGGCCACGGTGTTTCTGTATCTCTATTATGTTGGTGCGGCTTCGGAACTTTTAAATATCTTGATATATCTCGAGAACTACGCATCTGATCAAAAAATATCATGGAACATAAAAAGTAGGAAACTTAATTCTCTACAAAAAAGGTCTCTTAACATTTTGCCATAGCTCGCTTCGTTTCCGAGATATTTGGAGATTTATCTCAGGGGAAGGGGCCTGACGGACATATTTCGAGATATTTCTTCTTCTTGTTGTTCTTCTTCTGCACAGCTAAGCTGGAAGTGGCATTTGGAGCTTGCAATAGTGCAGAGTTACCTCAAAGAAAGGGGCCACGGTGTTTCTGTATCTCTATTATGTTGGTGCGGCTTCGGAACTTTTAAATATCTTGATATATCTCGAGAACTACGCATCTGATCAAAAAATATCATAGAACACAAAAAGTAGGAAACTTAATTCTCTACAAAAAAGGTCTCTTAACATTTTGCCACAGCTCGCTTCGTTTCCGAGATATTTGCAGATTTATCTCGAGGGAAGGGGCCTGACGGACATATTTCGAGATATTTCTTCTTCTTGTTGTTCTTCTTCTGCACAGCTAAGCTCGAAGTGTTATTTGCGGCTCGCACTAGTGCAGAGTTATCTCAAAGAAAGGGGCCACGGTGTTTCTGTATCTCTATTATGTTGGTGCGGCTTCGGAACTTTTAAATATCTTGATGTATCTCGAGAACTACGCATCTGATCAAAAAATATCATGGAACATAAAAAGTAGGAAACTTAATTCTCTACAAAAAAGGTCTCTTAACATTTTGCCATAGCTCGCTTCGTTTCCGAGATATTTGGAGATTTATCTCAGGGGAAGGGGCCTGACGGACATATTTCGAGATATTTCTTCTTCTTGTTGTTCTTCTTCTGCACAGCTAAGCTGGAAGTGGCATTTGGAGCTTGCAATAGTGCAGAGTTATCTCAAAGAAAGGGGCCACGGTGTTTCTGTATCTCTATTATGTTGGTGCGGCTTCGGAACTTTTAAATATCTTGATATATCTCGAGAACTACGCATCTGATCAAAAAATATCATAGAACACAAAAAGTAGGAAACTTAATTCTCTACAAAAAAGGTCTCTTAACATTTTGCCACAGCTCGCTTCGTTTCCGAGATATTTGCAGATTTATCTCGAGGGAAGGGGCCTGACGGACATATTTCGAGATATTTCTTCTTCTTGTTGTTCTTCTTCTGCACAGCTAAGCTGGAAGTGGCATTTGCGGCTCGCACTAGTGCAGAGTTATCTCAAAGAAAGGGGCCACGGTGTTTCTGTATCTCTATTATGTTGGTGCGGCTTCGGAACTTTTAAATATCTTGATATATCTCGAGAACTACGCATCTGATCAAAAAATATCATGGAACATAAAAAGTAGGAAACTTAATTCTCTACAAAAAAGGTCTCTTAACATTTTGCCATAGCTCGCTTCGTTTCCGAGATATTTGGAGATTTATCTCAGGGGAAGGGGCCTGACGGACATATTTCGAGATATTTCTTCTTCTTGTTGTTCTTCTTCTGCACAGCTAAGCTGGAAGTGGCATTTGGAGCTTGCAATAGTGCAGAGTTATCTCAAAGAAAGGGGCCACGGTGTTTCTGTATCTCTATTATGTTGGTGCGGCTTCGGAACTTTTAAATATCTTGATATATCTCGAGAACTACGCATCTGATCAAAAAATATCATAGAACACAAAAAGTAGGAAACTTAATTCTCTACAAAAAAGGTCTCTTAACATTTTGCCACAGCTCGCTTCGTTTCCGAGATATTTGCAGATTTATCTCGAGGGAAGGGGCCTGACGGACATATTTCGAGATATTTCTTCTTCTTGTTGTTCTTCTTCTGCACAGCTAAGCTGGAAGTGGCATTTGCAGCTCGCAATAGTGCCGAGTTATCTCAAAGAAAGGGGCCACGGTGTTTCTGTATCTCTATTATGTTGGTGCGGCTTCGGAACTTTTAAATATCTTGATATATCTCGAGAACTACGCATCTGATCAAAAAATATCATGGAACATAAAAAGTAGGAAACTTAATTCTCTACAAAAAAGGTCTCTTAACATTTTGCCATAGCTCGCTTCGTTTCCGAGATATTTGGAGATTTATCTCAGGGGAAGGGGCCTGACGGACATATTTCGAGATATTTCTTCTTCTTGTTGTTCTTCTTCTGCACAGCTAAGCTGGAAGTGGCATTTGGAGCTTGCAATAGTGCAGAGTTATCTCAAAGAAAGGGGCCACGGTGTTTCTGTATCTCTATTATGTTGGTGCGGCTTCGGAACTTTTAAATATCTTGATATATCTCGAGAACTACGCATCTGATCAAAAAATATCATAGAACACAAAAAGTAGGAAACTTAATTCCCTACAAAAAAGGTCTCTTAACATTTTGCCACAGCTCGCTTCGTTTCCGAGATATTTGCAGATTTATCTCGAGGGAAGGGGCCTGACGGACATATTTCGAGATATTTCTTCTTCTTGTTGTTCTTCTTCTGCACAGCTAAGCTGGAAGTGGCATTTGCGGCTCGCACTAGTGCAGAGTTATCTCAAAGAAAGGGGCCACGGTGTTTCTGTATCTCTATTATGTTGGTGCGGCCTCGGAACTTTTAAATATCTTGATATATCTCGAGAACTACGCATCTGATCAAAAAATATCATGGAACATAAAAAGTAGGAAACTTAATTCTCTACAAAAAAGGTCTCTTAACATTTTGCCATAGCTCGCTTCGTTTCCGAGATATTTGGAGATTTATCTCAGGGGAAGGGGCCTGACGGACATATTTCGAGATATTTCTTCTTCTTGTTGTTCTTCTTCTGCACAGCTAAGCTGGAAGTGGCATTTGGAGCTTGCAATAGTGCAGAGTTATCTCAAAGAAAGGGGCCACGGTGTTTCTGTATCTCTATTATGTTGGTGCGGCTTCGGAACTTTTAAATATCTTGATATATCTCGAGAACTACGCATCTGATCAAAAAATATCATAGAACACAAAAAGTAGGAAACTTAATTGTCTACAAAAAAGGTCTCTTAACATTTTGCCACAGCTCGCTTCGTTTCCGAGATATTTGCAGATTTATCTCGAGGGAAGGGGCCTGACGGACATATTTCGAGATATTTCTTCTTCTTGTTGTTCTTCTTCTGCACAGCTAAGCTAGAAGTGGCATTTGCGGCACGCACTAGTGCAGAGTTATCTCAAAGAAAGGGGCCGCGGTGTTTCTGTATCTCTATTATGTTGGTGCGGCTTCGGAACTTTTAAATATCTCGATATATCTCGAAAACTACGCTTCTGATCAAAAAATATCATAGAACATAAATTGTAGGAAACATAATTCTCTACAAAAAAGGTCTCTTAAGATTTTGCCATAGCTCGTTTCGTTCCCGAGATATTTGCAGATATATCTCAAGGGAAGGGGCCTGACGGACATATTTCGAGATATTTCTTCTTCTTGTTGTTCTTCTTCTGCACAGCTAAGCTGGAAGTGGCATTTGGAGCTTGCAATAGTGCAGAGTTATCTCAAAGAAAGGGGCCACGGTGTTTCTGTATCTCTATTATGTTGGTGCGGCTTCGGAACTTTTAAATATCTTGATATATCTCGAGAACTACGCATCTGATCAAAAAATATCATAGAACACAAAAAGTAGGAAACTTAATTCTCTACAAAAAAGGTCTCTTAACATTTTGCCACAGCTCGCTTCGTTTCCGAGATATTTGCAGATTTATCTCGAGGGAAGGGGCCTGACGGACATATTTCGAGATATTTCTTCTTCTTGTTGTTCTTCTTCTGCACAGCTAAGCTGGAAGTGGCATTTGCGGCTCGCACTAGTGCAGAGTTATCTCAAAGAAAGGGGCCACGGTGTTTCTGTATCTCTATTATGTTGGTGCGGCTTCGGAACTTTTAAATATCTTGATATATCTCGAGAACTACGCTTCTGATCAAAAAATATCATAGAACATAAAAAGTAGGAAACTTAATTCTTTACAAGAAAGGTCTCTTAACATTTTGCCATAGCTCGCTTCGTTTCCGAGATATTTGCAGATTTATCTCAAGGGAAGGGGCCTGACGGACATATTTCGAGATATTTCTTCTTCTTGTTGTTCTTCTTCTGCACAGCTAAACTGGAAATGGCATTTCCAGCTCGCAATAGTGCAGAGTTATCTCAAAGAAAGGGGCCACGGTGTTTCTGTATCTCTATTATGTTGGTGCGGCTTCGGAACTTATAAATATCTTGATATATCTCGAGAACTACGCATCTGATCAAAGAATATCATGGAACATAAAAAGTAGGAAACTTCATTCTCTACAAAAAAGGTCTCTTAAGATTTTGCCATAGCTCGTTTCGTTTCCGAGATATTTGCAGATATATCTCAAGGGAAGGGGCCTGACGTACATATTTCGAGATATTTCTTCTTCTTGTTGTTCTTCTTCTGCACAGCTAAGCTGGAAGTGGCATTTCCAGCTCGCAATAGTGCAGAGTTATCTCAAAGAAAGGGGCTACGGTGTTTCTGTATCTCTATTATGTTGGTGCGGCTTCGGAACTTTTAAATATCTTGATATATCTCGAGAACTACGCATCTGATCAAAAAATATCATGGAACATAAAAAGTAGGAAACTTAATTCTCTACAAAAAAGGTCTCTTAAGATTTTGCCATAGCTCGTTTCGTTTCCGAGATATTTGCAGATATATCTCAAGGGAAGGGGCCTGACGGACATATTTCGAGATATTTCTTCTTCTTGTTGTTCTTCTTCTGCACAGCTAAGCTAGAAGTGGCATTTGCGGCTCGCACTAGTGCAGAGTTATCTCAAAGAAAGGGGCCGCGGTGTTTCTGTATCTCTATTATGTTGGTGCGGCTTCGGAACTTTTAAATATCTCGATATATCTCGAAAACTACGCTTCTGATCAAAAAATATCATAGAACATAAATTGTAGGAAACATAATTCTCTACAAAAAAGGTCTCTTAAGATTTTGCCATAGCTCGTTTCGTTTCCGAGATATTTGCAGATATATCTCAAGGGAAGGGGCCTGACGGACATATTTCGAGATATTTCTTCTTCTTGTTGTTCTTCTTCTGCACAGCTAAGCTGGAAGTGGCATTTCCAGCTCGCAATAGTGCAGAGTTATCTCAAAGAAAGGGGCCACGGTGTTTCTGTATCTCTATTATGTTGGTGCGGCTTCGGAACTTTTAAATATCTTGATATATCTCGAGAACTACGCATCTGATCAAAAAATATCATGGAACATAAAAAGTAGGAAACTTAATTCTCTACAAAAAAGGTCTCTTAACATTTTGCCATAGCTCGCTTCGTTTCCGAGATGTTTGCAGATTTATCTCGAGGGAAGGGGCCTGACGGACATATTTCGAGATATTTCTTCTTCTTGTTGTTCTTCTTCTGCACAGCTAAGCTGGAAGTGGCATTAGCAGCACGCAATAGTGCAGAGTTATCTCAAAGAAAGGGGCCACGGTGTTTCTGTATCTCTATTATGTTGGTGCGGCTTCGGAACTTTTAAATATCTTGATATATCTCGAGAACTACGCATCTGATCAAAAAATATCATAGAACACAAAAAGTAGGAAACTTAATTCTCTACAAAAAAGGTCTCTTAACATTTTGCCACAGCTCGCTTCGTTTCCGAGATATTTGCAGATTTATCTCGAGGGAAGGGGCCTGACGGACATATTTCGAGATATTTCTTCTTCTTGTTGTTCTTCTTCTGCACAGCTAAGCTGGAAGTGGCATTTGCGGCTCGCACTAGTGCAGAGTTATCTCAAAGAAAGGGGCCACGGTGTTTCTGTATCTCTATTATGTTGGTGCGGCCTCGGAACTTTTAAATATCTTGATATATCTCGAGAACTACGCATCTGATCAAAAAATATCATGGAACATAAAAAGTAGGAAACTTAATTCTCTACAAAAAAGGTCTCTTAACATTTTGCCATAGCTCGCTTCGTTTCCGAGATATTTGGAGATTTATCTCAGGGGAAGGGGCCTGACGGACATATTTCGAGATATTTCTTCTTCTTGTTGTTCTTCTTCTGCACAGCTAAGCTGGAAGTGGCATTTGGAGCTTGCAATAGTGCAGAGTTATCTCAAAGAAAGGGGCCACGGTGTTTCTGTATCTCTATTATGTTGGTGCGGCTTCGGAACTTTTAAATATCTTGATATATCTCGAGAACTACGCATCTGATCAAAAAATATCATAGAACACAAAAAGTAGGAAACTTAATTGTCTACAAAAAAGGTCTCTTAACATTTTGCCACAGCTCGCTTCGTTTCCGAGATATTTGCAGATTTATCTCGAGGGAAGGGGCCTGACGGACATATTTCGAGATATTTCTTCTTCTTGTTGTTCTTCTTCTGCACAGCTAAGCTAGAAGTGGCATTTGCGGCACGCACTAGTGCAGAGTTATCTCAAAGAAAGGGGCCGCGGTGTTTCTGTATCTCTATTATGTTGGTGCGGCTTCGGAACTTTTAAATATCTCGATATATCTCGAAAACTACGCTTCTGATCAAAAAATATCATAGAACATAAATTGTAGGAAACATAATTCTCTACAAAAAAGGTCTCTTAAGATTTTGCCATAGCTCGTTTCGTTCCCGAGATATTTGCAGATATATCTCAAGGGAAGGGGCCTGACGGACATATTTCGAGATATTTCTTCTTCTTGTTGTTCTTCTTCTGCACAGCTAAGCTGGAAGTGGCATTTGGAGCTTGCAATAGTGCAGAGTTATCTCAAAGAAAGGGGCCACGGTGTTTCTGTATCTCTATTATGTTGGTGCGGCTTCGGAACTTTTAAATATCTTGATATATCTCGAGAACTACGCATCTGATCAAAAAATATCATAGAACACAAAAAGTAGGAAACTTAATTCTCTACAAAAAA
Organism: Osmia lignaria lignaria; assembly: GCF_051020975.1. Taxonomy (NCBI): domain Eukaryota; kingdom Metazoa; phylum Arthropoda; class Insecta; order Hymenoptera; family Megachilidae; genus Osmia; species Osmia lignaria. Next base: position 17,282,051 of record NW_027478161.1, read on the forward strand.
GGTCTCTTAAGATTTTGCCATAGCTCGTTTCGTTTCCGAGATATTTGCAGATATATCTCAAGGGAAGGGGCCTGACGGACATATTTCGAGATATTTCTTCTTCTTGTTGTTCTTCTTCTGCACAGCTAAGCTGGAAGTGGCATTTGGAGCTTGCAATAGTGCAGAGTTATCTCAAAGAAAGGGGCCACGGTGTTTCTGTATCTCTATTATGTTGGTGCGGCTTCGGAACTTTTAAATATCTTGATATATCTCGAGAACTACGCATCTGATCAAAAAATATCATAGAACACAAAAAGTAGGAAACTTAATTCTCTACAAAAAAGGTCTCTTAACATTTTGCCACAGCTCGCTTCGTTTCCGAGATATTTGCAGATTTATCTCGAGGGAAGGGGCCTGACGGACATATTTCGAGATATTTCTTCTTCTTGTTGTTCTTCTTCTGCACAGCTAAGCTGGAAGTGGCATTTGCGGCTCGCACTAGTGCAGAGTTATCTCAAAGAAAGGGGCCACGGTGTTTCTGTATCTCTATTATGTTGGTGCGGCCTCGGAACTTTTAAATATCTTGATATATCTCGAGAACTACGCATCTGATCAAAAAATATCATGGAACATAAAAAGTAGGAAACTTAATTCTCTACAAAAAAGGTCTCTTAACATTTTGCCATAGCTCGCTTCGTTTCCGAGATATTTGGAGATTTATCTCAGGGGAAGGGGCCTGACGGACATATTTCGAGATATTTCTTCTTCTTGTTGTTCTTCTTCTGCACAGCTAAGCTGGAAGTGGCATTTGGAGCTTGCAATAGTGCAGAGTTATCTCAAAGAAAGGGGCCACGGTGTTTCTGTATCTCTATTATGTTGGTGCGGCTTCGGAACTTTTAAATATCTTGATATATCTCGAGAACTACGCATCTGATCAAAAAATATCATAGAACACAAAAAGTAGGAAACTTAATTGTCTACAAAAAAGGTCTCTTAACATTTTGCCACAGCTCGCTTCGTTTCCGAGATATTTGCAGATTTATCTCGAGGGAAGGGGCCTGACGGACATATTTCGAGATATTTCTTCTTCTTGTTGTTCTTCTTCTGCACAGCTAAGCTAGAAGTGGCATTTGCGGCACGCACTAGTGCAGAGTTATCTCAAAGAAAGGGGCCGCGGTGTTTCTGTATCTCTATTATGTTGGTGCGGCTTCGGAACTTTTAAATATCTCGATATATCTCGAAAACTACGCTTCTGATCAAAAAATATCATAGAACATAAATTGTAGGAAACATAATTCTCTACAAAAAAGGTCTCTTAAGATTTTGCCATAGCTCGTTTCGTTCCCGAGATATTTGCAGATATATCTCAAGGGAAGGGGCCTGACGGACATATTTCGAGATATTTCTTCTTCTTGTTGTTCTTCTTCTGCACAGCTAAGCTGGAAGTGGCATTTGGAGCTTGCAATAGTGCAGAGTTATCTCAAAGAAAGGGGCCACGGTGTTTCTGTATCTCTATTATGTTGGTGCGGCTTCGGAACTTTTAAATATCTTGATATATCTCGAGAACTACGCATCTGATCAAAAAATATCATAGAACACAAAAAGTAGGAAACTTAATTCTCTACAAAAAAGGTCTCTTAACATTTTGCCACAGCTCGCTTCGTTTCCGAGATATTTGCAGATTTATCTCGAGGGAAGGGGCCTGACGGACATATTTCGAGATATTTCTTCTTCTTGTTGTTCTTCTTCTGCACAGCTAAGCTGGAAGTGGCATTTGCGGCTCGCACTAGTGCAGAGTTATCTCAAAGAAAGGGGCCACGGTGTTTCTGTATCTCTATTATGTTGGTGCGGCTTCGGAACTTTTAAATATCTTGATATATCTCGAGAACTACGCTTCTGATCAAAAAATATCATAGAACATAAAAAGTAGGAAACTTAATTCTTTACAAGAAAGGTCTCTTAACATTTTGCCATAGCTCGCTTCGTTTCCGAGATATTTGCAGATTTATCTCAAGGGAAGGGGCCTGACGGACATATTTCGAGATATTTCTTCTTCTTGTTGTTCTTCTTCTGCACAGCTAAACTGGAAATGGCATTTCCAGCTCGCAATAGTGCAGAGTTATCTCAAAGAAAGGGGCCACGGTGTTTCTGTATCTCTATTATGTTGGTGCGGCTTCGGAACTTATAAATATCTTGATATATCTCGAGAACTACGCATCTGATCAAAGAATATCATGGAACATAAAAAGTAGGAAACTTCATTCTCTACAAAAAAGGTCTCTTAAGATTTTGCCATAGCTCGTTTCGTTTCCGAGATATTTGCAGATATATCTCAAGGGAAGGGGCCTGACGTACATATTTCGAGATATTTCTTCTTCTTGTTGTTCTTCTTCTGCACAGCTAAGCTGGAAGTGGCATTTCCAGCTCGCAATAGTGCAGAGTTATCTCAAAGAAAGGGGCCACGGTGTTTCTGTATCTCTATTATGTTGGTGCGGCTTCGGAACTTTTAAATATCTTGATATATCTCGAGAACTACGCATCTGATCAAAAAATATCATGGAACATAAAAAGTAGGAAACTTAATTCTCTACAAAAAAGGTCTCTTAAGATTTTGCCATAGCTCGTTTCGTTTCCGAGATATTTGCAGATATATCTCAAGGGAAGGGGCCTGACGGACATATTTCGAGATATTTCTTCTTCTTGTTGTTCTTCTTCTGCACAGCTAAGCTAGAAGTGGCATTTGCGGCTCGCACTAGTGCAGAGTTATCTCAAAGAAAGGGGCCGCGGTGTTTCTGTATCTCTATTATGTTGGTGCGGCTTCGGAACTTTTAAATATCTCGATATATCTCGAAAACTACGCTTCTGATCAAAAAATATCATAGAACATAAATTGTAGGAAACATAATTCTCTACAAAAAAGGTCTCTTAAGATTTTGCCATAGCTCGTTTCGTTTCCGAGATATTTGCAGATATATCTCAAGGGAAGGGGCCTGACGGACATATTTCGAGATATTTCTTCTTCTTGTTGTTCTTCTTCTGCACAGCTAAGCTGGAAGTGGCATTTCCAGCTCGCAATAGTGCAGAGTTATCTCAAAGAAAGGGGCCACGGTGTTTCTGTATCTCTATTATGTTGGTGCGGCTTCGGAACTTTTAAATATCTTGATATATCTCGAGAACTACGCATCTGATCAAAAAATATCATGGAACATAAAAAGTAGGAAACTTAATTCTCTACAAAAAAGGTCTCTTAACATTTTGCCATAGCTCGCTTCGTTTCCGAGATGTTTGCAGATTTATCTCGAGGGAAGGGGCCTGACGGACATATTTCGAGATATTTCTTCTTCTTGTTGTTCTTCTTCTGCACAGCTAAGCTGGAAGTGGCATTAGCAGCACGCAATAGTGCAGAGTTATCTCAAAGAAAGGGGCCACGGTGTTTCTGTATCTCTATTATGTTGGTGCGGCTTCGGAACTTTTAAATATCTTGATATATCTCGAGAACTACGCATCTGATCAAAAAATATCATGGAACATAAAAAGTAGGAAACTTAATTCTCTACAAAAAAGGTCTCTTAACATTTTGCCATAGCTCGCTTCGTTTCCGAGATATTTGCAGATTTATCTCAAGGGAAGGGGCCTGACGGACATATTTCGAGATATTTCTTCTTCTTGTTGTTCTTCTTCTGCACAGCTAAGCTGGAAGTGGCATTTGCAGCTCGCAATAGTGCAGAGTTATCTCAAAGAAAGGGGCCACGGTGTTTCAGTATCTCTATTATGTTGGTGCGGCTTCGGAACTTTTAAATATCTTGATATATCTCGAGAACTACGCATCTGATCAAAAAATATCATACAACATAAAAAGTAGGAAACTTAATTCTCTACAAAAAAGGTCTCTTAAGATTTTGCCATAGCTCGTTTCGTTTCCGAGATATTTGCAGATATATCTCAAGGGAAGGGGCCTGACGGACATATTTCGAGATATTTCTTCTTCTTGTTGTTCTTCTTCTGCACAGCTAAGCTGGAAGTGGCATTTGGAGCTTGCAATAGTGCAGAGTTATCTCAAAGAAAGGGGCCACGGTGTTTCTGTATCTCTATTATGTTGGTGCGGCTTCGGAACTTTTAAATATCTTGATATATCTCGAGAACTACGCATCTGATCAAAAAATATCATAGAACACAAAAAGTAGGAAACTTAATTCTCTATAAAAAAGGTCTCTTAACATTTTGCCACAGCTCGCTTCGTTTCCGAGATATTTGCAGATTTATCTCGAGGGAAGGGGCCTGACGGACATATTGCGAGATATTTCTTCTTCTTGTTGTTCTTCTTCTGCACAGCTAAGCTGGAAGTGGCATTTGCAGCTCGCAATAGTGCCGAGTTATCTCAAAGAAAGGGGCCACGGTGTTTCTGTATCTCTATTATGTTGGTGCGGCTTCGGAACTTTTAAATATCTTGATATATCTCGAGAACTACGCATCTGATCAAAAAATATCATGGAACATAAAAAGTAGGAAACTTAATTCTCTACAAAAAAGGTCTCTTAACATTTTGCCATAGCTCGCTTCGTTTCCGAGATATTTGGAGATTTATCTCAGGGGAAGGGGCCTGACGGACATATTTCGAGATATTTCTTCTTCTTGTTGTTCTTCTTCTGCACAGCTAAGCTGGAAGTGGCATTTGGAGCTTGCAATAGTGCAGAGTTATCTCAAAGAAAGGGGCCACGGTGTTTCTGTATCTCTATTATGTTGGTGCGGCTTCGGAACTTTTAAATATCTTGATATATCTCGAGAACTACGCATCTGATCAAAAAATACCATAGAACAGAAAAAGTAGGAAACTTAATTCTCTACAAAAAAGGTCTCTTAACATTTTGCCACAGCTCGCTTCGTTTCCGAGATATTTGCAGATTTATCTCGAGGGAAGGGGCCTGACGGACATATTTCGAGATATTTCTTCTTCTTGTTGTTCTTCTTCTGCACAGCTAAGCTAGAAGTGGCATTTGCGGCACGCACTAGTGCAGAGTTATCTCAAAGAAAGGGGCCGCGGTGTTTCTGTATCTCTATTATGTTGGTGCGGCTTCGGAACTTTTAAATATCTCGATATATCTCGAAAACTACGCTTCTGATCAAAAAATATCATAGAACGTAAATTGTAGGAAACATAATTCTCTACAAAAAAGGTCTCTCAAGATTTTGCCATAGCTCGTTTCGTTTCCGAGATATTTGCAGATATATCTCAAGGGAAGGGGCCTGACGGACATATTTCGAGATATTTCTTCTTCTTGTTGTTCTTCTTCTGCACAGCTAAGCTGGAAGTGGCATTTGCAGCTCGCAATAGTACCGAGTTATCTCAAAGAAAGGGGCCACGGTGTTTCTGTATCTCTATTATGTTGGTGCGGCTTCGGAACTTTTAAATATCTTGATATATCTCGAGAACTACGCATCTGATCAAAAAATATCATACAACATAAAAAGTAGGAAACTTAATTCTCTACAAAAAAGGTCTCTTAACATTTTGCCATAGCTCGCTTCGTTTCCGAGATATTTGCAGATTTATCTCAAGGGAAGGGGACTGACGGACATATTTCGAGATATTTCTTCTTCTTGTTGTTCTTCTTCTGCACAGCTAAGCTGGAAGTGGCATTTGCAGCTAGTAATAGTGCAGAGTTATCTCAAAGAAAGGGGCCACGGTGTTTCTGTATCTCTATTATGTTGGTGCGGCTTCGGAACTTTTAAATATCTTGATATATCTCGAGAACTACGCATCTGATCAAAAAATATCATGGAACATAAAAAGTAGGAAACTTAATTCTCTACAAAAAAGGTCTCTTAACATTTTCCCATAGCTCGCTTCGCTTCCGAGATATTTGCAGATTTATCTCAAGGGAAGGGGCCTGACGGACATATTTCGAGATATTTCTTCTTCTTGTTGTTCTTCTTCTGCACAGCTAAGCTGGAAGTGGCATTTGCAGCTCGCAATAGTGCAGAGTTATCTCAAAAAAAGGGGCCACGGTGTTTCTGTATCTCTATTATGTTGGTGCGGCTTCGGAACTTTTAAATATCTTGATATATCTCGAGAACTACGCATCTGATCAAAAAATATCATACAACATAAAAAGTAGGAAACTTAATTCTCTACAAAAAAGGTCTCTTAACATTTTGCCATAGCTCGCTTTGTTTCCGAGATATTTGCAGATTTATCTCAAGGGAAGGGGCCTGACGGACATATTTCGAGATATTTCTTCTGCTTGTTGTTCTTCTTCTGCACAGCTAAGCTGGAAGTGGCATTTGCAGCTCGCAATAGTGCAGAGTTATCTCAAAGAAAGGGGCCACGGTGTTTCTGTATCTCTATTATGTTGGTGCGGCTTCGGAACTTTTAAATATCTTGATATATCTCGAGAACTACGCATCTGATCAAAAAATATCATACAACATAAAAAGTAGGAAACTTAATTCTCTACAAAAAAGGTCTCTTAACATTTTGCCATAGCTCGCTTCGTTTCCGAGATATTTGCAGTTTTATCTCGAGGGAAGGGGCCTGACGGACATATTTCGAGATATTTCTTCTTCTTGTTGTTCTTCTTCTGCACAGCTAAGCTGGAAGTGGCATTTGCGGCTCGCACTAGTGCAGAGTTATCTCAAAGAAAGGGGCCACGGTGTTTCTGTATCTCTATTATGTTGGTGCGGCTTCGGAACTTTTAAATATCTTGATATATGTCGAGAACTACGCATCTGATCAAAAAATATCATAGAACATAAAAAGTAGGAAACTTAATTCTCTACAAAAAAGGTCTCTTAACATTTTGCCATAGCTCGCTTGGTTTCCGAGATATTTGCAGATCTATCTCATGGGAAGGGGCCTGACGGACATATTTCGAGATATTTCTTCTTCTTGTTGTTCTTCTTCTGTACAGCTAAGCTGGAAGTGGCATTTGCGGCTCGCACTAGTGCAGAGTTATCTCAAAGAAAGGGGCCACGGTGTTTCTGTATCTCTATTATGTTGGTGCGGCTTCGGAACTTTTAAATATCTCGATATATCTCGAAAACTACGCTTCTGATCAAAAAATATCATAGAACATAAATTGTAGGAAACATAATTCTCTACAAAAAAGGTCTCTTAAGATTTTGCCATAGCTCGTTTCGTTTCCGAGATATTTGCAGATTTATCTCGAGGGAAGGGGCCTGACGGACATATTTCGAGATATTTCTTCTTCTTGTTGTTCTTCTTCTGCACAGCTAAGCTGGAAGTGGCATTTGCGGCTCGCACTAGTGCAGAGTTATCTCAAAGAAAGGGGCCACGGTGTTTCTGTATCTCTATTATGTTGGTGCGGCTTCGGAACTTTTAAATATCTTGATATATGTCGAGAACTACGCATCTGATCAAAAAATATCATAGAACATAAAAAGTAGGAAACTTAATTCTCTACAAAAAAGGTCTCTTAACATTTTGCCATAGCTCGCTTGGTTTCCGAGATATTTGCAGATCTATCTCAAGGGAAGGGGCCTGACGGACATATTTCGAGATATTTCTTCTTCTTGTTGTTCTTCTTCTGCACAGCTAAACTGGAAGTGGCATTTCCAGCTCGCAATAGTGCAGCGTTATCTCAAAGAAAGGGGCCACGGTGTTTCTGTATCTCTATTATGTTGGTGCGGCTTCGGCACTTTTAAATATCTTGATATATCTCGAGAACTACGCATCTGATCAAAAAATATCATGGAACATAAAAAGTGGGAAACTTAATTCTCTACAAAAAAGGTCTCTTAACATTTTGCCATAGCTCGCTTCCTTTCCGAGATATTTGCAGATTTATCTCAAGGGAAGGGGCCTGACGGACATATTTCGAGATATTTCTTCTTCTTGTTGTTCTTCTTCTGCACAGCTAAGCTGGAAGTGGCATTTGCGGCTCGCACTAGTGCAGTGTTATCTCAAAGAAAGGGGCCACGGTGTTTCTGTATCTCTATTATGTTGGTGCGGCTTCGGAACTTTTAAATATCTTGATATATGTCGAGAACTACGCATCTGATCAAAAAATATCATAGAACATAAAAAGTAGGAAACTTAATTCTCTACAAAAAAGGTCTCTTAACATTTTGCCATAGCTCGCTTCGTTTCCGAGATATTTGCAGATCTATCTCAAGGGAAGGGGCCTGACGGACATATTTCGAGATATTTCTTCTTCTTGTTGTTCTTCTTCTGTACAGCTAAACTGGAAGTGGCATTTCCAGCTCGCAATAGTGCAGAGTTATCTCAAAGAAAGGGGCCACGGTGTTTCTGTATCTCTATTATGTTGGTGCGGCTTCGGAACTTTTAAATATCTTGATATATCTCGAGAACTACGCATCTGATCAAAAAATATCATAGAACATAAATTGTAGGAAACATAATTCTCTACAAAAAAGGTCTCTTAAGATTTTGCCATAGCTCTCTTCGTTTCCGAGATATTTGCAGATATATCTCAAGGGAAGGGGCCTGACGGACATATTTCGAGATATTTCTTCTTCTTGTTGTTCTTCTTCTGCACAGCTAAGCTGGAAGTGGCATTTACAGCTCGCAAATAGTGCAGAGTTATCTCAAAGAAAGGGGCCACGGTGTTTCTGTATCTCTATTATGTTGGTGCGGCTTCGGAACTTTTAAATATCTCGATATATCTCGAAAACTACGCTTCTGATCAAAAAATATCATACAACATAAAAAGTAGGAAACTTAATTCTCTACAAAAAAGGTCTCTTAACATTTTGCCATAGCTCGCTTCGTTTCCGAGATATTTGCAGATTTATCTCAAGGGAAGGGGCCTGACGGACATATTTCGAGATATTTCTTCTTCTTGTTGTTCTTCTTCTGCACAGCTAAGCTGGAAGTGGCATTTGCAGCTCGCAATAGTGCAGAGTTATCTCAAAGAAAGGGGCCACGGTGTTTCTGTATCTCTATTATGTTGGTGCGGCTTCGGAACTTTTAAATATCTTGATATATCTCGAGAACTACGCATCTGATCAAAAAATATCATGGAACATAAAAAGTAGGAAACTTAATTCTCTACAAAAAAGGTCTCTTAACATTTTGCCATAGCTCGCTTCGTTTCCGAGATATTTGCAGATTTATCTCAAGGGAAGGGGCCTGACGGACATATTTCGAGATATTTCTTCTTCTTGTTGTTCTTCTTCTGCACAGCTAAGCTGGAAGTGGCATTTGCAGCTCGCAATAGTGCAGAGTTATCTCAAAGAAAGGGGCCACGGTGTTTCTGTATCTCTATTATGTTGGTGCGGCTTCGGAACTTTTAAATATCTTGATATATCTCGAGAACTACGCATCTGATCAAAAAATATCATACAACATAAAAAGTAGGAAACTTAATTCTCTACAAAAAAGGTCTCTTAACATTTTGCCATAGCTCGCTTCGTTTCCGAGATATTTGCAGATTTATCTCAAGGGAAGGGGCCTGACGGACATATTTCGAGATATTTCTTCTTCTTGTTGTTCTTCTTCTGCACAGCTAAGCTGGAAGTGGCATTTGCAGCTCGCAATAGTGCAGAGTTATCTCAAAGAAAGGGGCCACGGTGTTTCTGTATCTCTATTATGTTGGTGCGGCTTCGGAACTTTTAAATATCTTGATATATCTCGAGAACTACGCATCTGATCAAAAAATATCATAGAACATAAAAAGTAGGAAACTTAATTCTCTACAGAAAAGGTCTCTTAACATTTTGCCATAGCTCGCTTCGTTTCCGAGATATTTGCAGATTTATCTCGAGGGAAGGGGCCTGACGGACATATTTCGAGATATTTCTTCTTCTTGTTGTTCTTCTTCTGCACAGCTAAGCTGGAAGTGGCATTTGCGGCTCGCACTAGTGCAGAGTTATCTCAAAGAAAGGGGCCACGGTGTTTCTGTATCTCTATTATGTTGGTGCGGCTTCGGAACTTTTAAATATCTCGATATATCTCGAAAACTACGCTTCTGATCAAAAAATATCATAGAACATAAATTGTAGGAAACATAATTCTCTACAAAAAAGGTCTCTTAAGATTTTGCCATAGCTCGTTTCGTTTCCCAGATATTTGCAGATTTATCTCGAGGGAAGGGGCCTGACGGACATATTTCGAGATATTTCTTCTTCTTGTTGTTCTTCTTCTGCACAGCTAAGCTGGAAGTGGCATTTGCGGCTCGCACTAGTGCAGAGTTATCTCAAAGAAAGGGGCCACGGTGTTTCTGTATCTCTATTATGTTGGTGCGGCTTCGGAACTTTTAAATATCTTGATATATGTCGAGAACTACGCATCTGATCAAAAAATATCATAGAACATAAAAAGTAGGAAACTTAATTCTCTACAAAAAAGGTCTCTTAAGATTTTGCCATAGCTCGCTTCGTTTCCGAGATATTTGCAGATCTATCTCAAGGGAAGGGGCCTGACGGACATATTTCGAGATATTTCTTCTTCTTGTTGTTCTTCTTCTGTACAGCTAAACTGGAAGTGGCATTTGCGGCTCGCACTAGTGCAGAGTTATCTCAAAGAAAGGGGCCACGGTGTTTCTGTATCTCTATTATGTTGGTGCGGCTTCGGAACTTTTAAATATCTTGATATATCTCGAGAACTACGCATCTGATCAAAAAATATCATAGAACATAAAAAGTAGCAAACTTAATTCTCTACAAAAAAGGTCTCTTAACATTTTGCCATAGCTCGCTTCGTTTCCGAGATATTTGCAGATTTATCTCAAGGGAAGGGGCCTGACGGACATATTTCGAGATATTTCTTCTTCTTGTTGTTCTTCTTCTGCACAGCTAAACTGGAAGTGGCATTTCCAGCTCGCAATAGTGCAGAGTTATCTCAAAGAAAGGGACCACGGTGTTTCTGTATCTCTATTATGTTGGTGCGGCTTCGGCACTTTTAAATATCTTGATATATCTCGAGAACTACGCATCTGATCAAAAAATATCATGGAACATAAAAAGTGGGAAACTTAATTCTCTACAAAAAAGGTCTCTTAACATTTTGCCATAGCTCGCTTCGTTTCCGAGATATTTGCAGATTTATCTCAAGGGAAGGGGCCTGACGGACATATTTCGAGATATTTCTTCTTCTTGTTGTTCTTCTTCTGTACAGCTAAACTGGAAGTGGCATTTCCAGCTCGCAATAGTGCAGAGTTATCTCAAAGAAAGGGGCCACGGTGTTTCTGTATCTCTATTATGTTGGTGCGGCTTCGGAACTTTTAAATATCTCGATATATCTCGAAAACTACGCTTCTGATCAAAAAATATCATAGAACATAAATTGTAGGAAACATAATTCTCTACAAAAAAGGTCTCTCAGGATTTTGCCATAGCTCGCTTCGTTTCCGAGATATTTGCAGATTTATCTCAAGGGAAGGGGCCTGACGGACATATTTCGAGATATTTCTTCTTCTTGTTGTTCTTCTTCTGCACAGCTAAACTGGAAGTGGCATTTCCAGCTCGCAATAGTGCAGAGTTATCTCAAAGAAAGGGGCCACGGTGTTTCTGTATCTCTATTATGTTGGTGCGGCTTCGGAACTTTTAAATATCTTGATATATCTCGAGAACAACGCATCTGATCAAAAAATATCATAGAACATAAAAAGTAGGAAACTTAATTCTCTACAAAAAAGTTCTCTTAACATTTTGCCATAGCTCGCTTCGTTTCCGAGATATTTGCAGATTTATCTCAAGGGAAGGGGCCTGACGGACATATTTCGAGATATTTCTTCTTCTTGTTGTTCTTCTTCTGCACAGCTAAACTGGAAGTGGCATTTCCAGCTCGCAATAGTGCAGAGTTATCTCAAAGAAAGGGGCCACGGTGTTTCTGTATCTCTATTATGTTGGTGCGGCTTCGGCACTTTTAAATATCTTGATATATCTCGAGAACTACGCATCTGATCAAAAAATATCATAGAACATAAATTGTAGGAAACATAATTCTCTACAAAAAAGGTCTCTTAACATTTTGCCATAGCTCTCTTCGTTTCCGAGATATTTGCAGATATATCTCAAGGGAAGGGGCCTGACGGACATATTTCGAGATATTTCTTCTTCTTGTTGTTCTTCTTCTGCACAGCTAAGCTGGAAGTGGCATTTACAGCTCGCAATAGTGCAGAGTTATCTCAAAGAAAGGGGCCACGGTGTTTCTGTATTTCTATTATGTTGGTGCGGCTTCGGAACTTTTAAATATCTTGATATATCTCGAGAACTACGCATCTGATCAGAAAATATCATAGAACATAAAAAGTAGGAAACTTAATTCTCTACAAAAAAGGTCTCTTAACATTTTGCCATAGCTCGCTTCGTTTCCGAGATATTTGCAGATTTATCTCAAGGGAAGGGGCCTGACGGACATATTTCGAGATATTTCTTCTTCTTCTTGTTCTTCTTCTGCACAGCTAAGCTGGAAGTGGCATTTGCAGCTCGCAATAGTGCAGAGTTATCTCAAAGAAAGGGGCCACGGTGTTTCTGTATCTCTATTATGTTGGTGCGGCTTCGGAACTTTTAAATATCTTGATATATCTCGAGAACTACGCATCTGATCAAAAAATATCATACAACATAAAAAGTAGGAAACTTAATTCTCTACAAAAAAGGTCTCTTAACATTTTGCCATAGCTCGCTTCGTTTCCGAGATATTTGCAGATTCATCTCAAGGGAAGGGGTCTGACGGACATATTTCGAGATATTTCTTCTTCTTGTTGTTCTTCTTCTGCACAGCTAAGCTCGAAGCGGCATTTGCAGCTCGCAATAGTGCAGAGTTATCTCAAAGAAAGAGGCCACGGTGTTTCTGTACCTCTATTATGTTGGTGCAGCTTCGGAACTTTTAAATATCTTGATATATCTCGAGAACTACGCATCTGATCAAAAAATATCATACAACATAAGAAGTAGGAAACTTAATTCTCTACAAAAAAGGTCTCTTAACATTTTGCCATAGCTCGCTTCGTTTCCGAGATATTTGCAGATCTATCTCAAGGGAAGGGGCCTGACGGACATATTTCGAGATATTTCTTCTTCTTGTTGTTCTTCTTCTGCACAGCTAAGCTGGAAGTGGCATTTGCGGCTCGCACTAGTGCAGTGTTATCTCAAAGAAAGGGGCCACGGTGTTTCTGTATCTCTATTATGTTGGTGCGGCTTCGGAACTTTTAAATATCTTGATATATCTCGGGAACTACGCATCTGATCAAAAAGTATCATAGAACATAAATTGTAGGAAACATAATTCTCTACAAAAAAGGTCTCTTAACATTTTGCCATAGCTCTCTTCGTTTCCGAGATATTTGCAGATATACCTCAAGGGAAGGGGCCTGACGGACATATTTCGAGATATTTCTTCTTCTTGTTGTTCTTCTTCTGCACAGCTAAGCTGGAAGTGGCATTTACAGCTCGCAATAGTGCAGAGTTATCTCAAAGAAAGGGGCCACGGTGTTTCTGTATCTCTATTATGTTGGTGCGGCTTCGGAACTTTTAAATATCTTGATATATCTCGAGAACTACGCATCTGATCAAAAAATATCATAGAACATAAAAAGTAGGAAACTTAATTCTCTACAAAAAAGGTCTCTTAACATTTTGCCATAGCTCGCTTCGTTTCCGAGATATTTGCAGATTTATCTCAAGGGAAGGGGCCTGACGGACATATTTCGAGATATTTCTTCTTCTTCTTGTTCTTCTTCTGCACAGCTAAGCTGGAAGTGGCATTTGCAGCTCGCAATAGTGCAGAGTTATCTCAAAGAAAGGGGCCACGGTGTTTCTGTGTCTCTATTATGTTGGTGCGGCTTCGGAACTTTTAAATATCTTGATATATCTCGAGAACTACGCATCTGATCAAAAAATATCATAGAACATAAATTGTAGGAAACATAATTCTCTACAAAAAAGGTGTCTTAAGATTTTGCCATAGCTCGTTTCGTTTCCGAGATATTTGCAGATTTATCTCGAGGGAAGGGGCCTGACGGACATATTTCGAGATATTTCTTCTTCTTGTTGTTCTTCTTCTGCACAGCTAAGCTGGAAGTGGCATTTGCGGCTCGCACTAGTGCAGAGTTATCTCAAAGAAAGGGGCCACGGTGTTTCTGTATCTCTATTATGTTGGTGCGGCTTCGGAACTTTTAAATATCTTGATATATGTCGAGAACTACGCATCTGATCAAAAAATATCATAGAACATAAAAAGTAGGAAACTTAATTCTCTACAAAAAAGGTCTCTTAACGTTTTGCCATAGCTCGCTTCGTTTCCGAGATATTTGCAGATATATCTCAAGGGAAGGGGCCTGACGGACATATTTCGAGACATTTCTTCTTCTTGTTGTTCTTCTTCTGCACAGCTAAGCTGGAAGTGGCATTTGCGGCTCGCACTAGTGCAGAGTTATCTCAAAGAAAGGGGCCACGGTGTTTCTGTATCTCTATTATGTTGGTGCGGCTTCGGAACTTTTAAATATCTTGATATATGTCGAGAACTACGCATCTGATCAAAAAATATCATAGAACATAAAAAGTAGGAAACTTAATTCTCTACAAAAAAGGTCTCTTAACATTTTGCCATAGCTCGCTTCGTTTCCGAGATATTTGCAGATTTATCTCAAGGGAAGGGGCCTGACGGACATATTTCGAGATATTTCTTCTTCTTGTTGTTCTTCTTCTGCACAGGTAAGCTGGAAGTGGCATTTGCAGCTCGCAATAGTGCAGAGTTATATCAAAGAAAAGGGCCACGGTGTTTCTGTATCTCTATTATGTTGGTGCGGCTTCGGAACTTTTAAATATCTTGATATATCTCGAGAACTACGCATATGATCAAAAAATATCATACAACATAAAAAGTAGAAAACTTAATTCTCTACAAAAAAGGTCTCTTAACATTTTGCCATAGCTCGCTTCGTTTCCGAGATATTTGCAGATTTATCTCAAGGGAAGGGTCCTGACGGACATATTTCGGGATACTTCTTCTTCTTGTTGTTCTTCTTTTGCACAGCTAAACTGGATGTGGCATTTCCAGCTCGCAATAGTGCAGAGTTATCTCAAAGAAAGGGGCTACGGTGTTTCTGTATCTCTATTATGTTGGTGCGGCTTCGGAACTTTTAAATATCTTGATATATCTCGAGAACTACGCATCTGATCGAAAAATATCATAGAACATAGAAAGTAGGAAACTTAATTCTCTACAAAAAACGTCTCTTAACATTTTGCCATAGCTCGCTTCGTTTCCGAGATATTTGCAGATTTATCTCAAGGGAAGGGGCCTGACGGACATATTTCGAGATATTTCTTCTTCTTGTTGTTCTTCTTCTGCACAGCTAAGCTGGAAGTGGCATTTGCAGGTCGCAATAGTGCAGAGTTATCTCAAAGAAAGGGGCCACGGTGTTTCTGTATCTCTATTATGTTGGTGCGGCTTCGGAACTTTTAAATATCTCGATATATCTCGAAAACTACGCTTCTGATCAAAAAATATCATAGAACATAAATTATAGGAAACATAATTCTCTACAAAAAAGGGCTCTTAACATTTTGCCATAGCTCGCTTCGTTTCCGAGATATTTGCAGATATATCTCAAGGGAAGGGTCCTGACGGACATATTTCGGGATATTTCTTCTTCTTGTTGTTCTTCTTCTGCACAGCTAAACTGGAAGTGGCATTTCCAGCTCGCAATAGTGCAGAGTTATCTCAAAGAAAGGGGCTACGGTGTTTCTGTATCTCTATTATGTTGGTGCGGCTTCGGAACTTTTAAATATCTTGATATATCTCGAGAACTACGCATCTGATCGAAAAATATCATAGAACATGAAAAGTAGGAAACTTAATTCTCTACAAAAAACGTCTCTTAACGTTTTGCCATAGCTCGCTTCCTTTCCGAGATATTTGCAGATATATCTCAAGGGAAGGGGCCTGACGGACATATTTCGAGATATTTCTTCTTCTTGTTGTTCTTCTTCTGCACCGCTAAGCTGGAAGTGGCATTTGCAGGTCGCAATAGAGCAGAGTTATCTCAAAGAAAGGGGCCACGGTGTTTCTGTATCTCTATTATGTTGGTGCGGCTTCGGAACTTTTAAATATCTCGATATATCTCGAAAACTACGCTTCTGATCAAAAAATATCATAGAACATAAATTATAGGAAACATAATTCTCTACAAAAAAGGACTCTTAACATTTTGCCATAGCTCGCTTCGTTTCCGAGATATTTGCAGATTTATCTCAAGGGAAGGGTCCTGACGGACATATTTCGGGATATTTCTTCTTCTTGTTGTTCTTCTTCTGCACAGCTAAGCTGGAAGTGGCATTTGCAGGTCGCAATAGTGCAGAGTTATCTCAAAGAAAGGGGCCACGGTGTTTCTGTATCTCTATTATGTTGGTGCGGCTTCGGAACTTTTAAATATCTTGATATATCTCGAGAACTACGCATCTGATCAAAAAATATCACACAACATAAAAAGTAGGAAACTTAATTCTCTACAAAAAAGGTCTCTTAACATTTTGCCTTAGCTCGCTTCGTTTCCGAGATATTTGCAGATTTATCTCAAGGGAAGGTGCCTGACGGACATATTTCGAGATATTTCTTCTTCTTGTTGTTCTTCTTCTGCACAGTTAAGCTGGAAGTGGCATTTGCAGCTCGCAATAGTGCAGAGTTATCTCAGAGAAAGAGGCCACGGTGTTTCTGTATCTCTATTATGTTGGTGCGGCTTCGGAACTTTTAAATATCTCGATATATCTGGAAAACTACGCTTCTGATCAAAAAATATCATAGAACATAAAAGGTAGGAAACTTAATTCTCTACAAATATAGTCTCTTAACATTTTGCCATAGCTCGCTTGGTTTCTGAGATATTTGCAGATTTATCTCAATGGAAGGGGCCTGACGGACATATTTCGAGATATTTCTTCTTCTTGTTGTTCTTCTTCTGCACAGCTAAGCTGGAAGTGGCATTTGCAGCTCGCAATAGTGCAGAATGATCTCAAAGAAAGGGGCCACGGTGTTTCTGTACCTCTATTATGTTGGTGCGGCTTCGGAACTTTTAAATATCTTGATATATCTCGAGAACTACGCATCTGATCAAAAAATATCACACAACATAAAAAGTAGGAAACTAAATTCTCTACAAAAAAGGTCTCTTAACATTTTGCCTTAGCTCGCTTCGTTTCCGAGATATTTGCAGATTTATCTCAAGGGAAGGTGCCTGACGGACATATTTCGAGATATTTCTTCTTCTTGTTGTTCTTCTTCTGCACAGCTAAGCTGGAAGTGGCATTTGCAGCTCGCAATAGTGCAGAGTTATCTCAGAGAAAGAGGCCACGGTGTTTCTGTATCTCTATTATGTTGGTGCGGCTTCGGAACTTTTAAATATCTCGATATATCTGGAAAACTACGCTTCTGATCAAAAAATATCATAGAACATAAAAGGTAGGAAACTTAATTCTCTACAAATATAGTCTCTTAACATTTTGCCATAGCTCGCTTCGTTTCCGAGATATTTGCAGATTCAGCTCAAAGGAACGGGCCTGACGGACATATTTCGAGATATTTCTTCTTCTTGTTGTTCTTCTTCTGCACAGCTAAGCTGGAAGTGGCATTTGCGGCTCGCACTAGTGTAGAGTTATCTCAAAGAAAGGGGCCACGGTGTTTCTGTATCTCTATTATGTTGGTGCGGCTTCGGAACTTTTAAATATCTCGATATATCTCGAAAACTACGCTTCTGATCAAAAAATATCATACAACATAAATTGTAGGAAACATAATTCTCTACAAAAAATGTCTCTTATCGTTTTGCCATAGCTCGCTCCGTTTCCGAGATATTCGCAGATATATCTCAAGGGAAGGTGCCTGACGGACATATTTCGAGATATTTCTTCTTCTTGTTGTTCTTCTTCTGCACAGCTAAGCTGGAAGTGGCATTTGCAGCTCGCAATAGTGCAGAGTTATCTCAGAGAAAGAGGCCACGGTGTTTCTGTATCTCTATTATGTTGGTGCGGCTTCGGAACTTTTAAATATCTCGATATATCTGGAAAACTACGCTTCTGATCAAAAAATATCATAGAACATAAAAGGTAGGAAACTTAATTCTCTACAAATATAGTCTCTTAACATTTTGCCATAGCTCGCTTCGTTTCCGAGATATTTGCAGATTCAGTTCAAAGGAACGGGCCTGACGGACATATTTCGAGATATTTCTTCTTCTTGTTGTTCTTCTTCTGCACAGCTAAGCTGGAAGTGGCATTTGCGGCTCGCACTAGTGTAGAGTTATCTCAAAGAAAGGGGCCACGGTGTTTCTGTATCTCTATTATGTTGGTGCGGCTTCGGAACTTTTAAATATCTCGATATATCTCGAAAACTACGCTTCTGATCAAAAAATATCATAGAACATAAATTGTAGGAAACATAATTGTCTACAAAAAAGGTCTCTTAACGTTTTGCCATAGCTCGCTTCGTTTCCGAGATATTTGCAGATATATCTCAAGGGAAGGGGCCTGACGGACATATTTCGAGATATTCCTTCTTCTTGTTGTTCTTCTTCTGCACAGCTAAGCTGGAAGTGGCATTTACAGCTCGCAATAGTGCAGAGTTATCTCAAAGAAAGGGGCCACGGTGTTTCCGTATCTCTATTATGTTGGTGCGGCTTCGGAACTTTTAAATATCTCGATATATCTCGAAAACTACGCTTCTGATCAAAAAATATCATAGAACATAAATTGTAGGAAACATAATTCTCTACAAAAAACGTCTCTTAACATTTTGCCATAGATCGCTTCGTTTCCGAGATATTTGCAGATATATCTCAAGGGAAGGGGCCTAACGGACATATTTCGAGATATTTCTTCTTCTTGTTGTTCTCCTTCTGCACAGCTAAGCTGGAAGTGGCATTTGCGGCTCGCACTAGTGCAGAGGTACCTCAAAGAAAGGGGCCACGGTGTTTCTGTATCTCTATTATGTTGGTGCAGCTTCGGAACTTTTAAATATCTTGATATATCTCGAGAACTACGCATCTGATCAAAAAATATCATGGATCATAAAAAGTGGAAAACGTAATTCTCTACAAAAAAGGTCTCTTAACATTTTGCCATAGCTCGCTTCGTTTCCGAGATATTTGCAGATTTATCTCAAGGGAAGGTGCCTGACGGACATACTTCGAGATATTTCTTCTTCTTGTTGTTCTTCTTCTGCACAGCTAAGCTGGAAGTGGCATTTGCAGCTCGCAATAGTGCAGAGTTATCTCAAAGAAAGGGGCCACGGTGTTTCTGTATCTCTATTATGTTGGTGCGGCTTCGGAACTTTTAAATATCTCGATGTATCTCGAGAACTACGCATCTGATCAAAAAATATCATAGAACATAAAAAGTAGGAAACTTAATTCTCTACAAATAAGGTCTCTTAACATTTTGCCATAGCTCGCTTCGTTTCCGAGATATTTGCAGATTTATCTCAAGGGAAGGGGCCTGACGGACATATTTCGAGATATTTCTTCTTCTTGTTGTTCTTCTTCTGCACAGCTAAGCTGGAAGTGGCATTTGCAGCTCGCAATAGTGCAGAGTTATCTCAAAGAAAGGGGCCACGGTGTTTCTGTACCTCTATTATGTTGGTGCAGCTTCGGAACTTTTAAATATCTTGATATATCTCGAGAACTACGCATCTGATCAAAAAATGTCATAGAACATAAAAAGTAGGAAACCTAATTTTCTACAAAAAAGGTCTGTTAACATTCTGCCGTAGCTCGCTTCGTTTCCGAGATATTTGCAGATTTATCTCAAGGGAAGGGGCCTGACGGACATATTTCGAAATATTTCTTATTCTGGTTGTTCTTCTTCTGCACAGCTAAGCTGGAAGTGGCATTTGCAGCTCGCAATAGTGCAGAATGATCTCAAAGAAAGGGGCCACGGTGTTTCTGTACCTCTATTATGTTGGTGCAGCTTCGGAACTTTTAAATATCTTGATATATCTCGAGAACTACGCATCTGATCAAAAAATATCATAGAAGATAAAAAGTAGGAAACTTAATTCTCTACAAAAAAGGTCGCCTAACATTTTGCCGTAGCTCGCTTCGTTTCCGAGATATTTGCAGATTTATCTCAAGGGAAGGGGCCTAACGGACATATTTCGAGATATTTCTTCTTCTTGTTGTTCTTCTTCTGCACAGCTAAGCTGGAAGTGGCATTTGCAGCTCGCAATAGTGCAGAGTTATCCCAAAGAAAGGGGCCACGGTGTTTCTGTATCTCTATTATGTTGGTGCGGCTTCGGAACTTTTAAATATCTCGATATATCTCGAAAACTACGCTTCTGATCAAAAAATATCATAGGACATAAATTGTAGGAAACATAATTCTCTACAAAAAAGGTCTCTTAACGTTTTGCCATAGCTCGCTTCGTTTCCGAGATATTTGCAGATTTATCTCAAGGGAAGGGGCCTGACGGACATACTTCGAGATATTTCTTCTTCTTGTTGATGTTCTTCTGCACAGCTAAACTGGAAGTGGCATTTCCAGCTCGCAATAGTGCAGAGGTATCCCAAAGAAAGGGGCCACGGTGTTTCTGTATCTCTATTATGTTGGTGCGGCTTCGGAACTTTTAAATATCTCGATATATCTCGAAAACTACGCTTCTGATCAAAAAATATCGTAGAACATAAATTGTAGGAAACATAATTCTCTACAAAAAAGGTTTCTTAACGTTTTGCCATAGCTCGCTTCGTTTCCGAGATATTTGCAGATTTATCTCAAGGGAAGGGGCCTGACGGACATACTTCGAGATATTTCTTCTTCTTGTTGTTCTTCTTCTGCACAGCTAAGCTCGAAGTGGCATTTGCAGCTCGCAATAGTGCAGAGTTATCGCAAAGAAAGGGGCCACGGTGTTTCTGTATCTCTATTATGTTGGTGCGGCTTCGGAACTTTTAAATATCTTGATATATCTCGAGAACTACGCATCTGATCAAAAAATATCATAGAACATAAAAAGTAGGATACTTAATTCTCTACAAAAAAGGTCTCTTAACATTTTGCCATAGCTCGCTTCGTTTCCGAGATATTTGCAGATTTATCTCAAGGGAAGGGGCCTGACGGACATATTTCGAGATATTTCTTCTTCTTGTTGTTCTTCTTCTGCACAGCTAAGCTGGAAGTGGCATTTACAGCTCGCAATAGTGCAGAGTTATCTCAAAGAAAGGGGCCACGGTGTTTCCGTATCTCTATTATGTTGGTGCGGCTTCGGAACTTTTAAATATCTCGATATATCTCGAAAACTACGCTTCTGATCAAAAAATATCATAGAACATAAATTGTAGGAAACATAATTCTCTACAAAAAACGTCTCTTAACATTTTGCCATAGATCGCTTCGTTTCCGAGATATTTGCAGATATATCTCAAGGGAAGGGGCCTAACGGACATATTTCGAGATATTTCTTCTTCTTGTTGTTCTCCTTCTGCACAGCTAAGCTGGAAGTGGCATTTGCGGCTCGCACTAGTGCAGAGGTACCTCAAAGAAAGGGGCCACGGTGTTTCTGTATCTCTATTATGTTGGTGCGGCTTCGGAACTTTTAAATATCTTGATATATCTCGAGAACTACGCATCTGATCAAAAAATATCACACAACATAAAAAGTAGGAAACTAAATTCTCTACAAAAAAGGTCTCTTAACATTTTGCCTTAGCTCGCTTCGTTTCCGAGATATTTGCAGATTTATCTCAAGGGAAGGTGCCTAACGGACATATTTCGAGATATTTCTTCTTCTTGTTGTTCTTCTTCTGCACAGCTAAGCTGGAAGTGGCATTTGCAGCTCGCAATAGTGCAGAGTTATCTCAGAGAAAGAGGCCACGGTGTTTCTGTATCTCTATTATGTTGGTGCGGCTTCGGAACTTTTAAATATCTCGATATATCTGGAAAACTACGCTTCTGATCAAAAAATATCATAGGACATAAATTGTAGGAAACATAATTCTCTACAAAAAAGGTCTCTTAACGTTTTGCCATAGCTCGCTTCGTTTCCGAGATATTTGCAGATTTATCTCAAGGGAAGGGGCCTGACGGACATACTTCGAGATATTTCTTCTTCTTGTTGATGTTCTTCTGCACAGCTAAACTGGAAGTGGCATTTCCAGCTCGCAATAGTGCAGAGGTATCCCAAAGAAAGGGGCCACGGTGTTTCTGTATCTCTATTATGTTGGTGCGGCTTCGGAACTTTTAAATATCTCGATATATCTCGAAAACTACGCTTCTGATCAAAAAATATCGTAGAACATAAATTGTAGGAAACATAATTCTCTACAAAAAAGGTTTCTTAACGTTTTGCCATAGCTCGCTTCGTTTCCGAGATATTTGCAGATTTATCTCAAGGGAAGGGGCCTGACGGACATACTTCGAGATATTTCTTCTTCTTGTTGTTCTTCTTCTGCACAGCTAAGCTCGAAGTGGCATTTGCAGCTCGCAATAGTGCAGAGTTATCGCAAAGAAAGGGGCCACGGTGTTTCTGTATCTCTATTATGTTGGTGCGGCTTCGGAACTTTTAAATATCTTGATATATCTCGAGAACTACGCATCTGATCAAAAAATATCATAGAACATAAAAAGTAGGATACTTAATTCTCTACAAAAAAGGTCTCTTAACATTTTGCCATAGCTCGCTTCGTTTCCGAGATATTTGCAGATTTATCTCAAGGGAAGGGGCCTGACGGACATATTTCGAGATATTTCTTCTTCTTGTTGTTCTTCTTCTGCACAGCTAAGCTGGAAGTGGCATTTACAGCTCGCAATAGTGCAGAGTTATCTCAAAGAAAGGGGCCACGGTGTTTCCGTATCTCTATTATGTTGGTGCGGCTTCGGAACTTTTAAATATCTCGATATATCTCGAAAACTACGCTTCTGATCAAAAAATATCATAGAACATAAATTGTAGGAAACATAATTCTCTACAAAAAACGTCTCTTAACATTTTGCCATAGATCGCTTCGTTTCCGAGATATTTGCAGATATATCTCAAGGGAAGGGGCCTAACGGACATATTTCGAGATATTTCTTCTTCTTGTTGTTCTCCTTCTGCACAGCTAAGCTGGAAGTGGCATTTGCGGCTCGCACTAGTGCAGAGGTACCTCAAAGAAAGGGGCCACGGTGTTTCTGTATCTCTATTATGTTGGTGCAGCTTCGGAACTTTTAAATATCTTGATATATCTCGAGAACTACGCATCTGATCAAAAAATATCATGGATCATAAAAAGTGGAAAACGTAATTCTCTACAAAAAAGGTCTCTTAACATTTTGCCATAGCTCGCTTCGTTTCCGAGATATTTGCAGATTTATCTCAAGGGAAGGTGCCTGACGGACATACTTCGAGATATTTCTTCTTCTTGTTGTTCTTCTTCTGCACAGCTAAGCTGGAAGTGGCATTTGCAGCTCGCAATAGTGCAGAGTTATCTCAAAGAAAGGGGCCACGGTGTTTCTGTATCTCTATTATGTTGGTGCGGCTTCGGAACTTTTAAATATCTCGATGTATCTCGAGAACTACGCATCTGATCAAAAAATATCATAGAACATAAAAAGTAGGAAACTTAATTCTCTACAAATAAGGTCTCTTAACATTTTGCCATAGCTCGCTTCGTTTCCGAGATATTTGCAGATTTATCTCAAGGGAAGGGGCCTGACGGACATATTTCGAGATATTTCTTCTTCTTGTTGTTCTTCTTCTGCACAGCTAAGCTGGAAGTGGCATTTGCAGCTCGCAATAGTGCAGAGTTATCTCAAAGAAAGGGGCCACGGTGTTTCTGTACCTCTATTATGTTGCTGCAGCTTCGGAGCTTTTAAATATCTTGATATATCTCGAGAACTACGCATCTGATCAAAAAATATCATACAAGATAAAAAGTAGGAAACTTAATTCTCCACAAAAAAGGTCTCTTAACGTTTTGCCATAGCTCGCTTCGTTTCCGAGATATTTGCAGATTTATCTCAAGGGAAGGGGCCTGACGGACATATTTCGAGATATTTCTTCTTCTTGTTGTTCTTCTTCTGCACAGGTAAGCTGGAAGTGGCATTTGCAGCTCGCAATAGTGCAGAGTTATCTCAAAGAAAGAGGCCGCGGTGTTTCTGTACCTCTATTATGTTGGTGCAGCTTCGGAACTTTTAAATATCTTGATATATCTCGAGAACTACGCATCTGATCAAAAAATATCATAGAACATAAAAAGTAGGAAACCTAATTTTCTACAAAAAAGGTCTGTTAACATTCTGCCGTAGCTCGCTTCGTTTCCGAGATATTTGCAGATTTATCTCAAGGGAAGGGGCCTGACGGACATATTTCGAAATATTTCTTATTCTGGTTGTTCTTCTTCTGCACAGCTAAGCTGGAAGTGGCATTTGCAGCTCGCAATAGTGCAGAATGATCTCAAAGAAAGGGGCCACGGTGTTTCTGTACCTCTATTATGTTGGTGCAGCTTCGGAACTTTTAAATATCTTGATATATCTCGAGAACTACGCATCTGATCAAAAAATATCATAGAAGATAAAAAGTAGGAAACTTAATTCTCTACAAAAAAGGTCGCCTAACATTTTGCCGTAGCTCGCTTCGTTTCCGAGATATTTGCAGATTTATCTCAAGGGAAGGGGCCTAACGGACATATTTCGAGATATTTCTTCTTCTTGTTGTTCTTCTTCTGCACAGCTAAGCTGGAAGTGGCATTTGCAGCTCGCAATAGTGCAGAGTTATCCCAAAGAAAGGGGCCACGGTGTTTCTGTATCTCTATTATGTTGGTGCGGCTTCGGAACTTTTAAATATCTCGATATATCTCGAAAACTACGCTTCTGATCAAAAAATATCATAGGACATAAATTGTAGGAAACATAATTCTCTACAAAAAAGGTCTCTTAACGTTTTGCCATAGCTCGCTTCGTTTCCGAGATATTTGCAGATTTATCTCAAGGGAAGGGGCCTGACGGACATACTTCGAGATATTTCTTCTTCTTGTTGATGTTCTTCTGCACAGCTAAACTGGAAGTGGCATTTCCAGCTCGCAATAGTGCAGAGGTATCCCAAAGAAAGGGGCCACGGTGTTTCTGTATCTCTATTATGTTGGTGCGGCTTCGGAACTTTTAAATATCTCGATATATCTCGAAAACTACGCTTCTGATCAAAAAATATCGTAGAACATAAATTGTAGGAAACATAATTCTCTACAAAAAAGGTGTCTTAACGTTTTGCCATAGCTCGCTTCGTTTCCGAGATATTTGCAGATTTATCTCAAGGGAAGGGGCCTGACGGACATACTTCGAGATATTTCTTCTTCTTGTTGTTCTTCTTCTGCACAGCTAAGCTCGAAGTGGCATTTGCAGCTCGCAATAGTGCAGAGTTATCGCAAAGAAAGGGGCCACGGTGTTTCTGTATCTCTATTATGTTGGTGCGGCTTCGGAACTTTTAAATATCTTGATATATCTCGAGAACTACGCATCTGATCAAAAAATATCATAGAACATAAAAAGTAGGATACTTAATTCTCTACAAAAAAGGTCTCTTAACATTTTGCCATAGCTCGCTTCGTTTCCGAGATATTTGCAGATTTATCTCAAGGGAAGGGGCCTGACGGACATATTTCGAGATATTTCTTCTTCTTGTTGTTCTTCTTCTGCACAGCTAAGCTCGAAGTGGCATTTGCAGCTCGCAATAGTGCAGAGTTATCTCAAAGAAAGGGGCCACGGTGTTTCTGTATCTCTATTATGTTGGTGCGGCTTCGGAACTTTTAAATATCTTGATATATCTCGAGAACTACGCATCTGATCAAAAAATATCATAGAACATAAAAAGTAGGAAACCTAATTTTCTACAAAAAAGGTCTGTTAACATTTTCCCATAGCTCGCTTCGTTTCCGAGATATTTGCAGATTTATCTCAAGGGAAGGGGCCTGACGGACATATTTCGAGATATTTCTTCTTCTTGTTGTTCTTCTTCTGCACAGCTAAGCTGGAAGTGGCATTTGCAGGTCGCAATAGTGCAGAGTTATCCCAAAGAAAGGGGCCACGGTGTTTCTATATCTCTATTATGTTGGTGCGGCTTCGGAACTTTTAAATATCTCGATATATCTCGAAAACTACGCTTCTGATCAAAAAATATCATAGGACATAAATTGTAGGAAATATAATTCTCTACAAAAAAGGTCTCTTAACGTTTTGCCATAGCTCGCTTCGTTTCCGAGATATTTGCAGATTTATCTCAAGGGAAGGGGCCTGACGGACATACTTCGAGATATTTCTTCTTCTTGTTGATGTTCTTCTGCACAGCTAAACTGGAAGTGGCATTTCCAGCTCGCAATAGTGCAGAGGTATCCCAAAGAAAGGGGCCACGGTGTTTCTGTATCTCTATTATGTTGGTGCGGCTTCGGAACTTTTAAATATCTCGATATATCTCGAAAACTACGCTTCTGATCAAAAAATATCGTAGAACATAAATTGTAGGAAACATAATTCTCTACAAAAAAGGTTTCTTAACGTTTTGCCATAGCTCGCTTCGTTTCCGAGATATTTGCAGATTTATCTCAAGGGAAGGGGCCTGACGGACATACTTCGAGATATTTCTTCTTCTTGTTGTTCTTCTTCTGCACAGCTAAGCTGGAAGTGGCATTTGCAGCTCGCAATAGTGCAGAGTTATCTCAAAGAAAGGGGCCACGGTGTTTCTGTATCTCTATTATGTTGGTGCGGCTTCGGAACTTTTAAATATTTCGGTATATCTCGAAAACTACGCTTCTGATCAAAAAATATCATAGAACATAAATTATAGGAAACATAATTCTCTACAAAAAAGGACTCTTAACATTTTGCCATAGCTCGCTTCGTTTCCGAGATATTTGCAGAGTTATCTCAAGGGAAGGGGCCTGACGGACATACTTCGAGATATTTCTTCTTCTTGTTGTTCTTCTTCTGCACAGCTAAGCTGGAAGTGGCATTTGCAGCTCGCAATAGTGCAGAGTTATCTCAAAGAAAGGGGCCACGGTGTTTCTGTACCTCTATTATGTTGCTGCAGCTTCGGAGCTTTTAAATATCTTGATATATCTCGAGAACTACGCATCTGATCAAAAAATATCATAGAAGATAAAAAGTAGGAAACTTAATTCTCCACAAAAAAGGTCTCTTAACGTTTTGCCATAGCTCGCTTCGTTTCCGAGATATTTGCAGATTTATCTCAAGGGAAGGGGCCTGACGGACATATTTCGAGATATTTCTTCGTCTTGTTGTTCTTCTTCTGCACAGGTAAGCTGGAAGTGGCATTTGCAGCTCGCAATAGTGCAGAGTTATCTCAAAGAAAGAGGCCACGGTGTTTCTGTACCTCTATTATGTTGGTGCAGCTTCGGAACTTTTAAATATCTTGATATATCTCGAGAACTACGCATCTGATCAAAAAATATCATAGAACATAAAAAGTAGGAAACCTAATTTTCTACAAAAAAGGTCTGTTAACATTCTGCCGTAGCTCGCTTCGTTTCCGAGATATTTGCAGATTTATCTCAAGGGAAGGGGCCTGACGGACATATTTCGAAATATTTCTTATTCTGGTTGTTCTTCTTCTGCACAGCTAAGCTGGAAGTGGCATTTGCAGCTCGCAATAGTGCAGAATGATCTCAAAGAAAGGGGCCACGGTGTTTCTGTACCTCTATTATGTTGGTGCAGCTTCGGAACTTTTAAATATCTTGATATATCTCGAGAACTACGCATCTGATCAAAAAATATCATAGAAGATAAAAAGTAGGAAACTTAATTCTCTACAAAAAAGGTCGCCTAACATTTTGCCGTAGCTCGCTTCGTTTCCGAGATATTTGCAGATTTATCTCAAGGGAAGGGGCCTAACGGACATATTTCGAGATATTTCTTCTTCTTGTTGTTCTTCTTCTGCACAGCTAAGCTGGAAGTGGCATTTGCAGCTCGCAATAGTGCAGAGTTATCCCAAAGAAAGGGGCCACGGTGTTTCTGTATCTCTATTATGTTGGTGCGGCTTCGGAACTTTAAAATATCTCGATATATCTCGAAAACTACGCTTCTGATCAAAAAATATCATAGGACATAAATTGTAGGAAACGTAATTCTCTACAAAAAAGCTCTCTTAACGTTTTGCTATAGCTCGCTTCGTTTCCGAGATATTTGCAGATTTATCTCAAGGGAAGGGGCCTGACGGACATACTTCGAGATATTTCTTCTTCTTGTTGATGTTCTTCTGCACAGCTAAACTGGAAGTGGCATTTCCAGCTCGCAATAGTGCAGAGGTATCCCAAAGAAAGGGGCCACGGTGTTTCTGTATCTCTATTATGTTGGTGCGGCTTCGGAACTTTTAAATATCTCGATATATCTCGAAAACTACGCTTCTGATCAAAAAATATCGTAGAACATAAATTGTAGGAAACATAATTCTCTACAAAAAAGGTTTCTTAACGTTTTGCCATAGCTCGCTTCGTTTCCGAGATATTTGCAGATTTATCTCAAGGGAAGGGGCCTGACGGACATACTTCGAGATATTTCTTCTTCTTGTTGTTCTTCTTCTGCACAGCTAAGCTGGAAGTGGCATTTGCAGCTCGCAATAGTGCAGAGTTATCTCAAAGAAAGAGGCCACGGTGTTTCTGTACCTCTATTATGTTGGTGCAGCTTCGGAACTTTTAAATATCTTGATATATCTCGAGAACTACGCATCTGATCAAAAAATATCATAGAACATAAAAAGTAGGAAACCTAATTTTCTACAAAAAAGGTCTCTTAACATTCTGCCGTAGCTCGCTTCGTTTCCGAGATATTTGCAGATTTATCTCAAGGGAAGGGGCCTGACGGACATATTTCGAAATATTTCTTATTCTTGTTGTTCTTCTTCTGCACAGCTAAGCTGGAAGTGGCATTTGCAGCTCGCAATAGTGCAGAGTTATCTCAAAGAAAGGGGCCACGGTGTTTCTGTACCTCTATTATGTTGGTGCAGCTTCGGAGCTTTTAAATATCTTGATATATCTCGAGAACTACGCATCTGATCAAAAAATATCATAGAAGATAAAAAGTAGGAAACTTAATTCTCTACAAAAAAGGTCTCCTAACATTTTGCCATAGCTCGCTTCGTTTCCGAGATATTTGCAGATTTATCTCAAGGGAAGGGGCCTAACGGACATATTTCGAGATATTTCTTCTTCTTGTTGTTCTTCTTCTGCACAGCTAAGCTGGAAGTGGCATTTGCAGCTCGCAATAGTGCAGAGTTATCTCAAAGAAAGGGGCCACGGTGTTTCTGTATCTCTATTATGTTGGTGCGGCTTCGGAACTTTTAAATATTTCGGTATATCTCGAAAACTACGCTTCTGATCAAAAAATATCATAGAACATAAATTATAGGAAACATAATTCTCTACAAAAAAGGACTCTTAACATTTTGCCATAGCTCGCTTCGTTTCCGAGATATTTGCAGATTTATTTCAAGGGAAGGGTCCTGACGGACATATTTCGAGATATTTCTTCTTCTTGTCGTTCTTCTTCTGCACAGCTAAACTGGAAGTGGCATTTGCAGCTCGCAATAGTGCAGAGTTATCTCAAAGAAAGAGGCCACGGTGTTTCTGTATCTCTATTATGTTGGTGCGGCTTCGGAACTTTTAAATATCTCGATATATCTCGAAAACTACGCTTCTGATCAAAAAATATCAGAGAACGTAAATTGTAGGAAACATAATTCTCTACAAAAAAGGTCTCTTAACATTTTGCCATAGCTCGCTTCGTTTCCGAGATATTTGCAGATTTATCTCAAGGGAGGGGTCCTGACGGACATATTTCGGGATATTTCTTCTTCTTGTTGTTCTTCTTCTGCACAGCTAAACTGGAAGTGGCATTTCCAGCTCGCAATAGTGCAGAGTTATCTCAAAGAAAGGGGCTACGGTGTTTCTGTATCTCTATTATGTTGGTGCGGCTTCGGAACTTTTAAATATCTTGATATATCTCGAGAACTACGCATCTGATCGAAAAATATCATAGAACATAAAAAGTAGGAAACTTAATTCTCTACAAAAAACGTCTCTTAACATTTTGCCATAGCTCGCTTCGTTTCCGAGATATTTGCAGATTTATCTCAAGGGAAGGGGCCTGACGGACATATTTCGAGACATTTCTTCTTCTTGTTGGTCCTCTTCTGCACAGCTAAGCTGGAAGTGGCATTTGCAGGTCGCAATAGTGCAGAGTTATCTCAAAGAAAGGGGCCACGGTGTTTCTGTATCTCTATTATGTTGGTGCGGCTTCGGAACTTTTAAATATCTTGATATATCTCGAGAACTACGCATCTGATCAAAAAATATCATAGAACATAAAAAGTAGGAAACCTAATTTTCTACAAAAAAGGTCTCTTAACATTCTGCCGTAGCTCGCTTCGTTTCCGAGATATTTGCAGATTTATCTCAAGGGAAGGGGCCTGACGGACATATTTCGAAATATTTCTTATTCTTGTTGTTCTTCTTCTGCACAGCTAAGCTGGAAGTGGCATTTGCAGCTCGCAATAGTGCAGAGTTATCTCAAAGAAAGGGGCCACGGTGTTTCTGTACCTCTATTATGTTGGTGCAGCTTCGGAGCTTTTAAATATCTTGATATATCTCGAGAACTACGCATCTGATCAAAAAATATCATAGAAGATAAAAAGTAGGAAACTTAATTCTCTACAAAAAAGGTCTCCTAACATTTTGCCATAGCTCGCTTCGTTTCCGAGATATTTGCAGATTTATCTCAAGGGAAGGGGCCTAACGGACATATTTCGAGATATTTCTTCTTCTTGTTGTTCTTCTTCTGCACAGCTAAGCTGGAAGTGGCATTTGCAGCTCGCAATAGTGCAGAGTTATCTCAAAGAAAGGGGCCACGGTGTTTCTGTATCTCTATTATGTTGGTGCGGCTTCGGAACTTTTAAATATTTCGGTATATCTCGAAAACTACGCTTCTGATCAAAAAATATCATAGAACATAAATTATAGGAAACATAATTCTCTACAAAAAAGGACTCTTAACATTTTGCCATAGCTCGCTTCGTTTCCGAGATATTTGCAGATTTATTTCAAGGGAAGGGTCCTGACGGACATATTTCGAGATATTTCTTCTTCTTGTCGTTCTTCTTCTGCACAGCTAAACTGGAAGTGGCATTTGCAGCTCGCAATAGTGCAGAGTTATCTCAAAGAAAGAGGCCACGGTGTTTCTGTATCTCTATTATGTTGGTGCGGCTTCGGAACTTTTAAATATCTCGATATATCTCGCAAACTACGCTTCTGATCAAAAAATATCAGAGAACGTAAATTGTAGGAAACATAATTCTCTACAAAAAAGGTCTCTTAACATTTTGCCATAGCTCGCTTCGTTTCCGAGATATTTGCAGATTTATCTCAAGGGAAGGGTCCTGACGGACATATTTCGGGATATTTCTTCTTCTTGTTGTTCTTCTTCTGCACAGCTAAACTGGAAGTGGCATTTCCAGCTCGCAATAGTGCAGAGTTATCTCAAAGAAAGGGGCTACGGTGTTTCTGTATCTCTATTATGTTGGTGCGGCTTCGGAACTTTTAAATATCTTGATATATCTTGAGAACTACGCATCTGATCGAAAAATATCATAGAACATAAAAAGTAGGAAACTTAATTCTCTACAAAAAACGTCTCTTAACATTTTGCCATAGCTCGCTTCGTTTCCGAGATATTTGCAGATTTATCTCAAGGGAAGGGGCCTGACGGACATATTTCGAGACATTTCTTCTTCTTGTTGTTCCTCTTCTGCACAGCTAAGCTGGAAGTGGCATTTGCAGGTCGCAATAGTGCAGAGTTATCTCAAAGAAAGGGGCCACGGTGTTTCTGTATCTCTATTATGTTGGTGCGGCTTCGGAACTTTTAAATATCTCGATATATCTCGAAAACTACGCTTCTGATCAAAAAATATCATAGAACGTAAATTGTAGGAAACATAATTCTCTACAAAAAAGGTCTCTTAACATTTTGCCATAGCTCGCTTCGTTTCCGAGATATTTGCAGATTTATCTCAAGGGAAGGGGCCTGACGGACATATTTCGAGATATTTCTTCTTCTTGTTGTTCTTCTTCTGCACAGCTAAGCTGGAAGTGGCATTTGCAGCGCGCAATAGTGCAGAGTTATCTCAAAGAAAGAGGCCACGGTGTTTCTGTATCTCTATTATGTTGGTGCGGCTTCGGAACTTTTAAACATCTCGATATATCTCGAAAACTACGCTTCTGATCAAAAAATATCAGAGAACGTAAATTGTAGGAAACATAATTCTCTACAAAAAAGGTCTCTTAACATTTTGCCATAGCTCGCTTCGTTTCCGAGATATTTGCAGATTTATCTCAAGGGAAGGGTCCTGACGGACATATTTCGGAATATTTCTTCTTCTTGTTGTTCTTCTTCTGCACAGCTAAACTGGAAGTGGCATTTCCAGCTCGCAATAGTGCAGAGTTATCTCAAAGAAAGGGGCTACGGTGTTTCTGTATCTCTATTATGTTGGTGCGGCTTCGGAACTTTTAAATATCTTGATATATCTCGAGAACTACGCATCTGATCGAAAAATATCATAGAACATAAAAAGTAGGAAACTTAATTCTCTACAAAAAACGTCTCTTAACATTTTGCCATAGCTCGCTTCGTTTCCGAGATATTTGCAGATTTATCTCAAGGGAAGGGGCCTGACGGACATATTTCGAGATATTTCTTCTTCTTGTTGTTCTTCTTCTGCACAGCTAAGCTGGAAGTGGCATTTGCAGGTCGCAATAGTGCAGAGTTATCTCAAAGAAAGGGGCCACGGTGTTTCTGTATCTCTATTATGTTGGTGCGGCTTCGGAACTTTTAAATATCTCGATATATCTCGAAAACTACGCTTCTGATCAAAAAATATCATAGAACATAAATTATAGGAAACATAATTCTCTACAAAAAAGGACTCTTAACATTTTGCCATAGCTCGCTTCGTTTCCGAGATATTTGCAGATTTATCTCAAGGGAAGGGTCCTGACGGACATATTTCGGGATATTTCTTCTTCTTGTTGTTCTTCTTCTGCACAGCTAAACTGGAAGTGGCATTTCCAGCTCGCAATAGTGCAGAGTTATCTCAAAGAAAGGGGCTACGGTGTTTCTGTATCTCTATTATGTTGGTGCGGCTTCGGAACTTTTAAATATCTTGATATATCTCGAGAACTACGCATCTGATCGAAAAATATCATAGAACATAAAAAGTAGGAAACTTAATTCTCTACAAAAAACGTCTCTTAACGTTTTGCCATAGCTCGCTTCGTTTCCGAGATATTTGCAGATATATCTCAAGGGAAGGGGCCTGACGGACATATTTCGAGATATTTCTTCTTCTTGTTGTTCTTCTTCTGCACAGCTAAGCTGGAAGTGGCATTTGCAGGTCGCAATAGTGCAGAGTTATCTCAAAGAAAGGGGCCACGGTGTTTCTGTATCTCTATTATGTTGGTGCGGCTTCGGAACTTTTAAATATCTCGATATATCTCGAAAACTACGCTTCTGATCAAAAAATATCATAGAACATAAATTATAGGAAACATAATTCTCTACAAAAAAGGACTCTTAACATTTTGCCATAGCTCGCTTCGTTTCCGAGATATTTGCAGATTTATCTCAAGGGAAGGGTCCTGACGGACATATTTCGGGATATTTCTTCTTCTTGTTGTTCTTCTTCTGCACAGCTAAACTGGAAGTGGCATTTCCAGCTCGCAATAGTGCAGAGTTATCTCAAAGAAAGGGGCTACGGTGTTTCTGTATCTCTATTATGTTGGTGCGGCTTCGGAACTTTTAAATATCTTGATATATCTCGAGAACTACGCATCTGATCGAAAAATATCATAGAACATAAAAAGTAGGAAACTTAATTCTCTACAAAAAACGTCTCTTAACATTTTGCCATAGCTCGCTTCGTTTCCGAGATATTTGCAGATTTATCTCAAGGGAAGGGGCCTGACGGACATATTTCGAGACATTTCTTCTTCTTGTTGTTCCTCTTCTGCACAGCTAAGCTGGAAGTGGCATTTGCAGGTCGCAATAGTGCAGAGTTATCTCAAAGAAAGGGGCCACGGTGTTTCTGTATCTCTATTATGTTGGTGCGGCTTCGGAACTTTTAAATATCTCGATATATCTCGAAAACTACGCTTCTGATCAAAAAATATCATAGAACGTAAATTGTAGGAAACATAATTCTCTACAAAAAAGGTCTCTTAACATTTTGCCATAGCTCGCTTCGTTTCCGAGATATTTGCAGATTTATCTCAAGGGAAGGGGCCTGACGGACATATTTCGAGATATTTCTTCTTCTTGTTGTTCTTCTTCTGCACAGCTAAGCTGGAAGTGGCATTTGCAGCGCGCAATAGTGCAGAGTTATCTCAAAGAAAGAGGCCACGGTGTTTCTGTATCTCTATTATGTTGGTGCGCCTTCGGAACTTTTAAACATCTCGATATATCTCGAAAACTACGCTTCTGATCAAAAAATATCAGAGAACGTAAATTGTAGGAAACATAATTCTCTACAAAAAAGGTCTCTTAACATTTTGCCATAGCTCGCTTCGTTTCCGAGATATTTGCAGATTTATCTCAAGGGAAGGGTCCTGACGGACATATTTCGGGATATTTCTTCTTCTTGTTGTTCTTCTTCTGCACAGCTAAACTGGAAGTGGCATTTCCAGCTCGCAATAGTGCAGAGTTATCTCAAAGAAAGGGGCTACGGTGTTTCTGTATCTCTATTATGTTGGTGCGGCTTCGGAACTTTTAAATATCTTGATATATCTCGAGAACTACGCATCTGATCGAAAAATATCATAGAACATAAAAAGTAGGAAACTTAATTCTCTACAAAAAACGTCTCTTAACGTTTTGCCATAGCTCGCTTCGTTTCCGAGATATTTGCAGATATATCTCAAGGGAAGGGGCCTGACGGACATATTTCGAGATATTTCTTCTTCTTGTTGTTCTTCTTCTGCACAGCTAAGCTGGAAGTGGCATTTGCAGGTCGCAATAGTGCAGAGTTATCTCAAAGAAAGGGGCCACGGTGTTTCTGTATCTCTATTATGTTGGTGCGGCTTCGGAACTTTTAAATATCTCGATATATCTCGAAAACTACGCTTCTGATCAAAAAATATCATAGAACATAAATTATAGGAAACATAATTCTCTACAAAAAAGGACTCTTAACATTTTGCCATAGCTCGCTTCGTTTCCGAGATATTTGCAGATTTATCTCAAGGGAAGGGTCCTGACGGACATATTTCGGGATATTTCTTCTTCTTGTTGTTCTTCTTCTGCACAGCTAAACTGGAAGTGGCATTTCCAGCTCGCAATAGTGCAGAGTTATCTCAAAGAAAGGGGCTACGGTGTTTCTGTATCTCTATTATGTTGGTGCGGCTTCGGAACTTTTAAATATCTTGATATATCTCGAGAACTACGCATCTGATCGAAAAATATCATAGAACATAAAAAGTAGGAAACTTAATTCTCTACAAAAAACGTCTCTTAACATTTTGCCATAGCTCGCTTCGTTTCCGAAATATTTGCAGATTTATCTCAAGGGAAGGGGCCTGACGGACATATTTCGAGACATTTCTTCTTCTTGTTGTTCCTCTTCTGCACAGCTAAGCTGGAAGTGGCATTTGCAGGTCGCAATAGTGCAGAGTTATCTCAAAGAAAGGGGCCACGGTGTTTCTGTATCTCTATTATGTTGGTGCGGCTTCGGAACTTTTAAATATCTCGATATATCTCGAAAACTACGCTTCTGATCAAAAAATATCATAGAACGTAAATTGTAGGAAACATAATTCTCTACAAAAAAGGTCTCTTAACATTTTGCCATAGCTCGCTTCGTTTCCGAGATATTTGCAGATTTATCTCAAGGGAAGGGGCCTGACGGACATATTTCGAGATATTTCTTCTTCTTGTTGTTCTTCTTCTGCACAGCTAAACTGGAAGTGGCATTTCCAGCTCGCAATAGTGCAGAGTTATCTCAAAGAAAGGGGCTACGGTGTTTCTGTATCTCTATTATGTTGGTGCGGCTTCGGAACTTTTAAATATCTTGATATATCTCGAGAACTACGCATCTGATCGAAAAATATCATAGAACATAAAAAGTAGGAAACTTAATTCTCTACAAAAAACGTCTCTTAACATTTTGCCATAGCTCGCTTCGTTTCCGAGATATTTGCAGATTTATCTCAAGGGAAGGGGCCTGACGGACATATTTCGAGATATTTCTTCTTCTTGTTGTTCTTCTTCTGCACAGCTAAGCTGGAAGTGGCATTTGCAGGTCGCAATAGTGCAGAGTTATCTCAAAGAAAGGGGCCACGGTGTTTCTGTATCTCTATTATGTTGGTGCGGCTTCGGAACTTTTAAATATCTCGATATATCTCGAAAACTACGCTTCTGATCAAAAAATATCATAGAACATAAATTATAGGAAACATAATTCTCTACAAAAAAGGACTCTTAACATTTTGCCATAGCTCGCTTCGTTTCCGAGATATTTGCAGATTTATCTCAAGGGAAGGGTCCTGACGGACATATTTCGGGATATTTCTTCTTCTTGTTGTTCTTCTTCTGCACAGCTAAACTGGAAGTGGCATTTCCAGCTCGCAATAGTGCAGAGTTATCTCAAAGAAAGGGGCTACGGTGTTTCTGTATCTCTATTATGTTGGTGTGGCTTCGGAACTTTTAAATATCTTGATATATCTCGAGAACTACGCATCTGATCGAAAAATATCATAGAACATAAAAAGTAGGAAACTTAATTCTCTACAAAAAACGTCTCTTAACGTTTTGCCATAGCTCGCTTCGTTTCCGAGATATTTGCAGATATATCTCAAGGGAAGGGGCCTGACGGACATATTTCGAGATATTTCTTCTTCTTGTTGTTCTTCTTCTGCACAGCTAAGCTGGAAGTGGCATTTGCAGGTCGCAATAGTGCAGAGTTATCTCAAAGAAAGGGGCCACGGTGTTTCTGTATCTCTATTATGTTGGTGCGGCTTCGGAACTTTTAAATATCTCGATATATCTCGAAAACTACGCTTCTGATCAAAAAATATCATAGAACATAAATTATAGGAAACATAATTCTCTACAAAAAAGGACTCTTAACATTTTGCCATAGCTCGCTTCGTTTCCGAGATATTTGCAGATTTATCTCAAGGGAAGGGTCCTGACGGACATATTTCGGGATATTTCTTCTTCTTGTTGTTCTTCTTCTGCACAGCTAAACTGGAAGTGGCATTTCCAGCTCGCAATAGTGCAGAGTTATCTCAAAGAAAGGGGCTACGGTGTTTCTGTATCTCTATTATGTTGGTGCGGCTTCGGAACTTTTAAATATCTTGATATATCTCGAGAACTACGCATCTGATCGAAAAATATCATAGAACATAAAAAGTAGGAAACTTAATTCTCTACAAAAAACGTCTCTTAACATTTTGCCATAGCTCGCTTCGTTTCCGAGATATTTGCAGATTTATCTCAAGGGAAGGGGCCTGACGGACATATTTCGAGACATTTCTTCTTCTTGTTGTTCCTCTTCTGCACAGCTAAGCTGGAAGTGGCATTTGCAGGTCGCAATAGTGCAGAGCTATCTCAAAGAAAGGGGCCACGGTGTTTCTGTATCTCTATTATGTTGGTGCGGCTTCGGAGTTTTTAAATATCTCGATATATCTCGAAAACTACGCTTCTGATCAAAAAATATCATAGAACCTAAATTGTAGGAAACATAATTCTCTACAAAAAAGGTCTCTTAACATTTTGCCATAGCTCGCTTCGTTTCCGAGATATTTGCAGATTTATCTCAAGGGAAGGGGCCTGACGGACATATTTCGAGATATTTCTTCTTCTTGTTGTTCTTCTTCTGCACAGCTAAGCTGGAAGTGGCATTTGCAGCGCGCAATAGTGCAGAGTTATCTCAAGGAAAGAGGCCACGGTGTTTCTGTATCTCTATTATGTTGGTGCGGCTTCGGAACTTTTAAATATCTTGATATATCTCGAGAACTACGCATCTGATCAAAAAATATCATAGAGCATAAAAAGTATGAAACCTAATTTTCTACAAAAAAGGTCTGTTCACATTTTCCCATAGCTCGCTTCGTTTCCGAGATATTTGCAGATTTATCTCAAGGGAAGGGGCCTGACGGACATATTTCGAGATATTTCTTCTTCTTGTTGTTCTTCTTCTGCACAGCTAAGCTCGAAGTGGCATTTGCAGCTCGCAATAGTGCAGAGTTACCTCAAAGAAAGGGGCCACGGTGTTTCTGTATCTCTATTATGTTGGTGCCGCTTCGGAACTTTTAAATATCTGGATATATCTCGAGAACTACGCATCTGATCAAAAAATATCATAGAACATAAAAAGTAGGAAACTTAATTCTCTACAAAAAAGGTCTCTTAACATTTTGCCATAGCTCGCTTCGTTTCCGAGATATTTGCAGATTTATCTCAAGGGAAGGGGCCTGACGGACATATTTCGAGACATTTCTTCTTCTTGTTGTTCCTCTTCTGCACAGCTAAGCTGGAAGTGGCATTTGCAGGTCGCAATAGTGCAGAGTTATCTCAAAGAAAGGGGCCACGGTGTTTCTGTATCTCTATTATGTTGGTGCGGCTTCGGAACTTTTAAATATCTCGATATATCTCGAAAACTACGCTTCTGATCAAAAAATATCATAGAACGTAAATTGTAGGAAACATAATTCTCTACAAAAAAGGTCTCTTAACATTTTGCCATAGCTCGCTTCGTTTCCGAGATATTTGCAGATTTATCTCAAGGGAAGGGGCCTGACGGACATATTTCGAGATATTTCTTCTTCTTGTTGTTCTTCTTCTGCACAGCTAAGCTGGAAGTGGCATTTGCAGCGCGCAATAGTGCAGAGTTATCTCAAAGAAAGAGGCCACGGTGTTTCTGTATCTCTATTATGTTGGTGCGGCTTCGGAACTTTTAAACATCTCGATATATCTCGAAAACTACGCTTCTGATCAAAAAATATCAGAGAACGTAAATTGTAGGAAACATAATTCTCTACAAAAAAGGTCTCTTAACATTTTGCCATAGCTCGCTTCGTTTCCGAGATATTTGCAGATTTATCTCAAGGGAAGGGTCCTGACGGACATATTTCGGGATATTTCTTCTTCTTGTTGTTCTTCTTCTGCACAGCTAAACTGGAAGTGGCATTTCCAGCTCGCAATAGTGCAGAGTTATCTCAAAGAAAGGGGCTACGGTGTTTCTGTATCTCTATTATGTTGGTGCGGCTTCGGAACTTTTAAATATCTTGATATATCTCGAGAACTACGCATCTGATCGAAAAATATCATAGAACATAAAAAGTAGGAAACTTAATTCTCTACAAAAAACGTCTCTTAACATTTTGCCATAGCTCGCTTCGTTTCCGAGATATTTGCAGATTTATCTCAAGGGAAGGGGCCTGACGGACATATTTCGAGATATTTCTTCTTCTTGTTGTTCTTCTTCTGCACAGCTAAGCTGGAAGTGGCATTTGCAGGTCGCAATAGTGCAGAGTTATCTCAAAGAAAGGGGCCACGGTGTTTCTGTATCTCTATTATGTTGGTGCGGCTTCGGAACTTTTAAATATCTCGATATATCTCGAAAACTACGCTTCTGATCAAAAAATATCATAGAACATAAATTATAGGAAACATAATTCTCTACAAAAAAGGACTCTTAACATTTTGCCATAGCTCGCTTCGTTTCCGAGATATTTGCAGATTTATCTCAAGGGAAGGGTCCTGACGGACATATTTCGGGATATTTCTTCTTCTTGTTGTTCTTCTTCTGCACAGCTAAACTGGAAGTGGCATTTCCAGCTCGCAATAGTGCAGAGTTATCTCAAAGAAAGGGGCTACGGTGTTTCTGTATCTCTATTATGTTGGTGCGGCTTCGGAACTTTTAAATATCTTGATATATCTCGAGAACTACGCATCTGATCGAAAAATATCATAGAACATAAAAAGTAGGAAACTTAATTCTCTACAAAAAACGTCTCTTAACGTTTTGCCATACCTCGCTTCGTTTCCGAGATATTTGCAGATATATCTCAAGGGAAGGGGCCTGACGGACATATTTCGAGATATTTCTTCTTCTTGTTGTTCTTCTTCTGCACAGCTAAGCTGGAAGTGGCATTTGCAGCGCGCAATAGTGCAGAGTTATCTCAAGGAAAGAGGCCACGGTGTTTCTGTATCTCTATTATGTTGGTGCGGCTTCGGAACTTTTAAATATCTTGATATATCTCGAGAACTACGCATCTGATCAAAAAATATCATAGAACATAAAAAGTATGAAACCTAATTTTCTACAAAAAAGGTCTGTTCACATTTTCCCATAGCTCGCTTCGTTTCCGAGATATTTGCAGATTTATCTCAAGGGAAGGGGCCTGACGGACATATTTCGAGATATTTCTTCTTCTTGTTGTTCTTCTTCTGCACAGCTAAGCTCGAAGTGGCATTTGCAGCTCGCAATAGTGCAGAGTTACCTCAAAGAAAGGGGCCACGGTGTTTCTGTATCTCTATTATGTTGGTGCGGCTTCGGAACTTTTAAATATCTTGATATATCTCGAGAACTACGCCTCTGATCGAAAAATATCATAAAACATAAAAAGTAGGAAACTTAATTCTCTACAAAAAAGGTCTCTTAACATTTTGCCATAGCTCGCTTCGTTTCCGAGATATTTGCAGATTTATCTCAAGGGAAGGGGCCTGACGGACATATTTCGAGATATTTCTTCTTCTTGTTGTTCTTCTTCTGCACAGCTAAGCTGGAAGTGGCATTTGCAGCGCGCAATAGTGCAGAGTTATCTCAAAGAAAGAGGCCACGGTGTTTCTGTATCTCTATTATGTTGGTGCAGCTTCGGAACTTTTAAATATCTTGATATATCTCGAGAACTACGCCTCTGATCGAAAAATATCATAAAACATAAAAAGTAGGAAACTTAATTCTCTACAAAAAAGGTCTCTTAACATTTTGCCATAGCTCGCTTCGTTTCCGAGATATTTGCAGATTTATTTCAAGGGAAGGGGCCTGACGGACATATTTCGAGATATTTCTTCTTCTTGTTGTTCTTCTTCTGCACAGCTAAGCTGGAAGTGGCATTTGCAGCGCGCAATAGTGCAGAGTTATCTCAAAGAAAGGGGCCACGGTGTTTCTGTATCTCTATTATGTTGGTGCGGCTTCGGAACTTTTAAATATCTCGATATATCTCGAAAACTACGCTTCTGATCAAAAAATATCATAGAACGTAAATTGTAGGAAACATAATTCTCTACAAAAAAGGTCTCTTAACATTTTGCCATAGCTCGCTTCGTTTCCGAGATATTTGCAGATTTATCTCAAGGGAAGGGTCCTGACGGACATATTTCGAGATATTTCTTCTTCTTGTCGTTCTTCTTCTGCACAGCTAAACTGGAAGTGGCATTTCCAGTTCGCAATAGTGCAGAGTTATCCCAAAGAAAGGGGCCACGGTGTTTCTGTATCTCTATTATGTTGGTGCCGCTTCGGAACTTTTAAATATCTGGATATATCTCGAGAACTACGCATCTGATCAAAAAATATCATAGAACATAAAAAGTAGGAAACTTAATTCTCTACAAAAAAGGTGTCTTAACATTTTGCCATAGCTCGCTTGGTTTCCGAGATATTTGCAGATTTATCTCAAGGGAAGGGGCCTGACGGACATATTTCGAGATATTTCTTCTTCTTGTTGTTCTTCTTCTGCACAGCTAAGCTGGAAGTGGCATTTGCAGCGCGCAATAGTGCAGAGTTATCTCAAAGAAAGAGGCCACGGTGTTTCTGTATCTCTATTATGTTGGTGCGGCTTCGGAACTTTTAAATATCTTGATATATCTCGAGAACTACGCCTCTGATCGAAAAATATCATAAAACATAAAAAGTAGGAAACTTAATTCTCTACAAAAAACGTCTCTTAACGTTTTGCCATAGCTCGCTTCGTTTCCGAGATATTTGCAGATATATCTCAAGGGAAGGGGCCTGACGGACATATTTCGAGATATTTCTTCTTCTTGTTGTTCTTCTTCTGCACAGCTAAGCTGGAAGTGGCATTTGCAGCGCGCAATAGTGCAGAGTTATCTCAAGGAAAGAGGCCACGGTGTTTCTGTATCTCTATTATGTTGGTGCGGCTTCGGAACTTTTAAATATCTTGATATATCTCGAGAACTACGCATCTGATCAAAAAATATCATAGAACATAAAAAGTATGAAACCTAATTTTCTACAAAAAAGGTCTGTTCACATTTTCCCATAGCTCGCTTCGTTTCCGAGATATTTGCAGATTTATCTCAAGGGAAGGGGCCTGACGGACATATTTCGAGATATTTCTTCTTCTTGTTGTTCTTCTTCTGCACAGCTAAGCTCGAAGTGGCATTTGCAGCTCGCAATAGTGCAGAGTTACCTCAAAGAAAGGGGCCACGGTGTTTCTGTATCTCTATTATGTTGGTGCCGCTTCGGAACTTTTAAATATCTGGATATATCTCGAGAACTACGCATCTGATCAAAAAATATGATAGAACATAAAAAGTAGGAAACTTAATTCTCTACAAAAAAGGTCTCTTAACATTTTGCCATAGCTCGCTTCGTTTCCGAGATATTTGCAGATTTATCTCAAGGGAAGGGGCCTGACGGACATATTTCGAGATATTTCTTCTTCTTGTTGTTCTTCTTCTGCACAGCTAAGCTGGAAGTGGCATTTGCAGCGCGCAATAGTGCAGAGTTATCTCAAAGAAAGAGGCCACGGTGTTTCTGTATCTCTATTATGTTGGTGCGGCTTCGGAACTTTTAAATATCTTGATATATCTCGAGAACTACGCCTCTGATCGAAAAATATCATAAAACATAAAAAGTAGGAAACTTAATTCTCTACAAAAAAGGTCTCTTAACATTTTGCCATAGCTCGCTTCGTTTCCGAGATATTTGCAGATTTATTTCAAGGGAAGGGGCCTGACGGACATATTTCGAGATATTTCTTCTTCTTGTTGTTCTTCTTCTGCACAGCTAAGCTGGAAGTGGCATTTGCAGCGCGCAATAGTGCAGAGTTATCTCAAAGAAAGGGGCCACGGTGTTT
This sequence comes from Osmia lignaria lignaria, assembly GCF_051020975.1. Lineage (NCBI taxonomy): Eukaryota > Metazoa > Arthropoda > Insecta > Hymenoptera > Megachilidae > Osmia > Osmia lignaria. The sequence continues at coordinate 17,325,073 of NW_027478161.1, forward strand.
CTGTATCTCTATTATGTTGGTGCGGCTTCGGAACTTTTAAATATCTCGATATATCTCGAAAACTACGCTTCTGATCAAAAAATATCATAGAACGTAAATCGTAGGAAACATAATTCTCTACAAAAAAGGTCTCTTAACATTTTGCCATAGCTCGCTTCGTTTCCGAGATATTTGCAGATTTATCTCAAGGGAAGGGTCCTGACGGACATATTTCGAGATATTTCTTCTTCTTGTCGTTCTTCTTCTGCACAGCTAAACTGGAAGTGGCATTTCCAGTTCGCAATAGTGCAGAGTTATCCCAAAGAAAGGGGCCACGGTGTTTCTGTATCTCTATTATGTTGGTGCCGCTTCGGAACTTTTAAATATCTGGATATATCTCGAGAACTACGCATCTGATCAAAAAATATCATAGAACATAAAACGTAGGAAACTTAATTCTCTACAAAAAAGGTGTCTTAACATTTTGCCATAGCTCGCTTGGTTTCCGAGATATTTGCAGATTTATCTCAAGGGAAGGGGCCTGACGGACATATTTCGAGATATTTCTTCTTCTTGTTGTTCTTCTTCTGCACAGCTAAGCTGGAAGTGGCATTTGCAGCGCGCAATAGTGCAGAGTTATCTCAAAGAAAGAGGCCACGGTGTTTCTGTATCTCTATTATGTTGGTGCGGCTTCGGAACTTTTAAATATCTTGATATATCTCGAGAACTACGCCTCTGATCGAAAAATATCATAAAACATAAAAAGTAGGAAACTTAATTCTCTACAAAAAAGGTCTCTTAACATTTTGCCATAGCTCGCTTCGTTTCCGAGATATTTGCAGATTTATTTCAAGGGAAGGGGCCTGACGGACATATTTCGAGATATTTCTTCTTCTTGTTGTTCTTCTTCTGCACAGCTAAGCTGGAAGTGGCATTTGCAGCGCGCAATAGTGCAGAGTTATCTCAAAGAAAGGGGCCACGGTGTTTCTGTATCTCTATTATGTTGGTGCGGCTTCGGAACTTTTAAATATCTCGATATATCTCGAAAACTACGCTTCTGATAAAAAAATATCATAGAACGTAAATTGTAGGAAACATAATTCTCTACAAAAAAGGTCTCCTAACATTTTGCCATAGCTCGCTTCGTTTCCGAGATATTTGCAGATTTATCTCAAGGGAAGGGGCCTGACGGACATACTTCGAGATATTTCTTCTTCTTGTTGTTCTTCTTCTGCACAGCTAAGCTGGAAGTGGCATTTGCAGCTCGCAATAGTGCAGAGTTATCTCAAAGAAAGAGGCCACGGTGTTTCTGTACCTCTATTATGTTGGTGCAGCTTCGGAACTTTTAAATATCTTGATATATCTCGAGAACTACGCATCTGATCAAAAAATATCATAGAACATAAAAAGTAGGAAACCTAATTTTCTACAAAAAAGGTCTCTTAACATTCTGCCGTAGCTCGCTTCGTTTCCGAGATATTTGCAGATTTATCTCAAGGGAAGGGGCCTGACGGACATATTTCGAAATATTTCTTATTCTTGTTGTTCTTCTTCTGCACAGCTAAGCTGGAAGTGGCATTTGCAGCTCGCAATAGTGCAGAGTTATCTCAAAGAAAGGGGCCACGGTGTTTCTGTACCTCTATTATGTTGGTGCAGCTTCGGAGCTTTTAAATATCTTGATATATCTCGAGAACTACGCATCTGATCAAAAAATATCATAGAAGATAAAAAGTAGGAAACTTAATTCTCTACAAAAAAGGTCTCCTAACATTTTGCCATAGCTCGCTTCGTTTCCGAGATATTTGCAGATTTATCTCAAGGGAAGGGGCCTGACGGACATACTTCGAGATATTTCTTCGTCTTGTTGTTCTTCTTCTGCACAGCTAAGCTGGAAGTGGCATTTGCAGCTCGAAATAGTGCAGAGTTATCTCATAGAAAGAGGCCACGGTGTTTCTGTACCTCTATTATGTTGGTGCAGCTTCGGAACTTTTAAATATCTTGATATATCTCGAGAACTACGCATCTGATCAAAAAATATCATAGAACATAAAAAGTAGGAAACCTAATTTTCTACAAAAAAGGTCTCTTAACATTCTGCCGTAGCTCGCTTCGTTTCCGAGATATTTGCAGATTTATCTCAAGGGAAGGGGCCTGACGGACATATTTCGAGATATTTCTTCTTCTTGTTGTTCTTCTTCTGCACAGCTAAGCTGGAAGTGGCATTTGCAGCTCGCAATAGTGCAGAGTTATCTCAAAGAAAGGGGCCACGGTGTTTCTGTATCTCTATTATGTTGGTGCGGCTTCGGAACTTTTAAATATCTCGATGTATCTCGAGAACTACGCATCTGATCAAACAATATCATAGAACATAAAAAGTAGGAAACTTAATTCTCTACAAATAAGGTCGCTTAACATTTTGCCATAGCTCGCTTCGTTTCCGAGATATTTGCAGATTTATCTCAAGGGAAGGGGCCTGACGGACATATTTCGAGATATTTCTTCTTCTTGTTGTTCTTCTTCTGCACAGCTAAGCTGGAAGTGGCATTTGCAGCGCGCAATAGTGCAGAGTTATCTCAAAGAAAGAGGCCACGGTGTTTCTGTATCTCTATTATGTTGGTGCGGCTTCGGAACTTTTAAATATCTTGATATATCTCGAGAACTACGCATCTGGTCAAAAAATATCATAGAACGTAAATTGTAGGAAACATAATTCTCTACAAAAAAGGTCTCTTAACATTTTGCCATAGCTCGCTTCGTTTCCGAGATATTTGCAGATTTATCTCAAGGGAAGGGGTCTGACGGACATATTTCGAGATATTTCTTCTTCTTGTTGTTCTTCTTCTGCACAGCTAAGCTCGAAGTGGCATTTGCAGCTCGCAATAGTGCAGAGTTATCGCAAAGAAAGGGGCCACGGTGTTTCTGTATCTCTATTATGTTGGTGCGGCTTCGGAACTTTTAAATATCTTGATATATCTCGAGAACTACGCATCTGATCAAAAAATATCATAGAACATAAAAAGTAGGAAACTTAATTCTCTACAAAAAAGGTCTCTTAACATTTTGCCATAGCTCGCTTCGTTTCCGAGATATTTGCAGATTTATCTCAAGGGAAGGGGTCTGACGGACATATTTCGAGATATTTCTTCTTCTTGTTGTTCTTCTTCTGCACAGCTAAGCTCGAAGTGGCATTTGCAGCTCGCAATAGTGCAGAGTTATCGCAAAGAAAGGGGCCACGGTGTTTCTGTATCTCTATTATGTTTGTGCGGCTTCGGAACTTTTAAATATCTTGATATATCTCGAGAACTACGCATCTGATCAAAAAATATCATAGAACATAAAAAGTATGAAACTTAATTCTCTACAAAAAAGGTCTCTTAACATTTTGCCATAGCTCGCTTCGTTTCCGAGATATTTGCAGATTTATCTCAAGGGAAGGGGCCTGACGGACATATTTCGAGATATTTCTTCTTCTTGTTGTTCTTCTTCTGCAAAGCTAAGCTGGAAGTGGCATTTGCAGCGCGCAGTAGTGCAGAGTTATCTCAAAGAAAGAGGCCACGGTGTTTCTGTATCTCTATTATGTTGCTGCGGCTTCGGAACTTTTAAACATCTCGATGTATCTCGAGAACTACGCATCTGATCAAAAAATATCATAGAACATAAAAAGTAGGAAACTTAATTCTCTACAAATAAGGTCTCTTAACATTTTGCCATAGCTCGCTTCGTTTCCGAGATATTTGCAGATTTATCTCAAGGGAAGGGGCCTGACGGACATATTTCGAGATATTTCTTCTTCTTGTTGTTCTTCTTCTGCACAGCTAAGCTGGAAGTGGCATTTGCAGCGCGCAATAGTGCAGAGTTATCTCAAAGAAAGAGGCCACGGTGTTTCTGTATCTCTATTATGTTGGTGCGGCTTCGGAACTTTTAAATATCTTGATATATCTCGAGAACTACGCATCTGGTCAAAAAATATCATAGAACGTAAATTGTAGGAAACATAATTCTCTACAAAAAAGGTCTCTTAACATTTTGCCATAGCTCGCTTCGTTTCCGAGATATTTGCAGATTTATCTCAAGGGAAGGGGTCTGACGGACATATTTCGAGATATTTCTTCTTCTTGTTGTTCTTCTTCTGCACAGCTAAGCTCGAAGTGGCATTTGCAGCTCGCAATAGTGCAGAGTTATCGCAAAGAAAGGGGCCACGGTGTTTCTGTATCTCTATTATGTTGGTGCGGCTTCGGAACTTTTAAATATCTTGATATATCTCGAGAACTACGCATCTGATCAAAAAATATCATAGAACATAAAAAGTAGGAAACTTAATTCTCTACAAAAAAGGTCTCTTAACATTTTGCCATAGCTCGCTTCGTTTCCGAGATATTTGCAGATTTATCTCAAGGGAAGGGGTCTGACGGACATATTTCGAGATATTTCTTCTTCTTGTTGTTCTTCTTCTGCAAAGCTAAGCTGGAAGTGGCATTTGCAGCGCGCAGTAGTGCAGAGTTATCTCAAAGAAAGAGGCCACGGTGTTTCTGTATCTCTATTATGTTGCTGCGGCTTCGGAACTTTTAAATATCTTGATATATCTCGAGAACTACGCATCTGATCAAAAAATATCATAGAACATAAAAAGTAGGAAACCTAATTTTCTACAAAAAAGTTCTCTTAACATTTTCCCATAGCTCGCTTGGTTTCCGAGATATTTGCAGATTTATCTCAAGGGAAGGGGCCTGACGGACATATTTCGAGATATTTCTTCTTCTTGTTGTTCTTCTTCTGCACAGCTAAGCTGGAAGTGGCATTTGCAGGTCGCAATAGTGCAGAGTTATCTCAAAGAAAGGGGCCACGGTGTTTCTGTATCTCTATTATGTTGGTGCGGCTTCGGAACTTTTAAATATCTTGATATATCTCGAGAACTACGCATCTGATCCAAAAATATCATACAACATAAAAAGTAGGAAACTTAATTCTCTACAAAAAAGGTCTCTTAACATTTTGCCATAGCTCGCTTCGTTTCCGAGATATTTGCAGATTTATCTCAAGGGAAGGGGCCTGACGGACATATTTCGAGATATTTCTTCTTCTTGTTGTTCTTCTTCTGCACAGCTAAGCTGGAAGTGGCATTTGCAGCTCGCAATAGTGCAGAGTTATCTCAAAGAAAGGGGCCACGGTGTTTCTGTACCTCTATTATGTTGGTGCAGCTTCGGAGCTTTTAAATATCTTGATATATCTCGAGAACTACGCATCTGATCAAAAAATATCATAGAACATAAAAAGTAGGAAACTTAATTCTCTACAAAAGAGGTATCTTAACGTTTTGCCATAGCTCGCTTCGTTTCCGAGATATTTGCAGATTTATCTCAAGGGAAGGGGCCTGACGGACATATTTCGAGATATTTCTTCTTCTTGTTGTTCTTCTTCTGCACAGCTAAGCTGGAAGTGGCATTTGCAGGTCGCAATAGTGCAGAGTTATCTCAAAGAAAGGGGCCACGGTGTTTCTGTATCTCTATTATGTTGATGCGGCTTCGGAACTTTTAAATATCTCGATATATCTCGAAAACTACGCTTCTGATCAAAAAATATCATAGAACATAAATTATAGGAAACATAATTCTCTACAAAAAAGGACTCTTAACATTTTGCCATAGCTCGTTTCGTTTCCGAGATATTTGCAGATTTATCTCAAGGGAAGGGTCCTGACGGACATATTTCGGGATATTTCTTCTTCTTGTTGTTCTTCTTCTGCACAGCTAAACTGGAAGTGGCATTTCCAGCTCGCAATAGTGCAGAGTTATCTCAAAGAAAGGGGCTACGGTGTTTCTGTATCTCTATTATGTTGGTGCGGCTTCGGAACTTTTAAATATCTTGATATATCTCGAGAACTACGCATCTGATCGAAAAATATCATAGAACATAAAAAGTAGGAAACTTAATTCTCTACAAAAAACGTCTCTTAACATTTTGCCATAGCTCGCTTCGTTTCCGAGATATTTGCAGATATATCTCAAGGGAAGGGGCCTGACGGACATATTTCGAGATATTTCTTCTTCTTGTTGTTCTTCTTCTGCAAAGCTAAGCTGGAAGTGGCATTTGCAGCGCGCAGTAGTGCAGAGTTATCTCAAAGAAAGAGGCCACGGTGTTTCTGTATCTCTATTATGTTGCTGCGGCTTCGGAACTTTTAAATATCTTGATATATCTCGAGAACTACGCATCTGATCAAAAAATATCATAGAACATAAAAAGTAGGAAACCTAATTTTCTACAAAAAAGTTCTCTTAACATTTTCCCATAGCTCGCTTGGTTTCCGAGATATTTGCAGATTTATCTCAAGGGAAGGGGCCTGACGGACATATTTCGAGATATTTCTTCTTCTTGTTGTTCTTCTTCTGCACAGCTAAGCTGGAAGTGGCATTTGCAGGTCGCAATAGTGCAGAGTTATCTCAAAGAAAGGGGCCACGGTGTTTCTGTATCTCTATTATGTTGGTGCGGCTTCGGAACTTTTAAATATCTTGATATATCTCGAGAACTACGCATCTGATCCAAAAATATCATACAACATAAAAAGTAGGAAACTTAATTCTCTACAAAAAAGGTCTCTTAACATTTTGCCATAGCTCGCTTCGTTTCCGAGATATTTGCAGATTTATCTCAAGGGAAGGGGCCTGACGGACATATTTCGAGATATTTCTTCTTCTTGTTGTTCTTCTTCTGCACAGCTAAGCTGGAAGTGGCATTTGCAGCTCGCAATAGTGCAGAGTTATCTCAAAGAAAGGGGCCACGGTGTTTCTGTACCTCTATTATGTTGGTGCAGCTTCGGAGCTTTTAAATATCTTGATATATCTCGAGAACTACGCATCTGATCAAAAAATATCATAGAACATAAAAAGTAGGAAACTTAATTCTCTACAAAAGAGGTATCTTAACGTTTTGCCATAGCTCGCTTCGTTTCCGAGATATTTGCAGATTTATCTCAAGGGAAGGGGCCTGACGGACATATTTCGAGATATTTCTTCTTCTTGTTGTTCTTCTTCTGCACAGCTAAGCTGGAAGTGGCATTTGCAGGTCGCAATAGTGCAGAGTTATCTCAAAGAAAGGGGCCACGGTGTTTCTGTATCTCTATTATGTTGATGCGGCTTCGGAACTTTTAAATATCTCGATATATCTCGAAAACTACGCTTCTGATCAAAAAATATCATAGAACATAAATTATAGGAAACATAATTCTCTACAAAAAAGGACTCTTAACATTTTGCCATAGCTCGTTTCGTTTCCGAGATATTTGCAGATTTATCTCAAGGGAAGGGTCCTGACGGACATATTTCGGGATATTTCTTCTTCTTGTTGTTCTTCTTCTGCACAGCTAAACTGGAAGTGGCATTTCCAGCTCGCAATAGTGCAGAGTTATCTCAAAGAAAGGGGCTACGGTGTTTCTGTATCTCTATTATGTTGGTGCGGCTTCGGAACTTTTAAATATCTTGATATATCTCGAGAACTACGCATCTGATCGAAAAATATCATAGAACATAAAAAGTAGGAAACTTAATTCTCTACAAAAAACGTCTCTTAACATTTTGCCATAGCTCGCTTCGTTTCCGAGATATTTGCAGATATATCTCAAGGGAAGGGGCCTGACGGACATATTTCGAGATATTTCTTCTTCTTGTTGTTCTTCTTCTGCACAGCTAAAATGGAAGTGGCATTTCCAGCTCGCAATAGTGCAGAGTTATCTCAAAGAAAGGGGCTACGGTGTTTCTGTATCTCTATTATGTTGGTGCGGCTTCGGAACTTTTAAATATCTTGATATATCTCGAGAACTGCGCATCTGATCGAAAAATATCATAGAACATAAAAAGTAGGAAACTTAATTCTCTACAAAAAACGTCTCTTAACATTTTGCCATAGCTCGCTTCGTTTCCGAGATATTTGCAGATTTATCTCAAGGGAAGGGGCCTGACGGACATATTTCGAGATATTTCTTCTTCTTGTTGTTCTTCTTCTGCACAGCTAAGCTGGAAGTGGCATTTGCAGGTCGCAATAGTGCAGAGTTATCTCAAAGCAAGGGGCCACGGTGTTTCTGTATCTCTATTATGTTGGTGCGGCTTCGGAACTTTTAAATATCTCGATATATCTCGAAAACTACGCTTCTGATCAAAAAATATCATAGAACATAAAAAGTATGAAACCTAATTTTCTACACAAAAGGTCTGTTAACATTTTCCCATAGCTCGCTTCGTTTCCGAGATATTTGCAGATTTATCTCAAGGGAAGGGGCCTGACGGACATATTTCGAGATATTTCTTCTTCTTGTTGTTCTTCTTCTGCACAGCTAAGCTGGAAGTGGCATTTGCAGCTCGCACTAGTGCAGAGTTATCTCAAAGAAAGGGGTCACGGTGTTTCTGTATCTCTATTATGTTGGTGCGGCTTCGGAACTTTTAAATATCTTGATATATCTCGAGAACTACGCATCTGATCAAAAAATCTCATAGAACATAAAAAGTAGGAAACTTAATTCTCTACAAATAAGGTCTCTTAACATTTTGCCATAGCTCGCTTCGTTTCCGAGATATTTGCAGATTTATCTCAAGGGAAGGGGCCTGACGGACATATTTCGAGATATTTCTTCTTCTTGTTGTTCTTCTTCTGCACAGCTAAGCTGGCAGTGGCATTTGCAGCTCGCAATATTGCAGAGTTACCTCAAAGAAAGGGGCCACGGTGTTTCTGTATCTCTATTACGTTGGTGCGGCTTCGGAACCTTTAAATATCTTGATATATCTCGAGAACTACGCATCTGATCAAAAAATATCATAGAACATAAAAAGTAGGAAACTTAATTCTGTACAAAAAAGGTCTCTTAACATTTTGCCATAGCTCGCTTCGTTTCCGAGATATTTGCAGATTTATCTCAAGGGAAGGGGCCTGACGGTCATATTTCGAGATATTTCTTCTTCTTGTTGCTCTTCTTCTGCACAGCTAAGCTGGAAATGGCATTTACAACTCGCAATAGTGCAGAGTTATCTCAAAGAAAGGGGCCACGGTGTTTCTGTATCTCTACTATGTTGGTGCGGCTTCGGAACTTTTAAATATCTTGATATATCTCGAGAACTACGCATCTGATCAAAAAATATCATAGAACATAAATTGTACGAAACATAATTCTCTACAAAAAGGTCTCTTAACATTTTGCCATAGCTCGCTTCGTTTCCGAGATATTTGCAGATTTATCTCAAGGGAAGGGGCCTGACGGACATATTTCGAGATATTTCTTCTTCTTGTTGTTCTTCTTATGCACAGCTAAGCTGGAAGTGGCATTTGCAGCTCGCAATAGTGCAGAGGTATCTCAAAGAAAGGGGCCACGGTGTTTCTGTATCTCTATTATGTTGGTGCGGCTTCGGAATTTTCAAATATCGCGATATATCTCGAAAACTACGCTTCTGATCAAAAAATATCATAGAACATAAATTGTAGGAAACATAATTCTCTACAAAAAAGGTCTCTTAACATTTTGCCATAGCTCGCTTCGTTTCCGAGATATTTGCAGATATATCTCAAGGGAAGGGGCCTGACGGACATATTTCGAGATATTTCTTCTTCTTGTTGTTCTTCTTCTGCACAGCTAAGCTGGAAGTGGCATTTGCGGCTCGCACTAGTGCAGAGTTATCTCAAAGAAAGGTGCCACGGTGTTTCTGTATCTCTATTATGTTGGTGCGGCTTCGGAACTTTTAAATATCTTGATATATCTCGAGATCTACGCATCTGATCAAAAAATATTATAGAACATAAAAAGTAGGAAACTTAATTCTCTACAAAAAAGGTCTCTGAACATTTTGCCATAGCTCGCTTCGTTTCCGAGATATTTGCAGATTTATCTCAAGGGAAGGGGCCTGACGGACATATTTCGAGATATTTCTTCTTCTTGTTGTTCTTCTTCTGCACAGCTAAGCTGGAAGTGGCATTTGCGGCTCGCACTAGTGCAGAGTTATCTCAAAGAAAGGGGCCACGGTGTTTCTGTATCTCTATTATGATGGTGCGGCTTCGGAACTTTTAAATATCTCGATATATCTCGAAAAGTACGCTTCTGATCAAAAAATACCATAGAACATAAAAAGTAGGAAACTTAATTCTCTACAAAAAAGGTCTCTTAACATTTTGCCATAGCTCGCTTCGTTTCCGAGATATTTGCAGATTTACCTCAAGGGAAGGGGCCTAACGGACATATTTCGAGATATTTCTTCTTCTTGTTGTTCTTCTTCTGCACAGCTAAGCTGGAAATGGCATTTACAACTCGCAATAGTGCAGAGTTATCTCAAAGAAAGGGGCCACGGTGTTTCTGTATCTCTATTATGTTGGTGCGGCTTCGGAACTTTTAAATATCTTGATATATCTCGAGAACTACGCATCTGATCAAAAAATATCATAGAACATAAATTGTACGAAACATAATTCTCTACAAAAAACGTCTCTTAACATTTTGCCATAGCTCGCTTCGTTTCCGAGATATTTGCAGATTTATCTCAAGGGAAGGGGCCTGACGGACATATTTCGAGATATTTCTTCTTCTTGTTGTTCTTCTTCTGCACAGCTAAGCTGGAAGTGGCATTTGCAGCGCGCAATAGTGCAGAGTTATCTCAAAGAAAGGGGCCACGGTGTTTCTGTATCTCTATTATGTTGGTGCGGCTTCGGAACTTTTAAATATCTCGATATGTCTCGAAAACTACGCTTCTGATCAAAAAATATCATAGAACATAAAAAGTATGAAACCTAATTTTCTACAAAAAAGGTCTGTTAACATTTTCCCATAGCTCGCTTCGTTTCCGAGATATTTGCAGATTTATCTCAAGGGAAGGGGCCTGACGGACATATTTCGAGATATTTCTTCTTCTTGTTGTTCTTCTTCTGCACAGCTAAGCTGGAAGTGGCATTTGCAGGTCGCAATAGTGCAGAGTTATCTCAAAGAAAGGGGCCACGGTGTTTCTGTATTACTATTATGTTGGTGCGGCTTCGGAACTTTTAAATATCTCGATATATCACGAAAACTACGCTTCTGATCAAAAAATATCATAGAACATAAATTATAGGAAACATAATTCTCTACAAAAAAGGACTCTTAACATTTTGCCATAGCTCGCTTCGTTTCCGAGATATTTGCAGATTTATCTCAAGGGAAGGGTCCTGACGGACATATTTCGGGATATTTCTTCTTCTTGTTGTTCTTCTTCTGCACAGCTAAACTGGAAGTGGCATTTCCAGCTCGCAATAGTGCAGAGTTATCTCAAAGAAAGGGGCTACGGTGTTTCTGTATCTCTATTATGTTGGTGCGGCTTCGGAACTTTTAAATATCTTGATATATCTCGAGAACTACGCATCTGATCAAAAAATATCATAGAACATAAAAAGTATGAAACCTAATTTTCTACAAAAAAGGTCTGTTAACATTTTCCCATAGCTCGCTTCGTTTCCGAGATATTTGCAGATTTATCTCAAGGGAAGGGGCCTGACGGACATATTTCGAGATATTTCTTCTTCTTGTTGTTCTTCTTCTGCACAGCTAAGCTGGAAGTGGCATTTGCAGGTCGCAATAGTGCAGAGTTATCTCAAAGAAAGGGGCCACGGTGTTTCTGTATCTCTATTATGTTGGTGCGGCTTCGGAACTTTTAAATATCTCGATATGTCTCGAAAACTACGCTTCTGATCAAAAAATATCATAGAACATAAAAAGTATGAAACCTAATTTTCTACAAAAAAGGTCTGTTAACATTTTCCCATAGCTCGCTTCGTTTCCGAGATATTTGCAGATTTATCTCAAGGGAAGGGGCCTGACGGACATATTTCGAGATATTTCTTCTTCTTGTTGTTCTTCTTCTGCACAGCTAAGCTGGAAGTGGCATTTGCAGGTCGCAATAGTGCAGAGTTATCTCAAAGAAAGGGGCCACGGTGTTTCTGTATTACTATTATGTTGGTGCGGCTTCGGAACTTTTAAATATCTCGATATATCACGAAAACTACGCTTCTGATCAAAAAATATCATAGAACATAAATTATAGGAAACATAATTCTCTACAAAAAAGGACTCTTAACATTTTGCCATAGCTCGCTTCGTTTCCGAGATATTTGCAGATTTATCTCAAGGGAAGGGTCCTGACGGACATATTTCGGGATATTTCTTCTTCTTGTTGTTCTTCTTCTGCACAGCTAAACTGGAAGTGGCATTTCCAGCTCGCAATAGTGCAGAGTTATCTCAAAGAAAGGGGCTACGGTGTTTCTGTATCTCTATTATGTTGGTGCGGCTTCGGAACTTTTAAATATCTTGATATATCTCGAGAACTACGCATCTGATCAAAAAATATCATAGAACATAAAAAGTATGAAACCTAATTTTCTACAAAAAAGGTCTGTTAACATTTTCCCATAGCTCGCTTCGTTTCCGAGATATTTGCAGATTTATCTCAAGGGAAGGGGCCTGACGGACATATTTCGAGATATTTCTTCTTCTTGTTGTTCTTCTTCTGCACAGCTAAGCTGGAAGTGGCATTTGCAGGTCGCAATAGTGCAGAGTTATCTCAAAGAAAGGGGCCACGGTGTTTCTGTATTACTATTATGTTGGTGCGGCTTCGGAACTTTTAAATATCTCGATATATCTCGAAAACTACGCTTCTGATCAAAAAATATCATAGAACGTAAATTGTAGGAAACATAATTCTCTACAAAAAAGGTCTCTTAACATTTTGCCATAGCTCGCTTTGTTTCCGAGATATTTGCAGATTTATCTCAAGGGAAGGGGCCTGACGGACATATTTCGAGATATTTCTTCTTCTTGTTGTTCTTCTTCTGCACAGCTAAGCTGGAAGTGGCATTTGCAGCGCGCAATAGTGCAGAGTTATCTCAAAGAAAGAGGCCACGGTGTTTCTGTATCTCTATTATGTTGGTGCGGCTTCGGAACTTTTAAATATCTTGATATATCTCGAGAACTACGCATCTGATCAAAAAATATCATAGAACATAAAAAGTATGAAACCTAATTTTCTACAAAAAAGGTCTGTTAACATTTTCCCATAGCCCGCTTCGTTTCCGAGATATTTGCAGATTTATCTCAAGGGAAGGGGCCTGACGGACATATTTCGAGATATTTCTTCTTCTTGTTGTTCTTCTTCTGCACAGCTAAGCTCGAAGTGGCATTTGCAGCTCGCAATAGTGCAGAGTTACCTCAAAGAAAGGGGCCACGGTGTTTCTGTATCTCTATTATGTTGGTGCCGCTTCGGAACTTTTAAATATCTGGATATATCTCGAGAACTACGCATCTGATCAAAAAATATCATAGAACATAAAAAGTATGAAACCTAATTTTCTACAAAAAAGGTCTGTTAACATTTTCCCATAGCTCGCTTCGTTTCCGAGATATTTGCAGATTTATCTCAAGGGAAGGGGCCTGACGGACATATTTCGAGATATTTCTTCTTCTTGTTGTTCTTCTTCTGCACAGCTAAGCTGGAAGTGGCATTTGCGGGTCGCAATAGTGCAGAGTTATCTCAAAGAAAGGGGCCACGGTGTTTCTGTATCTCTATTATGTTGGTGCGGCTTCGGAACTTTTAAATATCTCGATATATCTCGAAAACTACGCTTCTGATCAAAAAATATCATAGAACGTAAATTGTAGGAAACATAATTCTCTACAAAAAAGGTCTCTTAACATTTTGCCATAGCTCGCTTTGTTTCCGAGATATTTGCAGATTTATCTCAAGGGAAGGGGCCTGACGGACATATTTCGAGATATTTCTTCTTCTTGTTGTTCTTCTTCTGCACAGCTAAGCTGGAAGTGGCATTTGCAGCGCGCAATAGTGCAGAGTTATCTCAAAGAAAGAGGCCACGGTGTTTCTGTATCTCTATTATGTTGGTGCGGCTTCGGAACTTTTAAATATCTTGATATATCTCGAGAACTACGCATCTGATCAAAAAATATCATAGAACATAAAAAGTATGAAACCTAATTTTCTACAAAAAAGGTCTGTTAACATTTTCCCATAGCCCGCTTCGTTTCCGAGATATTTGCAGATTTATCTCAAGGGAAGGGGCCTGACGGACATATTTCGAGATATTTCTTCTTCTTGTTGTTCTTCTTCTGCACAGCTAAGCTCGAAGTGGCATTTGCAGCTCGCAATAGTGCAGAGTTACCTCAAAGAAAGGGGCCACGGTGTTTCTGTATCTCTATTATGTTGGTGCCGCTTCGGAACTTTTAAATATCTGGATATATCTCGAGAACTACGCATCTGATCAAAAAATATCATAGAACATAAAAAGTATGAAACCTAATTTTCTACAAAAAAGGTCTGTTAACATTTTCCCATAGCTCGCTTCGTTTCCGAGATATTTGCAGATTTATCTCAAGGGAAGGGGCCTGACGGACATATTTCGAGATATTTCTTCTTCTTGTTGTTCTTCTTCTGCACAGCTAAGCTGGAAGTGGCATTTGCGGGTCGCAATAGTGCAGAGTTATCTCAAAGAAAGGGGCCACGGTGTTTCTGTATCTCTATTATGTTGGTGCGGCTTCGGAACTTTTAAATATCTTGATATATCTCGAGAACTACGCATCTGATCAAAAAATATCATAGAACATAAAAAGTATGAAACCTAATTTTCTACAAAAAAGGTCTGTTAACATTTTCCCATAGCCCGCTTCGTTTCCGAGATATTTGCAGATTTATCTCAAGGGAAGGGGCCTGACGGACATATTTCGAGATATTTCTTCTTCTTGTTGTTCTTCTTCTGCACAGCTAAGCTCGAAGTGGCATTTGCAGCTCGCAACAGTGCAGAGTTACCTCAAAGAAAGGGGCCACGGTGTTTCTGTATCTCTATTATGTTGGTGCCGCTTCGGAACTTTTAAATATCTGGATATATCTCGAGAACTACGCATCTGATCAAAAAATATCATAGAACATAAAAAGTATGAAACCTAATTTTCTACAAAAAAGGTCTGTTAACATTTTCCCATAGCTCGCTTCGTTTCCGAGATATTTGCAGATTTATCTCAAGGGAAGGGGCCTGACGGACATATTTCGAGATATTTCTTCTTCTTGTTGTTCTTCTTCTGCACAGCTAAGCTGGAAGTGGCATTTGCGGGTCGCAATAGTGCAGAGTTATCTCAAAGAAAGGGGCCACGGTGTTTCTGTATCTCTATTATGTTGGTGCGGCTTCGGAACTTTTAAATATCTCGATATATCTCGAAAACTACGCTTCTGATCAAAAAATATCATAGAACGTAAATTGTAGGAAACATAATTCTCTACAAAAAAGGTCTCTTAACATTTTGCCATAGCTCGCTTCGTTTCCGAGATATTTGCAGATTTATCTCAAGGGAAGGGGCCTGACGGACATATTTCGAGATATTTCTTCTTCTTGTTGTTCTTCTTCTGCACAGCTAAGCTGGAAGTGGCATTTGCAGCGCGCAATAGTGCAGAGTTATCTCAAAGAAAGAGGCCACGGTGTTTCTGTATCTCTATTATGTTGGTGCGGCTTCGGAACTTTTAAATATCTTGATATATCTCGAGAACTACGCATCTGATCAAAAAATATCATAGAACATAAAAAGTATGAAACCTAATTTTCTACAAAAAAGGTCTCTAAACATTTTGCCATAGCTCGCTTCGTTTCCGAGATATTTGCAGATTTATCTCAAGGGAAGGGGCCTGACGGACATATTTCGAGATATTTCTTCTTCTTGTTGTTCTTCTTCTGCACAGCTAAGCTGGAAGTGGCATTTGCAGCGCGCAATAGTGCAGAGTTATCTCAAAGAAAGAGGCCACGGTGTTTCTGTATCTCTATTATGTTGGTGCGGCTTCGGAACTTTTAAATATCTTGATATATCTCGAGAACTACGCATCTGATCAAAAAATAACATAGAACATAAAAAGTATGAAACCTAATTTTCTACAAAAAAGGTCTATTAACATTTTCCCATAGCTCGCTTCGTTTCCGAGATATTTGCAGATTTATCTCAAGGGAAGGGGCCTGACGGACATATTTCGAGATATTTCTTCTTCTTGTTGTTCTTCTTCTGCACAGCTAAGCTGGAAGTGGCATTTGCAGCGCGCAATAGTGCAGAGTTATCTCAAAGAAAGAGGCCACGGTGTTTCTGTATCTCTATTATGTTGGTGCGGCTTCGGAACTTTTAAATATCTTGATATATCTCGAGAACTACGCATCTGATCAAAAAATATCATAGAACATAAAAAGTATGAAACCTAATTTTCTACAAAAAAGGTCTATTAACATTTTCCCATAGCTCGCTTCGTTTCCGAGATATTTGCAGATTTATCTCAAGGGAAGGGGCCTGACGGACATATTTCGAGATATTTCTTCTTCTTGTTGTTCTTCTTCTGCGCAGCTAAGCTGGAAGTGGCATTTGCAGCGCGCAATAGTGCAGAGTTATCTCAAAGAAAGAGGCCACGGTGTTTCTGTATCTCTATTATGTTGGTGCGGCTTCGGAACTTTTAAATATCTTGATATATCTCGAGAACTACGCGTCTGATAAAAAAATATCATAGAACATAAAAAGTATGAAACCTAATTTTCTACAAAAAAGGTCTGTTAACATTTTCCCATAGCTCGCTTCGTTTCCGAGATATTTGCAGATTTATCTCAAGGGAAGGGGCCTGACGGACATATTTCGAGATATTTCTTCTTCTTGTTGTTCTTCTTCTGCACAGCTAAGCTGGAAGTGGCATTTGCAGGTCGCAATAGTGCAGAGTTATCTCAAAGAAAGGGGCCACGGTGTTTCTGTATTACTATTATGTTGGTGCGGCTTCGGAACTTTTAAATATCTCGACATATCACGAAAACTACGCTTCTGATCAAAAAATATCATAGAACATAAATTATAGGAAACATAATTCTCTACAAAAAAGGACTGTTAATATTTTGCCATAGCTCGCTTCGTTTCCGAGATATTTGCAGATTTATCTCAAGGGAAGGGTCCTGACGGACATATTTCGGGATATTTCTTCTTCTTGTTGTTCTTCTTCTGCGCAGCAAAGCTGGAAGTGGCATTTGCAGCGCGCAATAGTGCAGAGTTATCTCAAAGAAAGAGGCCACGGTGTTTCTGTATCTCTATTATGTTGGTGCGGCTTCGGAACTTTTAAATATCTTGATATATCTCGAGAACTACGCATCTGATCAAAAAATATCATAGAACATAAAAAGTATGAAACCTAATTTTCTACAAAAAAGGTCTGTTAACATTTTCCCATAGCTCGCTTCGTTTCCGAGATATTTGCAGATTTATCTCAAGGGAAGGGGCCTGACGGACATATTTCGAGATATTTCTTCTTCTTGTTGTTCTTCTTCTGCACAGCTAAGCTGGAAGTGGCATTTGCAGGTCGCAATAGTGCAGAGTTATCTCAAAGAAAGGGGCCACGGTGTTTCTGTATTACTATTATGTTGGTGCGGCTTCGGAACTTTTAAATATCTCGATATATCACGAAAACTACGCTTCTGATCAAAAAATATCATAGAACATAAATTATAGGAAACATAATTCTCTACAAAAAAGGACTCTTAATATTTTGCCATAGCTCGCTTCGTTTCCGAGATATTTGCAGATTTATCTCAAGGGAAGGGTCCTGACGGACATATTTCGGGATATTTCTTCTTCTTGTTGTTCTTCTTCTGCACAGCTAAACTGGAAGTGGCATTTCCAGCTCGCAATAGTGCAGAGTTATCTCAAAGAAAGGGGCTACGGTGTTTCTGTATCTCTATTATGTTGGTGCGGCTTCGGAACTTTTAAATATCTTGATATATCTCGAGAACTACGCATCTGATCAAAAAATATCATAGAACATAAAAAGTATGAAACCTAATTTTCTACAAAAAAGGTCTGTTAACATTTTCCCATAGCTCGCTTCGTTTCCGAGATATTTGCAGATTTATCTCAAGGGAAGGGGCCTGACGGACATATTTCGAGATATTTCTTCTTCTTGTTGTTCTTCTTCTGCACAGCTAAGCTGGAAGTGGCATTTGCAGGTCGCAATAGTGCAGAGTTATCTCAAAGAAAGGGGCCACGGTGTTTCTGTATTACTATTATGTTGGTGCGGCTTCGGAACTTTTAAATATCTTGATATATCTCGAGAACTACGCATCTGATCAAAAAATATCATAGAACATAAAAAGTATGAAACATAATTCTCTACAAAAAAGGACTCTTAACATTTTGCCATAGCTCGCTTCGTTTCCGAGATATTTGCAGATTTATCTCAAGGGAAGGGTCCTGACGGACATATTTCGGGATATTTCTTCTTCTTGTTGTTCTTCTTCTGCACAGCTAAACTGGAAGTGGCATTTCCAGCTCGCAATAGTGCAGAGTTATCTCAAAGAAAGGGGCTACGGTGTTTCTGTATCTCTATTATGTTGGTGCGGCTTCGGAACTTTTAAATATCTTGATATATCTCGAGAACTACGCATCTGATCAAAAAATATCATAGAACATAAATTATAGGAAACATAATTCTCTACAAAAAAGGACTCTTAACATTTTGCCATAGCTCGCTTCGTTTCCGAGATATTTGCAGATTTATCTCAAGGGAAGGGGCCTGACGGACATATTTCGAGATATTTCTTCTTCTTGTTGTTCTTCTTCTGCACAGCTAAGCTGGAAGTGGCATTTGCAGCTCGCAATAGTGCAGAGTTATCTCAAAGAAAGGGGCCACGGTGTTTCTGTATCTCTATTATGTTGGTGCGGCTTCGGAACTTTTAAATATCTCGATATATCTCGAAAACTACGCTTCTGATCAAAAAATATCATAGAACATAAAAAGTATGAAACCTAATTTTCTACAAAAAAGGTCTGTTAACATTTTCCCATAGCTCGCTTCGTTTCCGAGATATTTGCAGATTTATCTCAAGGGAAGGGGCCTGACGGACATATTTCGAGATATTTCTTCTTCTTGTTGTTCTTCTTCTGCACAGCTAAGCTCGAAGTGGCATTTGCAGCTCGCAATAGTGCAGAGTTACCTCAAAGAAAGGGGCCACGGTGTTTCTGTATCTCTATTATGTTGGTGCCGCTTCGGAACTTTTAAATATCTGGATATATCTCGAGAACTACGCATCTGATCAAAAAATATCATAGAACATAAAAAGTAGGAAACTTAATTCTCTACAAAAAAGGTCTCTTAACATTTTGCCATAGCTCGCTTCGTTTCCGAGATATTTGCAGATTTATCTCAAGGGAAGGGGCCTGACGGACATATTTCGAGATATTTCTTCTTCTTGTTGTTCTTCTTCTGCACAGCTAAGCTGGAAGTGGCATTTGCAGCGCGCAATAGTGCAGAGTTATCTCAAAGAAAGAGGCCACGGTGTTTCTGTATCTCTATTATGTTGGTGCGGCTTCGGAACTTTTAAATGTCTTGATATATCTCGAGAACTACGCATCTGATCAAAAAATATCATAGAACATAAAAAGTATGAAACCTAATTTTCTACAAAAAAGGTCTATTAACATTTTGCCATAGCTCGCTTCGTTTCCGAGATATTTGCAGATTTATCTCAAGGGAAGGGGCCTGACGGACATATTTCGAGATATTTCTTCTTCTTGTTGTTCTTCTTCTGCACAGCTAAGCTGGAAGTGGCATTTGCAGCGCGCAATAGTGCAGAGTTATCTCAAAGAAAGAGGCCACGGTGTTTCTGTATCTCTATTATGTTGGTGCGGCTTCGGAACTTTTAAATATCTTGATATATCTCGAGAACTACGCATCTGATCAAAAAATATCATAGAACATAAAAAGTATGAAACCTAATTTTCTACAAAAAAGGTCTATTAACATTTTCCCATAGCTCGCTTCGTTTCCGAGATATTTGCAGATTTATCTCAAGGGAAGGGGCCTGACGGACATATTTCGAGATATTTCTTCTTCTTGTTGTTCTTCTTCTGCGCAGCTAAGCTGGAAGTGGCATTTGCAGCGCGCAATAGTGCAGAGTTATCTCAAAGAAAGAGGCCACGGTGTTTCTGTATCTCTATTATGTTGGTGCGGCTTCGGAACTTTTAAATATCTTGATATATCTCGAGAACTACGCATCTGATCAAAAAATATCATAGAACATAAAAAGTATGAAACCTAATTTTCTACAAAAAAGGTCTGTTAACATTTTCCCATAGCTCGCTTCGTTTCCGAGATATTTGCAGATTTATCTCAAGGGAAGGGGCCTGACGGACATATTTCGAGATATTTCTTCTTCTTGTTCTTCTTCTGCACAGCTAAGCTGGAAGTGGCATTTGCAGGTCGCAATAGTGCAGAGTTATCTCAAAGAAAGGGGCCACGGTGTTTCTGTATTACTATTATGTTGGTGCGGCTTCGGAACTTTTAAATATCTCGATATATCACGAAAACTACGCTTCTGATCAAAAAATATCATAGAACATAAATTATAGGAAACATAATTCTCTACAAAAAAGGACTCTTAATATTTTGCCATAGCTCGCTTCGTTTCCGAGATATTTGCAGATTTATCTCAAGGGAAGGGTCCTGACGGACATATTTCGGGATATTTCTTCTTCTTGTTGTTCTTCTTCTGCACAGCTAAACTGGAAGTGGCATTTCCAGCTCGCAATAGTGCAGAGTTATCTCAAAGAAAGGGGCTACGGTGTTTCTGTATCTCTATTATGTTGGTGCGGCTTCGGAACTTTTAAATATCTTGATATATCTCGAGAACTACGCATCTGATCAAAAAATATCATAGAACATAAAAAGTAGGAAACCTAATTTTCTACAAAAAAGGTCTGTTAACATTTTCCCATAGCTCGCTTCGTTTCCGAGATATTTGCAGATTTATCTCAAGGGAAGGGGCCTGACGGACATATTTCGAGATATTTCTTCTTCTTGTTGTTCTTCTTCTGCACAGCTAAGCTGGAAGTGGCATTTGCAGGTCGCAATAGTGCAGAGTTATCTCAAAGAAAGGGGCCACGGTGTTTCTGTATCTCTATTATGTTGGTGCGGCTTCGGAACTTTTAAATATCTCGATATATCTCGAAAACTACGCTTCTGATCAAAAAATATCATAGAACATAAATTATAGGAAACATAATTCTCTACAAAAAAGGACTCTTAACATTTTGCCATAGCTCGCTTTGTTTCCGAGATATTTGCAGATTTATCTCAAGGGAAGGGGCCTGACGGACATATTTCGAGATATTTCTTCTTCTTGTTGTTCTTCTTCTGCACAGCTAAGCTGGAAGTGGCATTTGCAGCTCGCAATAGTGCAGAGTTATCTCAAAGAAAGGGGCCACGGTGTTTCTGTACCTCTATTATGTTGGTGCAGCTTCGGAGCTTTTAAATATCTTGATATATCTCGAGAACTACGCATCTGATCAAAAAATATCTTAGAACATAAAAAGTAGGAAACTTAATTCTCTACAAAAAAGGTATCTTAACATTTTGCCATAGCTCGCTTCGTTTCCGAGATATTTGCAGATTTATCTCAAGGGAAGGGGCCTGACGGACATATTTCGAGATATTTCTTCTTCTTGTTGTTCTTCTTCTGCACAGCTAAGCTCGAAGTGGCATTTGCAGCTCGCAATAGTGCAGAGTTACCTCAAAGAAAGGGGCCACGGTGTTTCTGTATCTCTATTATGTTGGTGCCGCTTCGGAACTTTTAAATATCTGGATATATCTCGAGAACTGCGCATCTGATCAAAAAATATCATAGAACATAAAAAGTAGGAAACTTAATTCTCTACAAAAAAGGTCTCTTAACATTTTGCCATAGCTCGCTTCGTTTCCGAGATATTTGCAGATTTATCTCAAGGGAAGGGGTCTGACGGACATATTTCGAGATATTTCTTCTTCTTGTTGTTCTTCTTCTGCACAGCTAAGCTCGAAGTGGCATTTGCAGCTCGCAATAGTGCAGAGTTACCTCAAAGAAAGGGGCCACGGTGTTTCTGTATCTCTATTATGTTGGTGCGGCTTCGGAACTTTTAAATATCTCGATATATCTCGAAAACTACGCTTCTGATCAAAAAATATCATAGAACGTAGATTGTAGGAAATATAATTCTCTACAAAAAAGGTCTCTTAACATTTTGCCATAGCTCGCTTCGTTTCCGAGATATTTGCAGATTTATCTCAAGGGAAGGGGTCTGAAGGACATATTTCGAGATATTTCTTCTTCTTGTTGTTCTTCTTCTGCACAGCTAAGCTCGAAGTGGCATTTGCAGCTCGCAATAGTGCAGAGTTATCGCAAAGAAAGGGGCCACGGTGTTTCTGTATCTCTATTATGTTGGTGCGGCTTCGGAACTTTTAAATATCTTGATATATCTCGAGAACTACGCATCTGACCAAAAAATATCATAGAACATAAAACGTAGGAAACTTAATTCTCTACAAAAAACGTCTCTTAACATTTTGCCATAGCTGGCATCGTTTCGGAGATATTTGCAGATTTAGCTCAAGGGAAGGGGCCTGACGGACATATTTCGAGATATTTCTTCTTCTTGTTGTTCTTCTTCTGCACAGCTAAGCTGGAAGTGGCATTTGCAGCTCGCAATAGTGCAGAGTTATCTCAAAGAAAGGGGCCACGGTGTTTCTGTGTCTCTATTATGTTGGTGCCGCTTCGGAACTTTTAAATATCTTGATATATCTCGAGAACTACGCATCTGATCAAAAAATATCATAGAACATAAAAAGTAGGAAACTTAATTCTCTACAAAAAAGGTCTCTTAACATTTTGCCATAGCTCGCTTCGTTTCCGAGATATTTGCAGATTTATCTCAAAGGAACGGGCCTGACGGACATATTTCGAGATATTTCGTCTTCTTGTTGTTCTTCTTCTGCACAGCTAAGCTGGAAGTGGCATTTGCAGCTCGCAATAGTGCAGAGTTATCTCAAAGAAAGGGGCCACGGTGTTTCTGTATCTCTATTATGTTGGTGCGGCTTCGGAACTTTTAAATATCTTGATATATTTCGAGAACTACGCATCTGACCAAAAAATATCATAGAACATAAAAAGTAGGAAACTTAATTCTCTACAAAAAAGGTCTCTTAACATTTTGCCATAGCTCGCTTCGTTTCCGAGATATTTGCAGATTTATCTCAAGGGAAGGGGCCTGACGGACATATTTCGAGATATTTCTTCTTCTTGTTGTTCTTCTTCTGCACAGCTAAGCTGGAAGTGGCATTTGCAGCTCGCAATAGTGCAGAGTTATCTCAAAGAAAGGGGCCACGGTGTTTCTGTATCTCTATTATGTTGGTGTGGCTTCGGAACTTTTAAATATCTTGATATATCTCGAGAACTACGCATCTGATCAAAAAATATCATAGAACATAAAAAGTAGGAAACTTAATTCTCTACAAAAAAGGTCTCTTAACATTTTGCGATAGCTCGCTTCCTTTCCGAGATATTTGCAGATTTATCTCAAGGGAAGGGGCCTGACGGACATATTTCGAGATATTTCTTCTTCTTGTTGTTCTTCTTCTGCACAGCTAAGCTGGAAGTGGCATTTGCGGCTCGCACTAGTGCAGAGTTATCTCAAAGAAAGGGGCCACGGTGTTTCTGAATCTCTATTATGTTGGTGCGGCTTCGGAACTTTTAAATATCTCGATATATCTCGAAAACTACGCTTCTGATCAAAAAATATCATAGAACATAAATTGTAGAAAACATAATTCTCTACAAAAAACGTCTCTTAACATTTTGCCATAGCTCGCTTCGTTTCCGAGATATTTGCAGATTCAGCTCAAAGGAACGGGCCTGACGGACATATTTCGAGATATTTCTTGTTCTTGTTGTTCTTCTTCTGCACAGCTAAGCTGGAAGTTGCATTTGCAGCTCGCAATAGTGCAGAGTTATCTCAAAGAAAGGGGCCACTGTGTTTCTGTATCTCTATTATGTTGGTGCGGCTTCGGAACTTTTAAATATCTTGATATATCTCGAGAACTACGCATCTGACCAAAAAATATCATAGAACATAAAAAGTAGGAAACTTCATTCTCTACAAAAAAGGTCTCTTAACATTTTGCCATAGCTGGCATCGTTTCGGAGATATTTGCAGATTTAGCTCAAGGGAAGGGGCCTGACGGACATATTTCGAGATATTTCTTCTTCTTGTTGTTCTTCTTCTGCACAGCTAAGCTGGAAGTGGCATTTGCGGCTCGCACTAGTGCAGAGTTATCTCAAAGAAAGGGGCCACGGTGTTTCTGTATCTCTATTATGTTGGTGCGGCTTCGGAACTTTTAAATATCTCGATATATCTCGAAAACTACGCTTCTGATCAAAAAATATCCCAGAACATAAAAAGTAGGAAACTTAATTCTCTACAAAAAAGGTCTCTTAACATTTTGCCATAGCTCGCTTCGTTTCTGAGATATTTGCAGATTTATCTCAAGGGAAGGGGCCTGACGGACATATTTCGAGATATTTCTTCTTCTTGTTGTTCTTCTTCTGCACAGCTAAGCTGGAAGTGGCATTTGCAGCTCGCAATAGTGCAGAGTTATCTCAAAGAAAGAGGCCACGGTGTTTCTGTACCTCTATTATGTTGGTGCAGCTTCGGAACTTTTAAATATCTTGATATATCTCGAGAACTACGCATCTGATCAAAAAATATCATAGAACATAAAAAGTAGGAAACCTAATTTTCTACAAAAAAGGTCTCTTAACATTCTGCCGTAGCTCGCTTCGTTTCCGAGATATTTGCAGATTTATCTCAAGGGAAGGGGCCTGACGGACATATTTCGAAATATTTCTTATTCTTGTTGTTCTTCTTCTGCACAGCTAAGCTGGAAGTGGCATTTGCAGCTCGCAATAGTGCAGAGTTATCTCAAAGAAAGGGGCCACGGTGTTTCTGTACCTCTATTATGTTGGTGCAGCTTCGGAGCTTTTAAATATCTTGATATATCTCGAGAACTACGCATCTGATCAAAAAATATCATAGAAGATAAAAAGTAGGAAACTTAATTCTCTACAAAAAAGGTCTCCTAACATTTTGCCATAGCTCGCTTCGTTTCCGAGATATTTGCAGATTTATCTCAAGGGAAGGGGCCTGACGGACATACTTCGAGATATTTCTTCTTCTTGTTGTTCTTCTTCTGCACAGCTAAGCTGGAAGTGGCATTTGCAGCTCGAAATAGTGCAGAGTTATCTCATAGAAAGAGGCCACGGTGTTTCTGTACCTCTATTATGTTGGTGCAGCTTCGGAACTTTTAAATATCTTGATATATCTCGAGAACTACGCATCTGATCAAAAAATATCATAGAACATAAAAAGTAGGAAACCTAATTTTCTACAAAAAAGGTCTCTTAACATTCTGCCGTAGCTCGCTTCGTTTCCGAGATATTTGCAGATTTATCTCAAGGGAAGGGGCCTGACGGACATATTTCGAGATATTTCTTCTTCTTGTTGTTCTTCTTCTGCACAGCTAAGCTGGAAGTGGCATTTGCAGCTCGCAATAGTGCAGAGTTATCTCAAAGAAAGGGGCCACGGTGTTTCTGTATCTCTATTATGTTGGTGCGGCTTCGGAACTTTTAAATATCTCGATGTATCTCGAGAACTACGCATCTGATCAAACAATATCATAGAACATAAAAAGTAGGAAACTTAATTCTCTACAAATAAGGTCGCTTAACATTTTGCCATAGCTCGCTTCGTTTCCGAGATATTTGCAGATTTATCTCAAGGGAAGGGGCCTGACGGACATATTTCGAGATATTTCTTCTTCTTGTTGTTCTTCTTCTGCACAGCTAAGCTCGAAGTGGCATTTGCAGCTCGCAATAGTGCAGAGTTATCGCAAAGAAAGGGGCCACGGTGTTTCTGTATCTCTATTATGTTTGTGCGGCTTCGGAACTTTTAAATATCTTGATATATCTCGAGAACTACGCATCTGATCAAAAAATATCATAGAACATAAAAAGTATGAAACTTAATTCTCTACAAAAAAGGTCTCTTAACATTTTGCCATAGCTCGCTTCGTTTCCGAGATATTTGCAGATTTATCTCAAGGGAAGGGGCCTGACGGACATATTTCGAGATATTTCTTCTTCTTGTTGTTCTTCTTCTGCAAAGCTAAGCTGGAAGTGGCATTTGCAGCGCGCAGTAGTGCAGAGTTATCTCAAAGAAAGAGGCCACGGTGTTTCTGTATCTCTATTATGTTGCTGCGGCTTCGGAACTTTTAAACATCTCGATGTATCTCGAGAACTACGCATCTGATCAAAAAATATCATAGAACATAAAAAGTAGGAAACTTAATTCTCTACAAATAAGGTCTCTTAACATTTTGCCATAGCTCGCTTCGTTTCCGAGATATTTGCAGATTTATCTCAAGGGAAGGGGCCTGACGGACATATTTCGAGATATTTCTTCTTCTTGTTGTTCTTCTTCTGCACAGCTAAGCTGGAGGTGGCATTTGCAGCGCGCAATAGTGCAGAGTTATCTCAAAGAAAGAGGCCACGGTGTTTCTGTATCTCTATTATGTTGGTGCGGCTTCGGAACTTTTAAATATCTTGATATATCTCGAGAACTACGCATCTGGTCAAAAAATATCATAGAACGTAAATTGTAGGAAACATAATTCTCTACAAAAAAGGTCTCTTAACATTTTGCCATAGCTCGCTTCGTTTCCGAGATATTTGCAGATTTATCTCAAGGGAAGGGGTCTGACGGACATATTTCGAGATATTTCTTCTTCTTGTTGTTCTTCTTCTGCACAGCTAAGCTCGAAGTGGCATTTGCAGCTCGCAATAGTGCAGAGTTATCGCAAAGAAAGGGGCCACGGTGTTTCTGTATCTCTATTATGTTGGTGCGGCTTCGGAACTTTTAAATATCTTGATATATCTCGAGAACTACGCATCTGATCAAAAAATATCATAGAACATAAAAAGTAGGAAACTTAATTCTCTACAAAAAAGGTCTCTTAACATTTTGCCATAGCTCGCTTCGTTTCCGAGATATTTGCAGATTTATCTCAAGGGAAGGGGTCTGACGGACATATTTCGAGATATTTCTTCTTCTTGTTGTTCTTCTTCTGCAAAGCTAAGCTGGAAGTGGCATTTGCAGCGCGCAGTAGTGCAGAGTTATCTCAAAGAAAGAGGCCACGGTGTTTCTGTATCTCTATTATGTTGCTGCGGCTTCGGAACTTTTAAATATCTTGATATATCTCGAGAACTACGCATCTGATCAAAAAATATCATAGAACATAAAAAGTAGGAAACCTAATTTTCTACAAAAAAGTTCTCTTAACATTTTCCCATAGCTCGCTTGGTTTCCGAGATATTTGCAGATTTATCTCAAGGGAAGGGGCCTGACGGACATATTTCGAGATATTTCTTCTTCTTGTTGTTCTTCTTCTGCACAGCTAAGCTGGAAGTGGCATTTGCAGGTCGCAATAGTGCAGAGTTATCTCAAAGAAAGGGGCCACGGTGTTTCTGTATCTCTATTATGTTGGTGCGGCTTCGGAACTTTTAAATATCTTGATATATCTCGAGAACTACGCATCTGATCCAAAAATATCATACAACATAAAAAGTAGGAAACTTAATTCTCTACAAAAAAGGTCTCTTAACATTTTGCCATAGCTCGCTTCGTTTCCGAGATATTTGCAGATTTATCTCAAGGGAAGGGGCCTGACGGACATATTTCGAGATATTTCTTCTTCTTGTTGTTCTTCTTCTGCACAGCTAAGCTGGAAGTGGCATTTGCAGCTCGCAATAGTGCAGAGTTATCTCAAAGAAAGGGGCCACGGTGTTTCTGTACCTCTATTATGTTGGTGCAGCTTCGGAGCTTTTAAATATCTTGATATATCTCGAGAACTACGCATCTGATCAAAAAATATCATAGAACATAAAAAGTAGGAAACTTAATTCTCTACAAAAGAGGTATCTTAACGTTTTGCCATAGCTCGCTTCGTTTCCGAGATATTTGCAGATTTATCTCAAGGGAAGGGGCCTGACGGACATATTTCGAGATATTTCTTCTTCTTGTTGTTCTTCTTCTGCACAGCTAAGCTGGAAGTGGCATTTGCAGGTCGCAATAGTGCAGAGTTATCTCAAAGAAAGGGGCCACGGTGTTTCTGTATCTCTATTATGTTGATGCGGCTTCGGAACTTTTAAATATCTCGATATATCTCGAAAACTACGCTTCTGATCAAAAAATATCATAGAACATAAATTATAGGAAACATAATTCTCTACAAAAAAGGACTCTTAACATTTTGCCATAGCTCGTTTCGTTTCCGAGATATTTGCAGATTTATCTCAAGGGAAGGGTCCTGACGGACATATTTCGGGATATTTCTTCTTCTTGTTGTTCTTCTTCTGCACAGCTAAACTGGAAGTGGCATTTCCAGCTCGCAATAGTGCAGAGTTATCTCAAAGAAAGGGGCTACGGTGTTTCTGTATCTCTATTATGTTGGTGCGGCTTCGGAACTTTTAAATATCTTGATATATCTCGAGAACTACGCATCTGATCGAAAAATATCATAGAACATAAAAAGTAGGAAACTTAATTCTCTACAAAAAACGTCTCTTAACATTTTGCCATAGCTCGCTTCGTTTCCGAGATATTTGCAGATATATCTCAAGGGAAGGGGCCTGACGGACATATTTCGAGATATTTCTTCTTCTTGTTGTTCTTCTTCTGCACAGCTAAAATGGAAGTGGCATTTCCAGCTCGCAATAGTGCAGAGTTATCTCAAAGAAAGGGGCTACGGTGTTTCTGTATCTCTATTATGTTGGTGCGGCTTCGGAACTTTTAAATATCTTGATATATCTCGAGAACTGCGCATCTGATCGAAAAATATCATAGAACATAAAAAGTAGGAAACTTAATTCTCTACAAAAAACGTCTCTTAACATTTTGCCATAGCTCGCTTCGTTTCCGAGATATTTGCAGATTTATCTCAAGGGAAGGGGCCTGACGGACATATTTCGAGATATTTCTTCTTCTTGTTGTTCTTCTTCTGCACAGCTAAGCTGGAAGTGGCATTTGCAGGTCGCAATAGTGCAGAGTTATCTCAAAGCAAGGGGCCACGGTGTTTCTGTATCTCTATTATGTTGGTGCGGCTTCGGAACTTTTAAATATCTCGATATATCTCGAAAACTACGCTTCTGATCAAAAAATATCATAGAACATAAAAAGTATGAAACCTAATTTTCTACACAAAAGGTCTGTTAACATTTTCCCATAGCTCGCTTCGTTTCCGAGATATTTGCAGATTTATCTCAAGGGAAGGGGCCTGACGGACATATTTCGAGATATTTCTTCTTCTTGTTGTTCTTCTTCTGCACAGCTAAGCTGGAAGTGGCATTTGCAGCTCGCACTAGTGCAGAGTTATCTCAAAGAAAGGGGTCACGGTGTTTCTGTATCTCTATTATGTTGGTGCGGCTTCGGAACTTTTAAATATCTTGATATATCTCGAGAACTACGCATCTGATCAAAAAATCTCATAGAACATAAAAAGTAGGAAACTTAATTCTCTACAAATAAGGTCTCTTAACATTTTGCCATAGCTCGCTTCGTTTCCGAGATATTTGCAGATTTATCTCAAGGGAAGGGGCCTGACGGACATATTTCGAGATATTTCTTCTTCTTGTTGTTCTTCTTCTGCACAGCTAAGCTGGCAGTGGCATTTGCAGCTCGCAATATTGCAGAGTTACCTCAAAGAAAGGGGCCACGGTGTTTCTGTATCTCTATTACGTTGGTGCGGCTTCGGAACCTTTAAATATCTTGATATATCTCGAGAACTACGCATCTGATCAAAAAATATCATAGAACATAAAAAGTAGGAAACTTAATTCTGTACAAAAAAGGTCTCTTAACATTTTGCCATAGCTCGCTTCGTTTCCGAGATATTTGCAGATTTATCTCAAGGGAAGGGGCCTGACGGTCATATTTCGAGATATTTCTTCTTCTTGTTGCTCTTCTTCTGCACAGCTAAGCTGGAAATGGCATTTACAACTCGCAATAGTGCAGAGTTATCTCAAAGAAAGGGGCCACGGTGTTTCTGTATCTCTACTATGTTGGTGCGGCTTCGGAACTTTTAAATATCTTGATATATCTCGAGAACTACGCATCTGATCAAAAAATATCATAGAACATAAATTGTACGAAACATAATTCTCTACAAAAAGGTCTCTTAACATTTTGCCATAGCTCGCTTCGTTTCCGAGATATTTGCAGATTTATCTCAAGGGAAGGGGCCTGACGGACATATTTCGAGATATTTCTTCTTCTTGTTGTTCTTCTTATGCACAGCTAAGCTGGAAGTGGCATTTGCAGCTCGCAATAGTGCAGAGGTATCTCAAAGAAAGGGGCCACGGTGTTTCTGTATCTCTATTATGTTGGTGCGGCTTCGGAGCTTTTAAATATCTTGATATATCTCGAGAACTACGCATCTGATCAAAAAATATCATAGAACATAAAAAGTAGGAAACTTAATTCTCTACAAAAAAGGTCTCTCAACATTTTGCTATAGCTCGCTTCGTTTCCAAGATATTTGCAGATTTATCTCAAGGGAAGGGGCCTGACGGACATATTTCGAGATATTTCTTCTTCTTGTTGTTCTTCTTCTGCACAGCTAAGCTGGAAGTGGCATTTGCGGCTCGCACTAGTGCAGAGTTATCTCAAAGAAAGGGGCCACGGTGTTTCTGTATCTCTATTATGTTGGTGCGGCTTCGGAATTTTCAAATATCGCGATATATCTCGAAAACTACGCTTCTGATCAAAAAATATCATAGAACATAAATTGTAGGAAACATAATTCTCTACAAAAAAGGTCTCTTAACATTTTGCCATAGCTCGCTTCGTTTCCGAGATATTTGCAGATATATCTCAAGGGAAGGGGCCTGACGGACATATTTCGAGATATTTCTTCTTCTTGTTGTTCTTCTTCTGCACAGCTAAGCTGGAAGTGGCATTTGCGGCTCGCACTAGTGCAGAGTTATCTCAAAGAAAGGTGCCACGGTGTTTCTGTATCTCTATTATGTTGGTGCGGCTTCGGAACTTTTAAATATCTTGATATATCTCGAGATCTACGCATCTGATCAAAAAATATTATAGAACATAAAAAGTAGGAAACTTAATTCTCTACAAAAAAGGTCTCTGAACATTTTGCCATAGCTCGCTTCGTTTCCGAGATATTTGCAGATTTATCTCAAGGGAAGGGGCCTGACGGACATATTTCGAGATATTTCTTCTTCTTGTTGTTCTTCTTCTGCACAGCTAAGCTGGAAGTGGCATTTGCGGCTCGCACTAGTGCAGAGTTATCTCAAAGAAAGGGGCCACGGTGTTTCTGTATCTCTATTATGATGGTGCGGCTTCGGAACTTTTAAATATCTCGATATATCTCGAAAAGTACGCTTCTGATCAAAAAATACCATAGAACATAAAAAGTAGGAAACTTAATTCTCTACAAAAAAGGTCTCTTAACATTTTGCCATAGCTCGCTTCGTTTCCGAGATATTTGCAGATTTACCTCAAGGGAAGGGGCCTAACGGACATATTTCGAGATATTTCTTCTTCTTGTTGTTCTTCTTCTGCACAGCTAAGCTGGAAATGGCATTTACAACTCGCAATAGTGCAGAGTTATCTCAAAGAAAGGGGCCACGGTGTTTCTGTATCTCTATTATGTTGGTGCGGCTTCGGAACTTTTAAATATCTTGATATATCTCGAGAACTACGCATCTGATCAAAAAATATCATAGAACATAAATTGTACGAAACATAATTCTCTACAAAAAACGTCTCTTAACATTTTGCCATAGCTCGCTTCGTTTCCGAGATATTTGCAGATTTATCTCAAGGGAAGGGGCCTGACGGACATATTTCGAGATATTTCTTCTTCTTGTTGTTCTTCTTCTGCACAGCTAAGCTGGAAGTGGCATTTGCAGCGCGCAATAGTGCAGAGTTATCTCAAAGAAAGAGGCCACGGTGTTTCTGTATCTCTATTATGTTGGTGCGGCTTCGGAACTTTTAAATATCTTGATATATCTCGAGAACTACGCATCTGATCAAAAAATATCATAGAACATAAAAAGTATGAAACCTAATTTTCTACAAAAAAGGTCTATTAACATTTTGCCATAGCTCGCTTCGTTTCCGAGATATTTGCAGATTTATCTCAAGGGAAGGGGCCTGACGGACATATTTCGAGATATTTCTTCTTCTTGTTGTTCTTCTTCTGCACAGCTAAGCTGGAAGTGGCATTTGCAGCGCGCAATAGTGCAGAGTTATCTCAAAGAAAGAGGCCACGGTGTTTCTGTATTACTATTATGTTGGTGCGGCTTCGGAACTTTTAAATATCTCGATATATCTCGAAAACTACGCTTCTGATCAAAAAATATCATAGAACATAAATTATAGGAAACATAATTCTCTACAAAAAAGGACTCTTAACATTTTGCCATAGCTCGCTTCGTTTCCGAGATATTTGCAGATTTATCTCAAGGGAAGGGTCCTGACGGACATATTTCGGGATATTTCTTCTTCTTGTTGTTCTTCTTCTGCACAGCTAAACTGGAAGTGGCATTTCCAGCTCGCAATAGTGCAGAGTTATCTCAAAGAAAGGGGCTACGGTGTTTCTGTATCTCTATTATGTTGGTGCGGCTTCGGAACTTTTAAATATCTTGATATATCTCGAGAACTACGCATCTGATCGAAAAATATCATAGAACGTAAAAAGTAGGAAACTTGATTCTCTACAAAAAAGGTCTCTTAACATTTTGCCATAGCTCGCTTCGTTTCCGAGATATTTGCAGATTTATCTCAAGGGAAGGGGCCTGACGGACATATTTCGAGATATTTCTTCTTCTTGTTGTTCTTCTTCTGCACAGCTAAGCTGGAAGTGGCATTTGCAGGTCGCAATAGTGCAGAGTTATCTCAAAGAAAGGGGCCACGGTGTTTCTGTATCTCTATTATGTTGGTGCGGCTTCGGAACTTTTAAATATCTCGATATGTCTCGAAAACTACGCTTCTGATCAAAAAATATCATAGAACATAAAAAGTATGAAACCTAATTTTCTACAAAAAAGGTCTGTTAACATTTTCCCATAGCTCGCTTCGTTTCCGAGATATTTGCAGATTTATCTCAAGGGAAGGGGCCTGACGGACATATTTCGAGATATTTCTTCTTCTTGTTGTTCTTCTTCTGCACAGCTAAGCTGGAAGTGGCATTTGCAGGTCGCAATAGTGCAGAGTTATCTCAAAGAAAGGGGCCACGGTGTTTCTGTATTACTATTATGTTGGTGCGGCTTCGGAACTTTTAAATATCTCGATATATCACGAAAACTACGCTTCTGATCAAAAAATATCATAGAACATAAATTATAGGAAACATAATTCTCTACAAAAAAGGACTCTTAACATTTTGCCATAGCTCGCTTCGTTTCCGAGATATTTGCAGATTTATCTCAAGGGAAGGGTCCTGACGGACATATTTCGGGATATTTCTTCTTCTTGTTGTTCTTCTTCTGCACAGCTAAACTGGAAGTGGCATTTCCAGCTCGCAATAGTGCAGAGTTATCTCAAAGAAAGGGGCTACGGTGTTTCTGTATCTCTATTATGTTGGTGCGGCTTCGGAACTTTTAAATATCTTGATATATCTCGAGAACTACGCATCTGATCAAAAAATATCATAGAACATAAAAAGTATGAAACCTAATTTTCTACAAAAAAGGTCTGTTAACATTTTCCCATAGCTCGCTTCGTTTCCGAGATATTTGCAGATTTATCTCAAGGGAAGGGGCCTGACGGACATATTTCGAGATATTTCTTCTTCTTGTTGTTCTTCTTCTGCACAGCTAAGCTGGAAGTGGCATTTGCAGGTCGCAATAGTGCAGAGTTATCTCAAAGAAAGGGGCCACGGTGTTTCTGTATTACTATTATGTTGGTGCGGCTTCGGAACTTTTAAATATCTCGATATATCTCGAAAACTACGCTTCTGATCAAAAAATATCATAGAACGTAAATTGTAGGAAACATAATTCTCTACAAAAAAGGTCTCTTAACATTTTGCCATAGCTCGCTTTGTTTCCGAGATATTTGCAGATTTATCTCAAGGGAAGGGGCCTGACGGACATATTTCGAGATATTTCTTCTTCTTGTTGTTCTTCTTCTGCACAGCTAAGCTGGAAGTGGCATTTGCAGCGCGCAATAGTGCAGAGTTATCTCAAAGAAAGAGGCCACGGTGTTTCTGTATCTCTATTATGTTGGTGCGGCTTCGGAACTTTTAAATATCTTGATATATCTCGAGAACTACGCATCTGATCAAAAAATATCATAGAACATAAAAAGTATGAAACCTAATTTTCTACAAAAAAGGTCTGTTAACATTTTCCCATAGCCCGCTTCGTTTCCGAGATATTTGCAGATTTATCTCAAGGGAAGGGGCCTGACGGACATATTTCGAGATATTTCTTCTTCTTGTTGTTCTTCTTCTGCACAGCTAAGCTCGAAGTGGCATTTGCAGCTCGCAATAGTGCAGAGTTACCTCAAAGAAAGGGGCCACGGTGTTTCTGTATCTCTATTATGTTGGTGCCGCTTCGGAACTTTTAAATATCTGGATATATCTCGAGAACTACGCATCTGATCAAAAAATATCATAGAACATAAAAAGTATGAAACCTAATTTTCTACAAAAAAGGTCTGTTAACATTTTCCCATAGCTCGCTTCGTTTCCGAGATATTTGCAGATTTATCTCAAGGGAAGGGGCCTGACGGACATATTTCGAGATATTTCTTCTTCTTGTTGTTCTTCTTCTGCACAGCTAAGCTGGAAGTGGCATTTGCGGGTCGCAATAGTGCAGAGTTATCTCAAAGAAAGGGGCCACGGTGTTTCTGTATCTCTATTATGTTGGTGCGGCTTCGGAACTTTTAAATATCTCGATATATCTCGAAAACTACGCTTCTGATCAAAAAATATCATAGAACGTAAATTGTAGGAAACATAATTCTCTACAAAAAAGGTCTCTTAACATTTTGCCATAGCTCGCTTTGTTTCCGAGATATTTGCAGATTTATCTCAAGGGAAGGGGCCTGACGGACATATTTCGAGATATTTCTTCTTCTTGTTGTTCTTCTTCTGCACAGCTAAGCTGGAAGTGGCATTTGCAGCGCGCAATAGTGCAGAGTTATCTCAAAGAAAGAGGCCACGGTGTTTCTGTATCTCTATTATGTTGGTGCGGCTTCGGAACTTTTAAATATCTTGATATATCTCGAGAACTACGCATCTGATCAAAAAATATCATAGAACATAAAAAGTATGAAACCTAATTTTCTACAAAAAAGGTCTGTTAACATTTTCCCATAGCCCGCTTCGTTTCCGAGATATTTGCAGATTTATCTCAAGGGAAGGGGCCTGACGGACATATTTCGAGATATTTCTTCTTCTTGTTGTTCTTCTTCTGCACAGCTAAGCTCGAAGTGGCATTTGCAGCTCGCAATAGTGCAGAGTTACCTCAAAGAAAGGGGCCACGGTGTTTCTGTATCTCTATTATGTTGGTGCCGCTTCGGAACTTTTAAATATCTGGATATATCTCGAGAACTACGCATCTGATCAAAAAATATCATAGAACATAAAAAGTATGAAACCTAATTTTCTACAAAAAAGGTCTGTTAACATTTTCCCATAGCTCGCTTCGTTTCCGAGATATTTGCAGATTTATCTCAAGGGAAGGGGCCTGACGGACATATTTCGAGATATTTCTTCTTCTTGTTGTTCTTCTTCTGCACAGCTAAGCTGGAAGTGGCATTTGCGGGTCGCAATAGTGCAGAGTTATCTCAAAGAAAGGGGCCACGGTGTTTCTGTATCTCTATTATGTTGGTGCGGCTTCGGAACTTTTAAATATCTCGATATATCTCGAAAACTACGCTTCTGATCAAAAAATATCATAGAACGTAAATTGTAGGAAACATAATTCTCTACAAAAAAGGTCTCTTAACATTTTGCCATAGCTCGCTTCGTTTCCGAGATATTTGCAGATTTATCTCAAGGGAAGGGGCCTGACGGACATATTTCGAGATATTTCTTCTTCTTGTTGTTCTTCTTCTGCACAGCTAAGCTGGAAGTGGCATTTGCAGCGCGCAATAGTGCAGAGTTATCTCAAAGAAAGAGGCCACGGTGTTTCTGTATCTCTATTATGTTGGTGCGGCTTCGGAACTTTTAAATATCTTGATATATCTCGAGAACTACGCATCTGATCAAAAAATATCATAGAACATAAAAAGTATGAAACCTAATTTTCTACAAAAAAGGTCTATTAACATTTTGCCATAGCTCGCTTCGTTTCCGAGATATTTGCAGATTTATCTCAAGGGAAGGGGCCTGACGGACATATTTCGAGATATTTCTTCTTCTTGTTGTTCTTCTTCTGCACAGCTAAGCTGGAAGTGGCATTTGCAGCGCGCAATAGTGCAGAGTTATCTCAAAGAAAGAGGCCACGGTGTTTCTGTATTACTATTATGTTGGTGCGGCTTCGGAACTTTTAAATATCTCGATATATCTCGAAAACTACGCTTCTGATCAAAAAATATCATAGAACATAAATTATAGGAAACATAATTCTCTACAAAAAAGGACTCTTAACATTTTGCCATAGCTCGCTTCGTTTCCGAGATATTTGCAGATTTATCTCAAGGGAAGGGTCCTGACGGACATATTTCGGGATATTTCTTCTTCTTGTTGTTCTTCTTCTGCACAGCTAAACTGGAAGTGGCATTTCCAGCTCGCAATAGTGCAGAGTTATCTCAAAGAAAGGGGCTACGGTGTTTCTGTATCTCTATTATGTTGGTGCGGCTTCGGAACTTTTAAATATCTTGATATATCTCGAGAACTACGCATCTGATCGAAAAATATCATAGAACGTAAAAAGTAGGAAACTTGATTCTCTACAAAAAAGGTCTCTTAACATTTTGCCATAGCTCGCTTCGTTTCCGAGATATTTGCAGATTTATCTCAAGGGAAGGGGCCTGACGGACATATTTCGAGATATTTCTTCTTCTTGTTGTTCTTCTTCTGCACAGCTAAGCTGGAAGTGGCATTTGCAGGTCGCAATAGTGCAGAGTTATCTCAAAGAAAGGGGCCACGGTGTTTCTGTATCTCTATTATGTTGGTGCGGCTTCGGAACTTTTAAATATCTCGATATATCTCGAAAACTACGCTTCTGATCAAAAAATATCATAGAACGTAAATTGTAGGAAACATAATTCTCTACAAAAAAGGTCTCTTAACATTTTGCCATAGCTCGCTTCGTTTCCGAGATATTTGCAGATTTATCTCAAGGGAAGGGGCCTGACGGACATATTTCGAGATATTTCTTCTTCTTGTTGTTCTTCTTCTGCACAGCTAAGCTGGAAGTGGCATTTGCAGCGCGCAATAGTGCAGAGTTATCTCAAAGAAAGAGGCCACGGTGTTTCTGTATCTCTATTATGTTGGTGCGGCTTCGGAACTTTTAAATATCTTGATATATCTCGAGAACTACGCATCTGATCAAAAAATAACATAGAACATAAAAAGTATGAAACCTAATTTTCTACAAAAAAGGTCTATTAACATTTTCCCATAGCTCGCTTCGTTTCCGAGATATTTGCAGATTTATCTCAAGGGAAGGGGCCTGACGGACATATTTCGAGATATTTCTTCTTCTTGTTGTTCTTCTTCTGCACAGCTAAGCTGGAAGTGGCATTTGCAGCGCGCAATAGTGCAGAGTTATCTCAAAGAAAGAGGCCACGGTGTTTCTGTATCTCTATTATGTTGGTGCGGCTTCGGAACTTTTAAATATCTTGATATATCTCGAGAACTACGCATCTGATCAAAAAATATCATAGAACATAAAAAGTATGAAACCTAATTTTCTACAAAAAAGGTCTATTAACATTTTCCCATAGCTCGCTTCGTTTCCGAGATATTTGCAGATTTATCTCAAGGGAAGGGGCCTGACGGACATATTTCGAGATATTTCTTCTTCTTGTTGTTCTTCTTCTGCGCAGCTAAGCTGGAAGTGGCATTTGCAGCGCGCAATAGTGCAGAGTTATCTCAAAGAAAGAGGCCACGGTGTTTCTGTATCTCTATTATGTTGGTGCGGCTTCGGAACTTTTAAATATCTTGATATATCTCGAGAACTACGCGTCTGATAAAAAAATATCATAGAACATAAAAAGTATGAAACCTAATTTTCTACAAAAAAGGTCTGTTAACATTTTCCCATAGCTCGCTTCGTTTCCGAGATATTTGCAGATTTATCTCAAGGGAAGGGGCCTGACGGACATATTTCGAGATATTTCTTCTTCTTGTTGTTCTTCTTCTGCACAGCTAAGCTGGAAGTGGCATTTGCAGGTCGCAATAGTGCAGAGTTATCTCAAAGAAAGGGGCCACGGTGTTTCTGTATTACTATTATGTTGGTGCGGCTTCGGAACTTTTAAATATCTCGATATATCACGAAAACTACGCTTCTGATCAAAAAATATCATAGAACATAAATTATAGGAAACATAATTCTCTACAAAAAAGGACTCTTAATATTTTGCCATAGCTCGCTTCGTTTCCGAGATATTTGCAGATTTATCTCAAGGGAAGGGTCCTGACGGACATATTTCGGGATATTTCTTCTTCTTGTTGTTCTTCTTCTGCGCAGCAAAGCTGGAAGTGGCATTTGCAGCGCGCAATAGTGCAGAGTTATCTCAAAGAAAGAGGCCACGGTGTTTCTGTATCTCTATTATGTTGGTGCGGCTTCGGAACTTTTAAATATCTTGATATATCTCGAGAACTACGCATCTGATCAAAAAATATCATAGAACATAAAAAGTATGAAACCTAATTTTCTACAAAAAAGGTCTGTTAACATTTTCCCATAGCTCGCTTCGTTTCCGAGATATTTGCAGATTTATCTCAAGGGAAGGGGCCTGACGGACATATTTCGAGATATTTCTTCTTCTTGTTGTTCTTCTTCTGCACAGCTAAGCTGGAAGTGGCATTTGCAGGTCGCAATAGTGCAGAGTTATCTCAAAGAAAGGGGCCACGGTGTTTCTGTATTACTATTATGTTGGTGCGGCTTCGGAACTTTTAAATATCTCGATATATCACGAAAACTACGCTTCTGATCAAAAAATATCATAGAACATAAATTATAGGAAACATAATTCTCTACAAAAAAGGACTCTTAATATTTTGCCATAGCTCGCTTCGTTTCCGAGATATTTGCAGATTTATCTCAAGGGAAGGGTCCTGACGGACATATTTCGGGATATTTCTTCTTCTTGTTGTTCTTCTTCTGCACAGCTAAACTGGAAGTGGCATTTCCAGCTCGCAATAGTGCAGAGTTATCTCAAAGAAAGGGGCTACGGTGTTTCTGTATCTCTATTATGTTGGTGCGGCTTCGGAACTTTTAAATATCTTGATATATCTCGAGAACTACGCA
This sequence comes from Osmia lignaria lignaria, assembly GCF_051020975.1. Lineage (NCBI taxonomy): Eukaryota > Metazoa > Arthropoda > Insecta > Hymenoptera > Megachilidae > Osmia > Osmia lignaria. The sequence continues at coordinate 17,364,421 of NW_027478161.1, forward strand.
TCTGATCAAAAAATATCATAGAACATAAAAAGTATGAAACCTAATTTTCTACAAAAAAGGTCTGTTAACATTTTCCCATAGCTCGCTTCGTTTCCGAGATATTTGCAGATTTATCTCAAGGGAAGGGGCCTGACGGACATATTTCGAGATATTTCTTCTTCTTGTTGTTCTTCTTCTGCACAGCTAAGCTGGAAGTGGCATTTGCAGGTCGCAATAGTGCAGAGTTATCTCAAAGAAAGGGGCCACGGTGTTTCTGTATTACTATTATGTTGGTGCGGCTTCGGAACTTTTAAATATCTCGATATATCTCGAAAACTACGCTTCTGATCAAAAAATATCATAGAACATAAATTATAGGAAACATAATTCTCTACAAAAAAGGACTCTTAACATTTTGCCATAGCTCGCTTCGTTTCCGAGATATTTGCAGATTTATCTCAAGGGAAGGGTCCTGACGGACATATTTCGGGATATTTCTTCTTCTTGTTGTTCTTCTTCTGCACAGCTAAACTGGAAGTGGCATTTCCAGCTCGCAATAGTGCAGAGTTATCTCAAAGAAAGGGGCTACGGTGTTTCTGTATCTCTATTATGTTGGTGCGGCTTCGGAACTTTTAAATATCTTGATATATCTCGAGAACTACGCATCTGATCAAAAAATATCATAGAACATAAATTATAGGAAACATAATTCTCTACAAAAAAGGACTCTTAACATTTTGCCATAGCTCGCTTCGTTTCCGAGATATTTGCAGATTTATCTCAAGGGAAGGGGCCTGACGGACATATTTCGAGATATTTCTTCTTCTTGTTGTTCTTCTTCTGCACAGCTAAGCTGGAAGTGGCATTTGCAGCTCGCAATAGTGCAGAGTTATCTCAAAGAAAGGGGCCACGGTGTTTCTGTATCTCTATTATGTTGGTGCGGCTTCGGAACTTTTAAATATCTCGATATATCTCGAAAACTACGCTTCTGATCAAAAAATATCATAGAACATAAAAAGTATGAAACCTAATTTTCTACAAAAAAGGTCTGTTAACATTTTCCCATAGCTCGCTTCGTTTCCGAGATATTTGCAGATTTATCTCAAGGGAAGGGGCCTGACGGACATATTTCGAGATATTTCTTCTTCTTGTTGTTCTTCTTCTGCACAGCTAAGCTCGAAGTGGCATTTGCAGCTCGCAATAGTGCAGAGTTACCTCAAAGAAAGGGGCCACGGTGTTTCTGTATCTCTATTATGTTGGTGCCGCTTCGGAACTTTTAAATATCTGGATATATCTCGAGAACTACGCATCTGATCAAAAAATATCATAGAACATAAAAAGTAGGAAACTTAATTCTCTACAAAAAAGGTCTCTTAACATTTTGCCATAGCTCGCTTCGTTTCCGAGATATTTGCAGATTTATCTCAAGGGAAGGGGCCTGACGGACATATTTCGAGATATTTCTTCTTCTTGTTGTTCTTCTTCTGCACAGCTAAGCTGGAAGTGGCATTTGCAGCGCGCAATAGTGCAGAGTTATCTCAAAGAAAGAGGCCACGGTGTTTCTGTATCTCTATTATGTTGGTGCGGCTTCGGAACTTTTAAATGTCTTGATATATCTCGAGAACTACGCATCTGATCAAAAAATATCATAGAACATAAAAAGTATGAAACCTAATTTTCTACAAAAAAGGTCTATTAACATTTTGCCATAGCTCGCTTCGTTTCCGAGATATTTGCAGATTTATCTCAAGGGAAGGGGCCTGACGGACATATTTCGAGATATTTCTTCTTCTTGTTGTTCTTCTTCTGCACAGCTAAGCTGGAAGTGGCATTTGCAGCGCGCAATAGTGCAGAGTTATCTCAAAGAAAGAGGCCACGGTGTTTCTGTATCTCTATTATGTTGGTGCGGCTTCGGAACTTTTAAATATCTTGATATATCTCGAGAACTACGCATCTGATCAAAAAATATCATAGAACATAAAAAGTATGAAACCTAATTTTCTACAAAAAAGGTCTATTAACATTTTCCCATAGCTCGCTTCGTTTCCGAGATATTTGCAGATTTATCTCAAGGGAAGGGGCCTGACGGACATATTTCGAGATATTTCTTCTTCTTGTTGTTCTTCTTCTGCGCAGCTAAGCTGGAAGTGGCATTTGCAGCGCGCAATAGTGCAGAGTTATCTCAAAGAAAGAGGCCACGGTGTTTCTGTATCTCTATTATGTTGGTGCGGCTTCGGAACTTTTAAATATCTTGATATATCTCGAGAACTACGCATCTGATCAAAAAATATCATAGAACATAAAAAGTATGAAACCTAATTTTCTACAAAAAAGGTCTGTTAACATTTTCCCATAGCTCGCTTCGTTTCCGAGATATTTGCAGATTTATCTCAAGGGAAGGGGCCTGACGGACATATTTCGAGATATTTCTTCTTCTTGTTCTTCTTCTGCACAGCTAAGCTGGAAGTGGCATTTGCAGGTCGCAATAGTGCAGAGTTATCTCAAAGAAAGGGGCCACGGTGTTTCTGTATTACTATTATGTTGGTGCGGCTTCGGAACTTTTAAATATCTCGATATATCACGAAAACTACGCTTCTGATCAAAAAATATCATAGAACATAAATTATAGGAAACATAATTCTCTACAAAAAAGGACTCTTAATATTTTGCCATAGCTCGCTTCGTTTCCGAGATATTTGCAGATTTATCTCAAGGGAAGGGGCCTGACGGACATATTTCGAGATATTTCTTCTTCTTGTTGTTCTTCTTCTGCGCAGCTAAGCTGGAAGTGGCATTTGCAGCGCGCAATAGTGCAGAGTTATCTCAAAGAAAGAGGCCACGGTGTTTCTGTATCTCTATTATGTTGGTGCGGCTTCGGAACTTTTAAATATCTTGATATATCTCGAGAACTACGCATCTGATCAAAAAATATCATAGAACATAAAAAGTATGAAACCTAATTTTCTACAAAAAAGGTCTGTTAACATTTTCCCATAGCTCGCATCGTTTCCGAGATATTTGCAGATTTATCTCAAGGGAAGGGGCCTGACGGACATATTTCGAGATATTTCTTCTTCTTGTTCTTCTTCTGCACAGCTAAGCTGGAAGTGGCATTTGCAGGTCGCAATAGTGCAGAGTTATCTCAAAGAAAGGGGCCACGGTGTTTCTGTATTACTATTATGTTGGTGCGGCTTCGGAACTTTTAAATATCTCGATATATCACGAAAACTACGCTTCTGATCAAAAAATATCATAGAACATAAATTATAGGAAACATAATTCTCTACAAAAAAGGACTCTTAATATTTTGCCATAGCTCGCTTCGTTTCCGAGATATTTGCAGATTTATCTCAAGGGAAGGGTCCTGACGGACATATTTCGGGATATTTCTTCTTCTTGTTGTTCTTCTTCTGCACAGCTAAACTGGAAGTGGCATTTCCAGCTCGCAATAGTGCAGAGTTATCTCAAAGAAAGGGGCTACGGTGTTTCTGTATCTCTATTATGTTGGTGCGGCTTCGGAACTTTTAAATATCTTGATATATCTCGAGAACTACGCATCTGATCAAAAAATATCATAGAACATAAAAAGTAGGAAACCTAATTTTCTACAAAAAAGGTCTGTTAACATTTTCCCATAGCTCGCTTCGTTTCCGAGATATTTGCAGATTTATCTCAAGGGAAGGGGCCTGACGGACATATTTCGAGATATTTCTTCTTCTTGTTGTTCTTCTTCTGCACAGCTAAGCTGGAAGTGGCATTTGCAGGTCGCAATAGTGCAGAGTTATCTCAAAGAAAGGGGCCACGGTGTTTCTGTATCTCTATTATGTTGGTGCGGCTTCGGAACTTTTAAATATCTCGATATATCTCGAAAACTACGCTTCTGATCAAAAAATATCATAGAACATAAATTATAGGAAACATAATTCTCTACAAAAAAGGACTCTTAACATTTTGCCATAGCTCGCTTTGTTTCCGAGATATTTGCAGATTTATCTCAAGGGAAGGGGCCTGACGGACATATTTCGAGATATTTCTTCTTCTTGTTGTTCTTCTTCTGCACAGCTAAGCTGGAAGTGGCATTTGCAGCTCGCAATAGTGCAGAGTTATCTCAAAGAAAGGGGCCACGGTGTTTCTGTATCTCTATTATGTTGGTGCGGCTTCGGAACTTTTAAATATCTCGATATATCTCGAAAACTACGCTTCTGATCAAAAAATATCATAGAACATAAAAAGTATGAAACCTAATTTTCTACAAAAAAGGTCTGTTAACATTTTCCCATAGCTCGCTTCGTTTCCGAGATATTTGCAGATTTATCTCAAGGGAAGGGGCCTGACGGACATATTTCGAGATATTTCTTCTTCTTGTTGTTCTTCTTCTGCACAGCTAAGCTCGAAGTGGCATTTGCAGCTCGCAATAGTGCAGAGTTACCTCAAAGAAAGGGGCCACGGTGTTTCTGTATCTCTATTATGTTGGTGCCGCTTCGGAACTTTTAAATATCTGGATATATCTCGAGAACTACGCATCTGATCAAAAAATATCATAGAACATAAAAAGTAGGAAACTTAATTCTCTACAAAAAAGGTCTCTTAACATTTTGCCATAGCTCGCTTCGTTTCCGAGATATTTGCAGATTTATCTCAAGGGAAGGGGCCTGACGGACATATTTCGAGATATTTCTTCTTCTTGTTGTTCTTCTTCTGCACAGCTAAGCTGGAAGTGGCATTTGCAGCGCGCAATAGTGCAGAGTTATCTCAAAGAAAGAGGCCACGGTGTTTCTGTATCTCTATTATGTTGGTGCGGCTTCGGAACTTTTAAATGTCTTGATATATCTCGAGAACTACGCATCTGATCAAAAAATATCATAGAACATAAAAAGTATGAAACCTAATTTTCTACAAAAAAGGTCTATTAACATTTTGCCATAGCTCGCTTCGTTTCCGAGATATTTGCAGATTTATCTCAAGGGAAGGGGCCTGACGGACATATTTCGAGATATTTCTTCTTCTTGTTGTTCTTCTTCTGCACAGCTAAGCTGGAAGTGGCATTTGCAGCGCGCAATAGTGCAGAGTTATCTCAAAGAAAGAGGCCACGGTGTTTCTGTATCTCTATTATGTTGGTGCGGCTTCGGAACTTTTAAATATCTTGATATATCTCGAGAACTACGCATCTGATCAAAAAATATCATAGAACATAAAAAGTATGAAACCTAATTTTCTACAAAAAAGGTCTATTAACATTTTCCCATAGCTCGGTTCGTTTCCGAGATATTTGCAGATTTATCTCAAGGGAAGGGGCCTGACGGACATATTTCGAGATATTTCTTCTTCTTGTTGTTCTTCTTCTGCGCAGCTAAGCTGGAAGTGGCATTTGCAGCGCGCAATAGTGCAGAGTTATCTCAAAGAAAGAGGCCACGGTGTTTCTGTATCTCTATTATGTTGGTGCGGCTTCGGAACTTTTAAATATCTTGATATATCTCGAGAACTACGCATCTGATCAAAAAATATCATAGAACATAAAAAGTATGAAACCTAATTTTCTACAAAAAAGGTCTGTTAACATTTTCCCATAGCTCGCTTCGTTTCCGAGATATTTGCAGATTTATCTCAAGGGAAGGGGCCTGACGGACATATTTCGAGATATTTCTTCTTCTTGTTGTTCTTCTTCTGCACAGCTAAGCTGGAAGTGGCATTTGCAGGTCGCAATAGTGCAGAGTTATCTCAAAGAAAGGGGCCACGGTGTTTCTGTATTACTATTATGTTGGTGCGGCATCGGAACTTTTAAATATCTCGATATATCACGAAAACTACGCTTCTGATCAAAAAATATCATAGAACATAAATTATAGGAAACATAATTCTCTACAAAAAAGGACTCTTAATATTTTGCCATAGCTCGCTTCGTTTCCGAGATATTTGCAGATTTATCTCAAGGGAAGGGTCCTGACGGACATATTTCGGGATATTTCTTCTTCTTGTTGTTCTTCTTCTGCACAGCTAAACTGGAAGTGGCATTTCCAGCTCGCAATAGTGCAGAGTTATCTCAAAGAAAGGGGCTACGGTGTTTCTGTATCTCTATTATGTTGGTGCGGCTTCGGAACTTTTAAATATCTTGATATATCTCGAGAACTACGCATCTGATCAAAAAATATCATAGAACATAAAAAGTATGAAACCTAATTTTCTACAAAAAAGGTCTGTTAACATTTTCCCATAGCTCGCTTCGTTTCCGAGATATTTGCAGATTTATCTCAAGGGAAGGGGCCTGACGGACATATTTCGAGATATTTCTTCTTCTTGTTGTTCTTCTTCTGCACAGCTAAGCTGGAAGTGGCATTTGCAGGTCGCAATAGTGCAGAGTTATCTCAAAGAAAGGGGCCACGGTGTTTCTGTATCTCTATTATGTTGGTGCGGCTTCGGAACTTTTAAATATCTCGATATATCTCGAAAACTACGCTTCTGATCAAAAAATATCATAGAACGTAAATTGTAGGAAACATAATTCTCTACAAAAAAGGTCTCTTAACATTTTGCCATAGCTCGCTTCGTTTCCGAGATATTTGCAGATTTATCTCAAGGGAAGGGGCCTGACGGACATATTTCGAGATATTTCTTCTTCTTGTTGTTCTTCTTCTGCACAGCTAAGCTGGAAGTGGCATTTGCAGCGCGCAATAGTGCAGAGTTATCTCAAAGAAAGAGGCCACGGTGTTTCTGTATCTCTATTATGTTGGTGCGGCTTCGGAACTTTTAAATATCTTGATATATCTCGAAAAGTACGCTTCTGATCAAAAAATACCATAGAACATAAAAAGTAGGAAACTTAATTCTCTACAAAAAAGGTCTCTTAACATTTTGCCATAGCTCGCTTCGTTTCCGAGATATTTGCAGATTTACCTCAAGGGAAGGGGCCTAACGGACATATTTCGAGATATTTCTTCTTCTTGTTGTTCTTCTTCTGCACAGCTAAGCTGGAAATGGCATTTACAACTCGCAATAGTGCAGAGTTATCTCAAAGAAAGGGGCCACGGTGTTTCTGTATCTCTATTATGTTGGTGCGGCTTCGGAACTTTTAAATATCTTGATATATCTCGAGAACTACGCATCTGATCAAAAAATATCATAGAACATAAATTGTACGAAACATAATTCTCTACAAAAAACGTCTCTTAACATTTTGCCATAGCTCGCTTCGTTTCCGAGATATTTGCAGATTTATCTCAAAGGAAGGGGCCTGACGGACATATTTCGAGATATTTCTTCTTCTTGTTGTTCTTCTTCTGCACAGCTAAGCTGGAAGTGGCATTTGCAGCGCGCAATAGTGCAGAGTTATCTCAAAGAAAGAGGCCACGGTGTTTCTGTATCTCTATTATGTTGGTGCGGCTTCGGAACTTTTAAATATCTTGATATATCTCGAGAACTACGCATCTGATCAAAAAATATCATAGAACATAAAAAATATGAAACCTAATTTTCTACAAAAAAGGTCTATTAACATTTTGCCATAGCTCGCTTCGTTTCCGAGATATTTGCAGATTTATCTCAAGGGAAGGGGCCTGACGGACATATTTCGAGATATTTCTTCTTCTTGTTGTTCTTCTTCTGCACAGCTAAGCTGGAAGTGGCATTTGCAGCGCGCAATAGTGCAGAGTTATCTCAAAGAAAGAGGCCACGGTGTTTCTGTATTACTATTATGTTGGTGCGGCTTCGGAACTTTTAAATATCTCGATATATCTCGAAAACTACGCTTCTGATCAAAAAATATCATAGAACATAAATTATAGGAAACATAATTCTCTACAAAAAAGGTCTCTTAACATTTTGCCATAGCTCGCTTCGTTTCCGAGATATTTGCAGATTTATCTCAAGGGAAGGGGCCTGACGGACATATTTCGAGATATTTCTTCTTCTTGTTGTTCTTCTTCTGCCCAGCTAAGCTGGAAGTGGCATTTGCAGCGCGCAATAGTGCAGAGTTATCTCAAAGAAAGAGGCCACGGTGTTTCTGTATCTCTATTATGTTGGTGCGGCTTCGGAACTTTTAAATATCTTGATATATCTCGAGAACTACGCATCTGATCAAAAAATATCATAGAACATAAAAAGTATGAAACCTAATTTTCTACAAAAAAGGTCTATTAACATTTTCCCATAGCTCGCTTCGTTTCCGAGATATTTGCAGATTTATCTCAAGGGAAGGGGCCTGACGGACATATTTCGAGATATTTCTTCTTCTTGTTGTTCTTCTTCTGCACAGCTAAGCTGGAAGTGGCATTTGCAGGTCGCAATAGTGCAGAGTTATCTCAAAGAAAGGGGCCACGGTGTTTCTGTATCTCTATTATGTTGGTGCGGCTTCGGAACTTTTAAATATCTCGATATATCTCGAAAACCACGCTTCTGATCAAAAAATATCATACAACGTAAATTGTAGGAAACATAATTCTCTACAAAAAAGGTCTCTTAACATTTTGCCATACCTCGCTTCGTTTCCGAGATATTTGCAGATTTATCTCAAGGGAAGGGGCCTGACGGACATATTTCGAGATATTTCTTCTTCTTGTTGTTCTTCTTCTGCACAGCTAAGCTGGAAGTGGCATTTGCAGCGCGCAATAGTGCAGAGTTATCTCAAAGAAAGAGGCCACGGTGTTTCTGTATCTCTATTATGTTGGTGCGGCTTCGGAACTTTTAAATATCTTGATATATCTCGAAAAGTACGCTTCTGATCAAAAAATACCATAGAACATAAAAAGTAGGAAACTTAATTCTCTACAAAAAAGGTCTCTTAACATTTTGCCATAGCTCGCTTCGTTTCCGAGATATTTGCAGATTTACCTCAAGGGAAGGGGCCTAACGGACATATTTCGAGATATTTCTTCTTCTTGTTGTTCTTCTTCTGCACAGCTAAGCTGGAAATGGCATTTACAACTCGCAATAGTGCAGAGTTATCTCAAAGAAAGGGGCCACGGTGTTTCTGTATCTCTATTATGTTGGTGCGGCTTCGGAACTTTTAAATATCTTGATATATCTCGAGAACTACGCATCTGATCAAAAAATATCATAGAACATAAATTGTACGAAACATAATTCTCTACAAAAAACGTCTCTTAACATTTTGCCATAGCTCGCTTCGTTTCCGAGATATTTGCAGATTTATCTCAAGGGAAGGGGCCTGACGGACATATTTCGAGATATTTCTTCTTCTTGTTGTTCTTCTTCTGCACAGCTAAGCTGGAAGTGGCATTTGCAGCTCGCAATAGTGCAGAGTTATCTCAAAGAAAGAGGCCACGGTGTTTCTGTATCTCTATTATGTTGGTGCGGCTTCGGAACTTTTAAATATCTTGATATATCTCGAGAACTACGCATCTGATCAAAAAATATCATAGAACATAAAAAGTATGAAACCTAATTTTCTACAAAAAAGGTCTGTTAACATTTTCCCATAGCTCGCTTCGTTTCCGAGATATTTGCAGATTTATCTCAAGGGAAGGGGCCTGACGGACATATTTCGAGATATTTCTTCTTCTTGTTGTTCTTCTTCTGCACAGCTAAGCTGGAAGTGGCATTTGCAGGTCGCAATAGTGCAGAGTTATCTCAAAGAAAGGGGCCACGGTGTTTCTGTATCTCTATTATGTTGGTGCGGCTTCGGAACTTTTAAATATCTCGATATATCTCGAAAACTACGCTTCTGATCAAAAAATATCATAGAACGTAAATTGTAGGAAACATAATTCTCTACAAAAAAGGTCTCTTAACATTTTGCCATAGCTCGCTTCGTTTCCGAGATATTTGCAGATTTATCTCAAGGGAAGGGGCCTGACGGACATATTTCGAGATATTTCTTCTTCTTGTTGTTCTTCTTCTGCACAGCTAAGCTGGAAGTGGCATTTGCAGCGCGCAATAGTGCAGAGTTATCTCAAAGAAAGAGGCCACGGTGTTTCTGTATCTCTATTATGTTGGTGCGGCTTCGGAACTTTTAAATATCTTGATATATCTCGAGAACTACGCATCTGATCAAAAAATATCATAGAACATAAAAAGTATGAAACCTAATTTTCTACAAAAAAGGTCTATTAACATTTTGCCATAGCTCGCTTCGTTTCCGAGATATTTGCAGATTTATCTCAAGGGAAGGGGCCTGACGGACATATTTCGAGATATTTCTTCTTCTTGTTGTTCTTCTTCTGCACAGCTAAGCTGGAAGTGGCATTTGCAGCGCGCAATAGTGCAGAGTTATCTCAAAGAAAGAGGCCACGGTGTTTCTGTATTACTATTATGTTGGTGCGGCTTCGGAACTTTTAAATATCTCGATATATCTCGAAAACTACGCTTCTGATCAAAAAATATCATAGAACATAAATTATAGGAAACATAATTCTCTACAAAAAAGGTCTCTTAACATTTTGCCATAGCTCGCTTCGTTTCCGAGATATTTGCAGATTTATCTCAAGGGAAGGGGCCTGACGGACATATTTCGAGATATTTCTTCTTCTTGTTGTTCTTCTTCTGCCCAGCTAAGCTGGAAGTGGCATTTGCAGCGCGCAATAGTGCAGAGTTATCTCAAAGAAAGAGGCCACGGTGTTTCTGTATCTCTATTATGTTGGTGCGGCTTCGGAACTTTTAAATATCTTGATATATCTCGAGAACTACGCATCTGATCAAAAAATATCATAGAACATAAAAAGTATGAAACCTAATTTTCTACAAAAAAGGTCTATTAACATTTTCCCATAGCTCGCTTCGTTTCCGAGATATTTGCAGATTTATCTCAAGGGAAGGGGCCTGACGGACATATTTCGAGATATTTCTTCTTCTTGTTGTTCTTCTTCTGCACAGCTAAGCTGGAAGTGGCATTTGCAGGTCGCAATAGTGCAGAGTTATCTCAAAGAAAGGGGCCACGGTGTTTCTGTATCTCTATTATGTTGGTGCGGCTTCGGAACTTTTAAATATCTCGATATATCTCGAAAACTACGCTTCTGATCAAAAAATATCATAGAACGTAAATTGTAGGAAACATAATTCTCTACAAAAAAGGTCTCTTAACATTTTGCCATAGCTCGCTTCGTTTCCGAGATATTTGCAGATTTATCTCAAGGGAAGGGGCCTGACGGACATATTTCGAGATATTTCTTCTTCTTGTTGTTCTTCTTCTGCCCAGCTAAGCTGGAAGTGGCATTTGCAGCGCGCAATAGTGCAGAGTTATCTCAAAGAAAGAGGCCACGGTGTTTCTGTATCTCTATTATGTTGGTGCGGCTTCGGAACTTTTAAATATCTTGATATATCTCGAGAACTACGCATCTGATCAAAAAATATCATAGAACATAAAAAGTATGAAACCTAATTTTCTACAAAAAAGGTCTATTAACATTTTCCCATAGCTCGCTTCGTTTCCGAGATATTTGCAGATTTATCTCAAGGGAAGGGGCCTGACGGACATATTTCGAGATATTTCTTCTTCTTGTTGTTGTTCTTCTGCACAGCTAAGCTGGAAGTGGCATTTGCAGGTCGCAATAGTGCAGAGTTATCTCAAAGAAAGGGGCCACGGTGTTTCTGTATCTCTATTATGTTGGTGCGGCTTCGGAACTTTTAAATATCTCGATATATCTCGAAAACTACGCTTCTGATCAAAAAATATCATAGAACGTAAATTGTAGGAAACATAATTCTCTACAAAAAAGGTCTCTTACCATTTTGCCATACCTCGCTTCGTTTCCGAGATATTTGCAGATTTATCTCAAGGGAAGGGGCCTGACGGACATATTTCGAGATATTTCTTCTTCTTGTTGTTCTTCTTCTGCACAGCTAAGCTGGAAATGGCATTTACAACTCGCAATAGTGCAGAGTTATCTCAAAGAAAGGGGCCACGGTGTTTCTGTATCTCTATTATGTTGGTGCGGCTTCGGAACTTTTAAATATCTTGATATATCTCGAGAACTACGCATCTGATCAAAAAATATCATAGAACATAAATTGTACGAAACATAATTCTCTACAAAAAACGTCTCTTAACATTTTGCCATAGCTCGCTTCGTTTCCGAGATATTTGCAGATTTATCTCAAGGGAAGGGGCCTGACGGACATATTTCGAGATATTTCTTCTTCTTGTTGTTCTTCTTCTGCACAGCTAAGCTGGAAGTGGCATTTGCAGCTCGCAATAGTGCAGAGTTATCTCAAAGAAAGAGGCCACGGTGTTTCTGTATCTCTATTATGTTGGTGCGGCTTCGGAACTTTTAAATATCTTGATATATCTCGAGAACTACGCATCTGATCAAAAAATATCATAGAACATAAAAAGTATGAAACCTAATTTTCTACAAAAAAGGTCTGTTAACATTTTCCCATAGCTCGCTTCGTTTCCGAGGTATTTGCAGATTTATCTCAAGGGAAGGGGCCTGACGGACATATTTCGAGATATTTCTTCTTCTTGTTGTTCTTCTTCTGCACAGCTAAGCTGGAAGTGGCATTTGCAGGTCGCAATAGTGCAGAGTTATCTCAAAGAAAGGGGCCACGGTGTTTCTGTATCTCTATTATGTTGGTGCGGCTTCGGAACTTTTAAATATCTCGATATATCTCGAAAACTACGCTTCTGATCAAAAAATATCATAGAACGTAAATTGTAGGAAACATAATTCTCTACAAAAAAGGTCTCTTAACATTTTGCCATAGCTCGCTTCGTTTCCGAGATATTTGCAGATATATCTCAAGGGAAGGGGCCTGACGGACATATTTCGAGATATTTCTTCTTCTTGTTGTTCTTCTTCTGCACAGCTAAGCTGGAAGTGGCATTTGCAGCGCGCAATAGTGCACACTTATCTCAAAGAAAGAGGCCACGGTGTTTCTGTATCTCTATTATGTTGGTGCGGCTTCGGAACTTTTAAATATCTTGATATATCTCGAGAACTACGCATCTGATCAAAAAATATCATAGAACATAAAAAGTATGAAACCTAATTTTCTACAAAAAAGGTCTATTAACATTTTGCCATAGCTCGCTTCGTTTCCGAGATATTTGCAGATTTATCTCAAGGGAAGGGGCCTGACGGACATATTTCGAGATATTTCTTCTTCTTGTTGTTCTTCTTCTGCACAGCTAAGCTGGAAGTGGCATTTGCAGCGCGCAATAGTGCAGAGTTATCTCAAAGAAAGAGGCCACGGTGTTTCTGTATTACTATTATGTTGGTGCGGCTTCGGAACTTTTAAATATCTCGATATATCTCGAAAACTACGCTTCTGATCAAAAAATATCATAGAACATAAATTATAGGAAACATAATTCTCTACAAAAAAGGACTCTTAACATTTTGCCATAGCTCGCTTCGTTTCCGAGATATTTGCAGATTTATCTCAAGGGAAGGGTCCTGACGGACATATTTCGGGATATTTCTTCTTCTTGTTGTTCTTCTTCTGCACAGCTAAACTGGAAGTGGCATTTCCAGCTCGCAATAGTGCAGAGGTATCTCAAAGAAAGGGGCTACGGTGTTTCTGTATCTCTATTATGTTGGTGCGGCTTCGGAACTTTTAAATATCTTGATATATCTCGAGAACTACGCATCTGATCAAAAAATATCTTAGAACATAAAAAGTAGGAAACTTAATTCTCTACAAAAAAGGTATCTCAACATTTTGCCATAGCTCGCTTCGTTTCCGAGATATTTGCAGATTTATCTCAAGGGAAGGGGCCTGACGGACATATTTCGAGATATTTCTTCTTCTTGTTGTTCTTCTTCTGCACAGCTAAGCTCGAAGTGGCATTTGCAGCTCGCAATAGTGCAGAGTTACCTCAAAGAAAGGGGCCACGGTGTTTCTGTATCTCTATTATGTTGGTGCCGCTTCGGAACTTTTAAATATCTGGATATATCTCGAGAACTGCGCATCTGATCAAAAAATATCATAGAACATAAAAAGTAGGAAACTTAATTCTCTACAAAAAAGGTCTCTTAACATTTTGCCATAGCTCGCTTCGTTTCCGAGATATTTGCAGATTTATCTCAAGGGAAGGGGTCTGAAGGACATATTTCGAGATATTTCTTCTTCTTGTTGTTCTTCTTCTGCACAGCTAAGCTCGAAGTGGCATTTGCAGCTCGCAATAGTGCAGAGTTATCGCAAAGAAAGGGGCCACGGTGTTTCTGTATCTCTATTATGGTGGTGCGGCTTCGGAACTTTTAAATATCTTGATATATCTCGAGAACTACGCATCTGATCAAAAAATATCATACAACATAAAAAGTAGGAAACATAATTCTCTACAAAAAAGGTCTCTTACCATTTTGCCATACCTCGCTTCGTTTCCGAGATATTTGCAGATTTATCTCAAGGGAAGGGGCCTGACGGACATATTTCGAGATATTTCTTCTTCTTGTTGTTCTTCTTCTGCACAGCTAAGCTGGAAGTGGCATTTGCAGCTCGCAATAGTGCAGAGTTATCTCAAAGAAAGGGGCCACGGTGTTTCTGTACCTCTATTATGTTGGTGCAGCTTCGGAGCTTTTAAATATCTTGATATATCTCGAGAACTACGCATCTGATCAAAAAATATCTTAGAACATAAAAAGTAGGAAACTTAATTCTCTACAAAAAAGGTATCTTAACATTTTGCCATAGCTCGCTTCGTTTCCGAGATATTTGCAGATTTATCTCAAGGGAAGGGGCCTGACGGACATATTTCGAGATACTTCTTCTTCTTGTTGTTCTTCTTCTGCACAGCTAAGCTCGAAGTGGCATTTGCAGCTCGCAATAGTGCAGAGTTACCTCAAAGAAAGGGGCCACGGTGTTTCTGTATCTCTATTATGTTGGTGCCGCTTCGGAACTTTTAAATATCTGGATATATCTCGAGAACTGCGCATCTGATCAAAAAATATCATAGAACATAAAAAGTAGGAAACTTAATTCTCTACAAAAAAGGTCTCTTAACATTTTGCCATAGCTCGCTTCGTTTCCGAGATATTTGCAGATTTATCTCAAGGGAATGGGCCTGACGGACATATTTCGAGATATTTCTTCTTCTTGTTGTTCTTCTTCTGCACAGCTAAGCTGGAAGTGGCATTTGCAGCGCGCAATAGTGCAGAGTTATCTCAAAGAAAGAGGCCACGGTGTTTCTGTATCTCTATTATGTTGGTGCGGCTTCGGAACTTTTAAATATCTTGATATATCTCGAGAACTACGCACCTGATCGAAAAATTTCATAGAACATAAAAAGTAGGAAACTTAATTCTCTACAAAAAAGGTCTCTTAACATTTTGCCATAGCTCGCTTCGTTTCCGAGATATTTGCAGATTTATCTCAAGGGAAGGGGTCTGACGGACATATTTCGAGATATTTCTTCTTCTTGTTGTTCTTCTTCTGCACAGCTAAGCTCGAAGTGGCATTTGCAGCTCGCAATAGTGCAGAGTTACCTCAAAGAAAGGGGCCACGGTGTTTCTGTATCTCTATTATGTTGGTGCGGCTTCGGAACTTTTAAATATCTCGATATATCTCGAAAACTACGCTTCTGATCAAAAAATATCATAGAACGTAGATTGTAGGAAACATAATTCTCTACAAAAAAGGTCTCTTAACATTTTGCCATAGCTCGCTTCGTTTCCGAGATATTTGCAGATTTATCTCAAGGGAAGGGGTCTGAAGGACATATTTCGAGATATTTCTTCTTCTTGTTGTTCTTCTTCTGCACAGCTAAGCTCGAAGTGGCATTTGCAGCTCGCAATAGTGCAGAGTTATCGCAAAGAAAGGGGCCACGGTGTTTCTGTATCTCTATTATGTTGGTGTGGCTTCGGAACTTTTAAATATCTTGATATATTCCGAGAACTACGCATCTGATCAAAAAATATCATAGAACATAAAAAGTAGGAAACTTAATTCTCTACAAAAAAGGTCTCTTAACATTTTGCCATAGCTCGCTTCCTTTCCGAGATATTTGCAGATTTATCTCAAGGGAAGGGGCCTGACGGACATATTTCGAGATATTTCTTCTTCTTGTTGTTCTTCTTCTGCACAGCTAAGCTGGAAGTGGCATTTGCAGCTCGCAATAGTGCAGAGTTATCTCAAAGAAAAGGGCCACGGTGTTTCTGTATCTCTATTATGTTGGTGCGGCTTCGGAACTTTTAAATATCTTGATATATCTCGAGAACTACGCATCTGACCAAAAAATATCATAGAACATAAAAAGTAGGAAACTTAATTCTCTACAAAAAACGTCTCTTAACATTTTGCCATAGCTGGCATCGTTTCGGAGATATTTGCAGATTTAGCTCAAGGGAAGGGGCCTGACGGACATATTTCGAGATATTTCTTCTTCTTGTTGTTCTTCTTCTGCACAGCTAAGCTGGAAGTGGCATTTGCAGCTCGCAATAGTGCAGAGTTATCTCAAAGAAAGGGGCCACGGTGTTTCTGTGTCTCTATTATGTTGGTGCCGCTTCGGAACTTTTAAATATCTTGATATATCTCGAGAACTACGCATCTGATCAAAAAATATCATAGAACATAAAAAGTAGGAAACTTAATTCTCTACAAAAAAGGTCTCTTAACATTTTGCCATAGCTCGCTTCGTTTCCGAGATATTTGCAGATTTATCTCAAAGGAACGGGCCTGACGGACATATTTCGAGATATTTCGTCTTCTTGTTGTTCTTCTTCTGCACAGCTAAGCTGGAAGTGGCATTTGCAGCTCGCAATAGTGCAGAGTTATCTCAAAGAAAGGGGCCACGGTGTTTCTGTATCTCTATTATGTTGGTGCGGCTTCGGAACTTTTAAATATCTTGATATATTTCGAGAACTACGCATCTGACCAAAAAATATCATAGAACATAAAAAGTAGGAAACTTAATTCTCTACAAAAAAGGTCTCTTAACATTTTGCCATAGCTCGCTTCGTTTCCGAGATATTTGCAGATTTATCTCAAGGGAAGGGGCCTGACGGACATATTTCGAGATATTTCTTCTTCTTGTTGTTCTTCTTCTGCACAGCTAAGCTGGAAGTGGCATTTGCAGCTCGCAATAGTGCAGAGTTATCTCAAAGAAAGGGGCCACGGTGTTTCTGTATCTCTATTATGTTGGTGTGGCTTCGGAACTTTTAAATATCTTGATATATCTCGAGAACTACGCATCTGATCAAAAAATATCATAGAACATAAAAAGTAGGAAACTTAATTCTCTACAAAAAAGGTCTCTTAACATTTTGCGATAGCTCGCTTCCTTTCCGAGATATTTGCAGATTTATCTCAAGGGAAGGGGCCTGACGGACATATTTCGAGATATTTCTTCTTCTTGTTGTTCTTCTTCTGCACAGCTAAGCTGGAAGTGGCATTTGCGGCTCGCACTAGTGCAGAGTTATCTCAAAGAAAGGGGCCACGGTGTTTCTGAATCTCTATTATGTTGGTGCGGCTTCGGAACTTTTAAATATCTCGATATATCTCGAAAACTACGCTTCTGATCAAAAAATATCATAGAACATAAATTGTAGAAAACATAATTCTCTACAAAAAACGTCTCTTAACATTTTGCCATAGCTCGCTTCGTTTCCGAGATATTTGCAGATTCAGCTCAAAGGAACGGGCCTGACGGACATATTTCGAGATATTTCTTGTTCTTGTTGTTCTTCTTCTGCACAGCTAAGCTGGAAGTTGCATTTGCAGCTCGCAATAGTGCAGAGTTATCTCAAAGAAAGGGGCCACTGTGTTTCTGTATCTCTATTATGTTGGTGCGGCTTCGGAACTTTTAAATATCTTGATATATCTCGAGAACTACGCATCTGACCAAAAAATATCATAGAACATAAAAAGTAGGAAACTTCATTCTCTACAAAAAAGGTCTCTTAACATTTTGCCATAGCTGGCATCGTTTCGGAGATATTTGCAGATTTAGCTCAAGGGAAGGGGCCTGACGGACATATTTCGAGATATTTCTTCTTCTTGTTGTTCTTCTTCTGCACAGCTAAGCTGGAAGTGGCATTTGCGGCTCGCACTAGTGCAGAGTTATCTCAAAGAAAGGGGCCACGGTGTTTCTGTATCTCTATTATGTTGGTGCGGCTTCGGAACTTTTAAATATCTCGATATATCTCGAAAACTACGCTTCTGATCAAAAAATATCCCAGAACATAAAAAGTAGGAAACTTAATTCTCTACAAAAAAGGTCTCTTAACATTTTGCCATAGCTCGCTTCGTTTCTGAGATATTTGCAGATTTATCTCAAGGGAAGGGGCCTGACGGACATATTTCGAGATATTTCTTCTTCTTGTTGTTCTTCTTCTGCACAGCTAAGCTGGAAGTGGCATTTGCAGCTCGCAATAGTGCAGAGTTATCTCAAAGAAAGGGGCCACGGTGTTTCTGTATCTCTATTATGTTGGTGCGGCTTCGGAACTTTTAAATATCTTGGTATATCTCGAGAACTACGCATCTGATCAAAAAATATCATACTACATAAAAAGTAGGAAACTTAATTTTCTACAAGAAAGGTCTCTAAACATTTTGCCATAGCTCGCTTCGTTTCCGAGATATTTGCAGATATATCTCAAGGGAAGGGGCCTGACGGACATATTTCGAGATATTTCTTCTTCTTGTTGTTCTTCTTCTGCACAGCTAAGCTGGAAGTGGCATTTGCAGCTCGCAATAGTGCAGAGTTATCTCAAAGAGAGGGGCCACGGTGTTTCTCTATCTCTATTATGTTGGTGCGGCTTCGGAACTTTTAAATATCTTGATATATCTCGAGAACTACGCATCTGATCAAAAAATATCATAGAACATAAAAAGTAGAAAACTTAATTCTCTACAAAAAAGGTCTCTTAACATTTTGCCATAGCTCGCTTCGTTTCCGAGATATTTGCAGATTTATCTCAAGGGAAGGGGCCTGACGGACATATTTCGAGATATTTCTTCTTCTTGTTGTTCTTCTTCTGCACAGCTAAGCTGGAAGTGGCATTTGCGGCTCGCACTAGTGCAGAGTTATCTCAAAGAAAGGGGCCACGGTGTTTCTGTATCTCTATTATGTTGGTGTGGCTTCGGAACTTTTAAATATCTTGATATATCTCGAGAACTACGCATCTGATCAAAAAATATCATAGAATATAAAAAGTAGGAAACTTAATTCTCTACAAAAAAGGTTTCTTAACATTTTGCCATAGCTCGCTTCGTTTCCGAGATATTTGCAGATTTATCTCAAGGGAAGGGGCCTGACGGACATATTTCGAGATATTTCTTCTTCTTGTTGTTCTTCTTCTGCACAGCTAAGCTGGAAGTGGCATTTGCGGCTCGCACTAGTGCAGAGTTGTCTCAAAGAAAGGGGCCACGGTGTTTCTGTGTCTCTATTATGTTGGTGCGGCTTCGGAACTTTTAAATATCTTGATATATCTCGAGAACTACGCATCTGATCAAAAAATATCATAGAACATAAAAAGTAGGAAACTTAATTCTCTACAAAAAAGGTCTCTTAACATTTTGCCATAGCTGGCATCGTTTCGGAGATATTTGCAGATTTAGCTCAAGGGAAGGGGCCTGACGGACATATTTCGAGATATTTCTTCTTCTTGTTGTTCTTCTTCTGCACAGCTAAGCTGGAAGTGGCATTTGCAGCTCGCAATAGTGCAGAGTTATCTCAAAGAAAGGGGCCACGGTGTTTCTGTATCTCTATTATGTTGGTGCGGCTTCGGAACTTTTAAATATCTCGATATATCTCGAAAACTACGCTTCTGATCAGAAAATATCATAGAACATAAAAAGTAGGAAACTTAATTCTCTACAAAAAAGGTCTCTTAACATTTTGCCATAGCTGGCATCGTTTCGGAGATATTTGCAGATATATCTCAAGGGAAGGGGCCTGACGGACATATTTCGAGATATTTCTTCTTCTTGTTGTTCTTCTTCTGCACAGCTAAGCTGGAAGTGGCATTTGCGGCTCGCACTAGTGCAGAGTTATCTCAAAGAAAGGGGCCACGGTGTTTCTGAATCTCTATTATGTTGGTGCGGCTTCGGAACTTTTAAATATCTCGATATATCTCGAAAACTACGCTTCTGATCAAAAAATATCATAGAACATAAATTGTAGGAAACATAATTCTCCACAAAAAACGTCTCTTAACATTTTGCCATAGCTCGCTTCGTTTCCGAGATATTTGCAGATTC
The DNA here is from genome assembly GCF_051020975.1 of Osmia lignaria lignaria. NCBI lineage: Eukaryota > Metazoa > Arthropoda > Insecta > Hymenoptera > Megachilidae > Osmia > Osmia lignaria. The sequence continues at coordinate 17,384,491 of NW_027478161.1, forward strand.
AGCTCAAAGGAACGGGCCTGACGGACATATTTCGAGATATTTCTTCTTCTTGTTGTTCTTCTTCTGCACAGCTAAGCTGGAAGTGGCATTTGCAGCTCGCACTAGTGCAGAGTTATCTCAAAGAAAGGGGCCACGGTGTTTCTGTATCTCTATTATGTTGGTGCGGCTTCGGAACTTTTAAATATCTCGATATATCTCGAAAACTACGCTTCTGATCAAAAAATATCATAGAACATAAAAAGTAGGAAACTTAATTCTCTACAAAAAAGGTCTCTTAACATTTTGCCATAGCTCGCTTCGTTTCCGAGATATTTGCAGATTTATCTCAAGGGAAGGGGCCTGACGGACATATTTCGAGATATTTCTTCTTCTCGTTGTTCTTCTTCTGCACAGCTAAGCTGGAAGTGGCATTTGCGGCTCGCACTAGTGCAGAGTTATCTCAAAGAAAGGGGCCACGGTGTTTCTGTATCTCTATTATGTTGGTGCGGCTTCGGAACTTTTAAATATCTTGATATATTTCGAGAACTACGCATCTGACCAAAAAATATCATAGAACATAAAAAGTAGGAAACATAATTCTCTACAAAAAAGGTCTCTTAACATTTTGCCATAGCTCGCTTCGTTTCCGAGATATTTGCAGATTTATCTCAAGGGAAGGGGCCTGACGGACATATTTCGAGATATTTCTTCTTCTTGTTGTTCTTCTTCTGCACAGCTAAGCTGGAAGTGGCATTTGCAGCTCGCAATAGTGCAGAGTTATCTCAAAGAAAGGGGCCACGGTGTTTCTGTATCTCTATTATGTTGGTGCGGCTTCGGAACTTTTAAATATCTCGATATATCTCGAAAACTACGCTTCTGATCAAAAAATATCATAGAACGTAAATTGTAGGAAACATAATTCTCTACAAAAAACGTCTCTTAACATTTTGCCATAGCTCGCTTCGTTTCCGAGATATTTGCAGATTCAGCTCAAAGGAACGGGCCTGACGGACATATTTCGAGATATTTCTTGTTCTTGTTGTTCTTCTTCTGCACAGCTAAGCTGGAAGTGGCATTTGCAGCTCGCAATAGTGCAGAGTTATCTCAAAGAAAGGGGCCACGGTGTTTCTGTATCTCTATTATGTTGGTGCGGCTTCGGAACTTTTAAATATCTTGATATATCTCGAGAACTACGCATCTGACCAAAAAATATCATAGAACATAAAAAGTAGGAAACTTCATTCTCTACAAAAAAGGTCTCTGAACATTTTGCCATAGCTGGCATCGTTTCGGAGATATTTGCAGATTTAACTCAAGGGAAGGGGCCTGACGGACATATTTCGAGATATTTCTTCTTCTTGTTGTTCTTCTTCTGCACAGCTAAGCTGGAAGTGGCATTTGCGGCTCGCACTAGTGCAGAGTTATCTCAAAGAAAGGGGCCACGGTGTTTCTGTATCTCTATTATGTTGGTGCGGCTTCGGAACTTTTAAATATCTCGATATATCTCGAAAACTACGCTTCTGATCAAAAAATATCATAGAACATAAAAAGTAGGAAACTTAATTCTCTACAAAACAGGTCTCTTAACATTTTGCCATAGCTCGCTTCGTTTCCGAGATATTTGCAGATTTATCTCAAGGGAAGGGGCCTGACGGACATATTTCGAGATATTTCTTCTTCTCGTTGTTCTTCTTCTGCACAGCTAAGCTGGAAGTGGCATTTGCGGCTCGCACTAGTGCAGAGTTATCTCAAAGAAGGGGGCCACGGTGTTTCTGTATCTCTATTATGTTGGTGTGGCTTCGGAACTTTTAAATATCTTGATATATCTCGAGAACTACGCATCTGATCAAAAAATATCATAGAATATAAAAAGTAGGAAACTTAATTCTCTACAAAAAAGGTTTCTTAACATTTTGCCATAGCTCGCTTCGTTTCCGAGATATTTGCAGATTTATCTCAAGGGAAGGGGCCTGACGGACATATTTCGAGATATTTCTTCTTCTTGTTGTTCTTCTTCTGCACAGCTAAGCTGGAAGTGGCATTTGCGGCTCGCACTAGTGCAGAGTTGTCTCAAAGAAAGGGGCCACGGTGTTTCTGTGTCTCTATTATGTTGGTGCGGCTTCGGAACTTTTAAATATCTTGATATATCTCGAGAACTACGCATCTGATCAAAAAATATCATAGAACATAAAAAGTAGGAAACTTAATTCTCTACAAAAAAGGTCTCTTAACATTTTGCCATAGCTGGCATCGTTTCGGAGATATTTGCAGATTTAGCTCAAGGGAAGGGGCCTGACGGACATATTTCGAGATATTTCTTCTTCTTGTTGTTCTTCTTCTGCACAGCTAAGCTGGAAGTGGCATTTGCAGCTCGCAATAGTGCAGAGTTATCTCAAAGAAAGGGGCCACGGTGTTTCTGTATCTCTATTATGTTGGTGCGGCTTCGGAACTTTTAAATATCTCGATATATCTCGAAAACTACGCTTCTGATCAGAAAATATCATAGAACATAAAAAGTAGGAAACTTAATTCTCTACAAAAAAGGTCTCTTAACATTTTGCCATAGCTGGCATCGTTTCGGAGATATTTGCAGATATATCTCAAGGGAAGGGGCCTGACGGACATATTTCGAGATATTTCTTCTTCTTGTTGTTCTTCTTCTGCACAGCTAAGCTGGAAGTGGCATTTGCGGCTCGCACTAGTGCAGAGTTATCTCAAAGAAAGGGGCCACGGTGTTTCTGAATCTCTATTATGTTGGTGCGGCTTCGGAACTTTTAAATATCTCGATATATCTCGAAAACTACGCTTCTGATCAAAAAATATCATAGAACATAAATTGTAGGAAACATAATTCTCCACAAAAAACGTCTCTTAACATTTTGCCATAGCTCGCTTCGTTTCCGAGATATTTGCAGATTCAGCTCAAAGGAACGGGCCTGACGGACATATTTCGAGATATTTCTTCTTCTTGTTGTTCTTCTTCTGCACAGCTAAGCTGGAAGTGGCATTTGCAGCTCGCACTAGTGCAGAGTTATCTCAAAGAAAGGGGCCACGGTGTTTCTGTATCTCTATTATGTTGGTGCGGCTTCGGAACTTTTAAATATCTCGATATATCTCGAAAACTACGCTTCTGATCAAAAAATATCATAGAACATAAAAAGTAGGAAACTTAATTCTCTACAAAAAAGGTCTCTTAACATTTTGCCATAGCTCGCTTCGTTTCCGAGATATTTGCAGATTTATCTCAAGGGAAGGGGCCTGACGGACATATTTCGAGATATTTCTTCTTCTCGTTGTTCTTCTTCTGCACAGCTAAGCTGGAAGTGGCATTTGCGGCTCGCACTAGTGCAGAGTTATCTCAAAGAAAGGGGCCACGGTGTTTCTGTATCTCTATTATGTTGGTGCGGCTTCGGAACTTTTAAATATCTTGATATATTTCGAGAACTACGCATCTGACCAAAAAATATCATAGAACATAAAAAGTAGGAAACATAATTCTCTACAAAAAAGGTCTCTTAACATTTTGCCATAGCTCGCTTCGTTTCCGAGATATTTGCAGATTTATCTCAAGGGAAGGGGCCTGACGGACATATTTCGAGATATTTCTTCTTCTTGTTGTTCTTCTTCTGCACAGCTAAGCTGGAAGTGGCATTTGCAGCTCGCAATAGTGCAGAGTTATCTCAAAGAAAGGGGCCACGGTGTTTCTGTATCTCTATTATGTTGGTGCGGCTTCGGAACTTTTAAATATCTCGATATATCTCGAAAACTACGCTTCTGATCAAAAAATATCATAGAACGTAAATTGTAGGAAACATAATTCTCTACAAAAAACGTCTCTTAACATTTTGCCATAGCTCGCTTCGTTTCCGAGATATTTGCAGATTCAGCTCAAAGGAACGGGCCTGACGGACATATTTCGAGATATTTCTTGTTCTTGTTGTTCTTCTTCTGCACAGCTAAGCTGGAAGTGGCATTTGCAGCTCGCAATAGTGCAGAGTTATCTCAAAGAAAGGGGCCACGGTGTTTCTGTATCTCTATTATGTTGGTGCGGCTTCGGAACTTTTAAATATCTTGATATATCTCGAGAACTACGCATCTGACCAAAAAATATCATAGAACATAAAAAGTAGGAAACTTCATTCTCTACAAAAAAGGTCTCTGAACATTTTGCCATAGCTGGCATCGTTTCGGAGATATTTGCAGATTTAACTCAAGGGAAGGGGCCTGACGGACATATTTCGAGATATTTCTTCTTCTTGTTGTTCTTCTTCTGCACAGCTAAGCTGGAAGTGGCATTTGCGGCTCGCACTAGTGCAGAGTTATCTCAAAGAAAGGGGCCACGGTGTTTCTGTATCTCTATTATGTTGGTGCGGCTTCGGAACTTTTAAATATCTCGATATATCTCGAAAACTACGCTTCTGATCAAAAAATATCATAGAACATAAAAAGTAGGAAACTTAATTCTCTACAAAACAGGTCTCTTAACATTTTGCCATAGCTCGCTTCGTTTCCGAGATATTTGCAGATTTATCTCAAGGGAAGGGGCCTGACGGACATATTTCGAGATATTTCTTCTTCTCGTTGTTCTTCTTCTGCACAGCTAAGCTGGAAGTGGCATTTGCGGCTCGCACTAGTGCAGAGTTATCTCAAAGAAGGGGGCCACGGTGTTTCTGTATCTCTATTATGTTGGTGCGGCTTCGGAACTTTTAAATATCTTGATATATCTCGAGAACTACGCATCTGACCAAAAAATATCATAGAACATAAAAAGTAGGAAACTTAATTCTCTACAAAAACGGTCTCTTAACATTTTGCCATAGCTCGCTTCGTTTCCGAGATATTTGCAGATTTATCTCAAGGGAAGGGGTCTGACGGACATATTTCGAGATATTTCTTCTTCTTGTTGTTCTTCTTCTGCACAGCTAAGCTCGAAGTGGCATTTGCAGCTCGCAATAGTGCAGAGTTACCTCAAAGAAAGGGGCCACGGTGTTTCTGTATCTCTATTATGTTGGTGCGGCTTCGGAACTTTTAAATATCTCGATATATCTCGAAAACTACGCTTCTGATCAAAAAATATCATAGAACGTAGATTGTAGGAAACATAATTCTCTACAAAAAAGGTCTCTTAACATTTTGCCATAGCTCGCTTCGTTTCCGAGATATTTGCAGATTTATCTCAAGGGAAGGGGTCTGAAGGACATATTTCGAGATATTTCTTCTTCTTGTTGTTCTTCTTCTGCACAGCTAAGCTCGAAGTGGCATTTGCAGCTCGCAATAGTGCAGAGTTATCGCAAAGAAAGGGGCCACGGTGTTTCTGTATCTCTATTATGTTGGTGTGGCTTCGGAACTTTTAAATATCTTGATATATTCCGAGAACTACGCATCTGATCAAAAAATATCATAGAACATAAAAAGTAGGAAACTTAATTCTCTACAAAAAAGGTCTCTTAACATTTTGCCATAGCTCGCTTCCTTTCCGAGATATTTGCAGATTTATCTCAAGGGAAGGGGCCTGACGGACATATTTCGAGATATTTCTTCTTCTTGTTGTTCTTCTTCTGCACAGCTAAGCTGGAAGTGGCATTTGCAGCTCGCAATAGTGCAGAGTTATCTCAAAGAAAAGGGCCACGGTGTTTCTGTATCTCTATTATGTTGGTGCGGCTTCGGAACTTTTAAATATCTTGATATATCTCGAGAACTACGCATCTGACCAAAAAATATCATAGAACATAAAAAGTAGGAAACTTAATTCTCTACAAAAAACGTCTCTTAACATTTTGCCATAGCTGGCATCGTTTCGGAGATATTTGCAGATTTAGCTCAAGGGAAGGGGCCTGACGGACATATTTCGAGATATTTCTTCTTCTTGTTGTTCTTCTTCTGCACAGCTAAGCTGGAAGTGGCATTTGCAGCTCGCAATAGTGCAGAGTTATCTCAAAGAAAGGGGCCACGGTGTTTCTGTGTCTCTATTATGTTGGTGCCGCTTCGGAACTTTTAAATATCTTGATATATCTCGAGAACTACGCATCTGATCAAAAAATATCATAGAACATAAAAAGTAGGAAACTTAATTCTCTACAAAAAAGGTCTCTTAACATTTTGCCATAGCTCGCTTCGTTTCCGAGATATTTGCAGATTTATCTCAAAGGAACGGGCCTGACGGACATATTTCGAGATATTTCGTCTTCTTGTTGTTCTTCTTCTGCACAGCTAAGCTGGAAGTGGCATTTGCAGCTCGCAATAGTGCAGAGTTATCTCAAAGAAAGGGGCCACGGTGTTTCTGTATCTCTATTATGTTGGTGCGGCTTCGGAACTTTTAAATATCTTGATATATTTCGAGAACTACGCATCTGACCAAAAAATATCATAGAACATAAAAAGTAGGAAACTTAATTCTCTACAAAAAAGGTCTCTTAACATTTTGCCATAGCTCGCTTCGTTTCCGAGATATTTGCAGATTTATCTCAAGGGAAGGGGCCTGACGGACATATTTCGAGATATTTCTTCTTCTTGTTGTTCTTCTTCTGCACAGCTAAGCTGGAAGTGGCATTTGCAGCTCGCAATAGTGCAGAGTTATCTCAAAGAAAGGGGCCACGGTGTTTCTGTATCTCTATTATGTTGGTGTGGCTTCGGAACTTTTAAATATCTTGATATATCTCGAGAACTACGCATCTGATCAAAAAATATCATAGAACATAAAAAGTAGGAAACTTAATTCTCTACAAAAAAGGTCTCTTAACATTTTGCGATAGCTCGCTTCCTTTCCGAGATATTTGCAGATTTATCTCAAGGGAAGGGGCCTGACGGACATATTTCGAGATATTTCTTCTTCTTGTTGTTCTTCTTCTGCACAGCTAAGCTGGAAGTGGCATTTGCGGCTCGCACTAGTGCAGAGTTATCTCAAAGAAAGGGGCCACGGTGTTTCTGAATCTCTATTATGTTGGTGCGGCTTCGGAACTTTTAAATATCTCGATATATCTCGAAAACTACGCTTCTGATCAAAAAATATCATAGAACATAAATTGTAGAAAACATAATTCTCTACAAAAAACGTCTCTTAACATTTTGCCATAGCTCGCTTCGTTTCCGAGATATTTGCAGATTCAGCTCAAAGGAACGGGCCTGACGGACATATTTCGAGATATTTCTTGTTCTTGTTGTTCTTCTTCTGCACAGCTAAGCTGGAAGTTGCATTTGCAGCTCGCAATAGTGCAGAGTTATCTCAAAGAAAGGGGCCACTGTGTTTCTGTATCTCTATTATGTTGGTGCGGCTTCGGAACTTTTAAATATCTTGATATATCTCGAGAACTACGCATCTGACCAAAAAATATCATAGAACATAAAAAGTAGGAAACTTCATTCTCTACAAAAAAGGTCTCTTAACATTTTGCCATAGCTGGCATCGTTTCGGAGATATTTGCAGATTTAGCTCAAGGGAAGGGGCCTGACGGACATATTTCGAGATATTTCTTCTTCTTGTTGTTCTTCTTCTGCACAGCTAAGCTGGAAGTGGCATTTGCGGCTCGCACTAGTGCAGAGTTATCTCAAAGAAAGGGGCCACGGTGTTTCTGTATCTCTATTATGTTGGTGCGGCTTCGGAACTTTTAAATATCTCGATATATCTCGAAAACTACGCTTCTGATCAAAAAATATCATAGAACATAAAAAGTAGGAAACTTAATTCTCTACAAAAAAGGTCTCTTAACATTTTGCCATAGCTCGCTTCGTTTCTGAGATATTTGCAGATTTATCTCAAGGGAAGGGGCCTGACGGACATATTTCGAGATATTTCTTCTTCTTGTTGTTCTTCTTCTGCACAGCTAAGCTGGAAGTGGCATTTGCAGCTCGCAATAGTGCAGAGTTATCTCAAAGAAAGGGGCCACGGTGTTTCTGTATCTCTATTATGTTGGTGCGGCTTCGGAACTTTTAAATATCTTGGTATATCTCGAGAACTACGCATCTGATCAAAAAATATCATACTACATAAAAAGTAGGAAACTTAATTCTCTACAAGAAAGGTCTCTAAACATTTTGCCATAGCTCGCTTCGTTTCCGAGATATTTGCAGATATATCTCAAGGGAAGGGGCCTGACGGACATATTTCGAGATATTTCTTCTTCTTGTTGTTCTTCTTCTGCACAGCTAAGCTGGAAGTGGCATTTGCAGCTCGCAATAGTGCAGAGTTATCTCAAAGAGAGGGGCCACGGTGTTTCTCTATCTCTATTATGTTGGTGCGGCTTCGGAACTTTTAAATATCTTGATATATCTCGAGAACTACGCATCTGATCAAAAAATATCATAGAACATAAAAAGTAGAAAACTTAATTCTCTACAAAAAAGGTCTCTTAACATTTTGCCATAGCTCGCTTCGTTTCCGAGATATTTGCAGATTTATCTCAAGGGAAGGGGCCTGACGGACATATTTCGAGATATTTCTTCTTCTTGTTGTTCTTCTTCTGCACAGCTAAGCTGGAAGTGGCATTTGCGGCTCGCACTAGTGCAGAGTTATCTCAAAGAAAGGGGCCACGGTGTTTCTGTATCTCTATTATGTTGGTGTGGCTTCGGAACTTTTAAATATCTTGATATATCTCGAGAACTACGCATCTGATCAAAAAATATCATAGAACATAAAAAGTAGGAAACTTAATTCTCTACAAAAAAGGTTTCTTAACATTTTGCCATAGCTCGCTTCGTTTCCGAGATATTTGCAGATTTATCTCAAGGGAAGGGGCCTGACGGACATATTTCGAGATATTTCTTCTTCTTGTTGTTCTTCTTCTGCACAGCTAAGCTGGAAGTGGCATTTGCGGCTCGCACTAGTGCAGAGTTGTCTCAAAGAAAGGGGCCACGGTGTTTCTGTGTCTCTATTATGTTGGTGCGGCTTCGGAACTTTTAAATATCTTGATATATCTCGAGAACTACGCATCTGATCAAAAAATATCATAGAACATAAAAAGTAGGAAACTTAATTCTCTACAAAAAAGGTCTCTTAACATTTTGCCATAGCTGGCATCGTTTCGGAGATATTTGCAGATTTAGCTCAAGGGAAGGGGCCTGACGGACATATTTCGAGATATTTCTTCTTCTTGTTGTTCTTCTTCTGCACAGCTAAGCTGGAAGTGGCATTTGCAGCTCGCAATAGTGCAGAGTTATCTCAAAGAAAGGGGCCACGGTGTTTCTGTATCTCTATTATGTTGGTGCGGCTTCGGAACTTTTAAATATCTCGATATATCTCGAAAACTACGCTTCTGATCAGAAAATATCATAGAACATAAAAAGTAGGAAACTTAATTCTCTACAAAAAAGGTCTCTTAACATTTTGCCATAGCTGGCATCGTTTCGGAGATATTTGCAGATATATCTCAAGGGAAGGGGCCTGACGGACATATTTCGAGATATTTCTTCTTCTTGTTGTTCTTCTTCTGCACAGCTAAGCTGGAAGTGGCATTTGCGGCTCGCACTAGTGCAGAGTTATCTCAAAGAAAGGGGCCACGGTGTTTCTGAATCTCTATTATGTTGGTGCGGCTTCGGAACTTTTAAATATCTCGATATATCTCGAAAACTACGCTTCTGATCAAAAAATATCATAGAACATAAATTGTAGGAAACATAATTCTCCACAAAAAACGTCTCTTAACATTTTGCCATAGCTCGCTTCGTTTCCGAGATATTTGCAGATTCAGCTCAAAGGAACGGGCCTGACGGACATATTTCGAGATATTTCTTCTTCTTGTTGTTCTTCTTCTGCACAGCTAAGCTGGAAGTGGCATTTGCAGCTCGCACTAGTGCAGAGTTATCTCAAAGAAAGGGGCCACGGTGTTTCTGTATCTCTATTATGTTGGTGCGGCTTCGGAACTTTTAAATATCTCGATATATCTCGAAAACTACGCTTCTGATCAAAAAATATCATAGAACATAAAAAGTAGGAAACTTAATTCTCTACAAAAAAGGTCTCTTAACATTTTGCCATAGCTCGCTTCGTTTCCGAGATATTTGCAGATTTATCTCAAGGGAAGGGGCCTGACGGACATATTTCGAGATATTTCTTCTTCTCGTTGTTCTTCTTCTGCACAGCTAAGCTAGAAGTGGCATTTGCGGCTCGCACTAGTGCAGAGTTATCTCAAAGAAAGGGGCCACGGTGTTTCTGTATCTCTATTATGTTGGTGCGGCTTCGGAACTTTTAAATATCTTGATATATTTCGAGAACTACGCATCTGACCAAAAAATATCATAGAACATAAAAAGTAGGAAACATAATTCTCTACAAAAAAGGTCTCTTAACATTTTGCCATAGCTCGCTTCGTTTCCGAGATATTTGCAGATTTATCTCAAGGGAAGGGGCCTGACGGACATATTTCGAGATATTTCTTCTTCTTGTTGTTCTTCTTCTGCACAGCTAAGCTGGAAGTGGCATTTGCAGCTCGCAATAGTGCAGAGTTATCTCAAAGAAAGGGGCCACGGTGTTTCTGTATCTCTATTATGTTGGTGCGGCTTCGGAACTTTTAAATATCTCGATATATCTCGAAAACTACGCTTCTGATCAAAAAATATCATAGAACGTAAATTGTAGGAAACATAATTCTCTACAAAAAACGTCTCTTAACATTTTGCCATAGCTCGCTTCGTTTCCGAGATATTTGCAGATTCAGCTCAAAGGAACGGGCCTGACGGACATATTTCGAGATATTTCTTGTTCTTGTTGTTCTTCTTCTGCACAGCTAAGCTGGAAGTGGCATTTGCAGCTCGCAATAGTGCAGAGTTATCTCAAAGAAAGGGGCCACGGTGTTTCTGTATCTCTATTATGTTGGTGCGGCTTCGGAACTTTTAAATATCTTGATATATCTCGAGAACTACGCATCTGACCAAAAAATATCATAGAACATAAAAAGTAGGAAACTTCATTCTCTACAAAAAAGGTCTCTGAACATTTTGCCATAGCTGGCATCGTTTCGGAGATATTTGCAGATTTAACTCAAGGGAAGGGGCCTGACGGACATATTTCGAGATATTTCTTCTTCTTGTTGTTCTTCTTCTGCACAGCTAAGCTGGAAGTGGCATTTGCGGCTCGCACTAGTGCAGAGTTATCTCAAAGAAAGGGGCCACGGTGTTTCTGTATCTCTATTATGTTGGTGCGGCTTCGGAACTTTTAAATATCTCGATATATCTCGAAAACTACGCTTCTGATCAAAAAATATCATAGAACATAAAAAGTAGGAAACTTAATTCTCTACAAAACAGGTCTCTTAACATTTTGCCATAGCTCGCTTCGTTTCCGAGATATTTGCAGATTTATCTCAAGGGAAGGGGCCTGACGGACATATTTCGAGATATTTCTTCTTCTCGTTGTTCTTCTTCTGCACAGCTAAGCTGGAAGTGGCATTTGCGGCTCGCACTAGTGCAGAGTTATCTCAAAGAAGGGGGCCACGGTGTTTCTGTATCTCTATTATGTTGGTGCGGCTTCGGAACTTTTAAATATCTTGATATATCTCGAGAACTACGCATCTGACCAAAAAATATCATAGAACATAAAAAGTAGGAAACTTAATTCTCTACAAAAACGGTCTGTTAACATTTTGCCATAGCTCGCTTCGTTTCCGAGATATTTGCAGATTTATCTCAAGGGAAGGGGCCTGACGGACATATTTCGAGATATTTCTTCTTCTTGTTGTTCTTCTTCTGCACAGCTAAGCTGGAAGTGGCATTTGCAGCTCGCAATAGTGCAGAGTTATCTCAAAGAAAGGGGCCACGGTGTTTCTGTATCTCTATTATGTTGGTGTGGCTTCGGAACTTTTAAATATCTTGATATATCTCGAGAACTACGCATCTGATCAAAAAATGTCATAGAACATAAAAAGTAGGAAACTTAATTCTCTACAAAAAAGGTCTCTTAACATTTTGCCATAGCTCTCTTCCTTTCTGAGATATTTGCAGATTTATCTCAAGGGAAGGGGCCTGACGGACATATTTCGAGATATTTCTTCTTCTTGTTGTTCTTCTTCTGCACAGCTAAGCTGGAAGTGGCATTTGCAGCTCGCAATAGTGCAGAGTTATCTCAAAGAAAGGGGCCACGGTGTTTCTGTATCTCTATTATGTTGGTGCGGCTTCGGAACTTTTAAATATCTTGATATATCTCGAGAACTACGCATCTGACCAAAAAATATCATAGAACATAAAAAGTAGGAAACTTAATTCTCTACAAAAAAGGTCTCTTAACATTTTGCCATAGCTGGCATCGTTTCTGAGATATTTGCAGATTTAGCTCAAGGGAAGGGGCCTGACGGACATATTTCAAGATATTTCTTCTTCTTGTTGTTCTTCTTCTGTACAGCTAAGCTGGAAGTGGCATTTGCAGCTCGCAATAGTGCAGAGTTATCTCAAAGAAAGGGGCCACGGTGTTTCTGTATCCTCTATTATGTTGGTGTGGCTTCGGAACTTTTAAATATCTTGATATATCTCGAGAACTACGCATCTGATCAAAAAATATCATAGAACATAGAAAGTAGGAAACTTAATTCTCTACAAAAAAGGTCTCTTAACATTTTGCCATAGCTCGCTTCGTTTCCGAGATATTTGCAGATTTATCTCAAGGGAAGGCGCCTGACGGACATATTTCGAGATATTTCGTCTTCTTGTTGTTCTTCTTCTGCACAGCTAAGCTGGAAGTGGCATTTGCAGCTCGCAATAGTGCAGAGTTATCTCAAAGAAAGGGGCCACGGTGTTTCTGTATCTCTATTATGTTGGTGCGGCTTCGGAACTTTTAAATATCTTGGTATATCTCGAGAACTACGCATCTGATCAAAAAATATCATACTACATAAAAAGTAGGAAACTTAATTCTCTACAAAAAAGGTCTCTTAACATTTTGCCATAGCTGGCATCGTTTCGGAGATATTTGCAGATTTAGCTCAAGGGAAGGGGCCTGACGGACATATTTCGAGATATTTCTTCTTCTTGTTGTTCTTCTTCTGCACAGCTAAGCTGGAAGTGGCATTTGCAGCTCGCAATAGTGCAGAGTTATCTCAAAGAAAGGGGCCACGGTGTTTCTGAATCTCTATTATGTTGGTGCGGCTTCGGAACTTTTAAATATCTCGATATATCTCGAAAACTACGCTTCTGATCAAAAAATATCATAGAACATAAATTGTAGGAAACATAATTCTCTACAAAAAACGTCTCTTAACATTTTGCCATAGCTCGCTTCGTTTCCGAGATATTTGCAGATTCAGCTCAAAGGAACGGGCCTGACGGACATATTTCGAGATATTTCTTGTTCTTGTTGTTCTTCTTCTGCACAGCTAAGCTGGAAGTGGCATTTGCAGCTCGCAATAGTGCAGAGTTATCTCAAAGAAAGGGGCCACGGTGTTTCTGTATCTCTATTATGTTGGTGCGGCTTCGGAACTTTTAAATATCTTGATATATCTCGAGAACTACGCATCTGACCAAAAAATATCATAGAACATAAAAAGTAGGAAACTTCATTCTCTACAAAAAAGGTCTCTTAACATTTTGCCATAGCTGGCATCGTTTCGGAGATATTTGCAGATTTAGCTCAAGGGAAGGGGCCTGACGGAGATATTTCGAGATATTTCTTCTTCTTGTTGTTCTTCTTCTGCACAGCTAAGCTGGAAGTGGCATTTGCGGCTCGCACTAGTGCAGAGTTATCTCAAAGAAAGGGGCCACGGTGTTTCTGTATCTCTATTATGTTGGTGCGGCTTCGGAACTTTTAAATATCTCGATATATCTCGAAAACTACGCTTCTGATCAAAAAATATCATAGAACATAAAAAGTAGGAAACTTAATTCTCTACAAAAAAGGTCTCTTAACATTTTGCCATAGCTCGCTTCGTTTCCGAGATATTTGCAGATTTATCTCAAGGGAAGGGGCCTGACGGACATATTTCGAGATATTTCTTCTTCTCGTTGTTCTTCTTCTGCACAGCCAAGCTGGAAGTGGCATTTGCGGCTCGCAATAGTGCAGAGTTATCTCAAAGAAAGGGGCCACGGTGTTTCTGTATCTCTATTATGTTGGTGTGGCTTCGGAACTTTTAAATATCTTGATATATCTCGAGAACTACGCATCTGATCAAAAAATATCATAGAACATAAAAAGTAGGAAACTTAATTCTCTACAAAAAAGGTCTCTTAACATTTTGCCATAGCTCGCTTCCTTTCCGAGATATTTGCAGATTTATCTCAAGGGAAGGGGCCTGACGGACATATTTCGAGATATTTCTTCTTCTTGTTGTTCTTCTTCTGCACAGCTAAGCTGGAAGTGGCATTTGCAGCTCGCAATAGTGCAGAGTTATCTCAAAGAAAGGGGCCACGGTGTTTCTGTATCTCTATTATGTTGGTGCGGCTTCGGAACTTTTAAATATCTCGATATATCTCGAAAACTACGCTTCTGATCAGAAAATATCATAGAACATAAATTGTAGGAAACATAATTCTCTACAAAAAAGGTCTCTTAACATTTTGCCATAGCTCGCTTCGTTTCCGAGATATTTGCAGATATATCTCAAGGGAAGGGGCCTGACGGACATATTTCGAGATATTTCTTCTTCTTGTTGTTCTTCTTCTGCACAGCTAAGCTGGATGTGGCATTTGCAGCTCGCAATAGTGCAGAGTTATCTCAAAGAGAGGGGCCACGGTGTTTCTCTATCGCTATTATGTTGGTGCGGCTTCGGAACTTTTAAATATCTTGATATATCTCGAGAACTACGCATCTGATCAAAAAATATCATAGAGCATAAAAAGTAGAAAACCTAATTCTCTACAAAAAAGGTCTCTTAACATTTTGCCATAGCTCGCTTCGTTTCCGAGATATTTGCAGATTTATCTCAAGGGAAGGGGCCTGACGGACATATTTCGAGATATTTCTTCTTCTTGTTGTTCTTCTTCTGCACAGCTAAGCTGGAAGTGGCATTTGCAGCTCGCAATAGTGCAGAGTTATCTCAAAGAAAGGGGCCACGGTGTTTCTGTATCTCTATTATGTTGGTGCGGCTTCGGAACTTTTAAATATCTCGATATATCTCGAAAACTACGCTTCTGATCAGAAAATATCATAGAACATAAATTGTAGGAAACATAATTCTCTACAAAAAAGGTCTCTTAACATTTTGCCATAGCTCGCTTCGTTTCCGAGATATTTGCAGATATATCTCAAGGGAAGGGGCCTGACGGACATATTTCGAGATATTTCTTCTTCTTGTTGTTCTTCTTCTGCACAGCTAAGCTGGAAGTGGCATTTGCAGCTCGCAATAGTGCAGAGTTATCTCAAAGAGGGGGGCCACGGTGTTTCTCTATCTCTATTATGTTGGTGCGGCTTCGGAACTTTTAAATATCTTGATATATCTCGAGAACTACGCATCTGATCAAAAAATATCATAGAACATAGAAAGTAGGAAACTTAATTCTCTACAAAAAAGGTCTCTTAACATTTTGCCATAGCTCGCTTCGTTTCCGAGATATTTGCAGATTTATCTCAAGGGAAGGGGCCTGACGGACATATTTCGAGATATTTCTTCTTCTTGTTGTTCTTCTTCTGCACAGCTAAGCTGGAAGTGGCATTTGCAGCTCGCAATAGTGCAGAGTTATCTCAAAGAAAGGGGCCACGGTGTTTCTGTATCTCTATTATGTTGGTGTGGCTTCAGAACTTTTAAATATCTTGGTATATCTCGAGAACTGCGCATCTGATCAAAAAATATCATAGAACATAAAAAGTAGGAAACTTAATTCTCTACAAAAAAGGTCTCTTAACATTTTGCCATAGCTCGCTTCGTTTCCGAGATATTTGCAGATTTATCTCAAGGGAAGGGGCCTGACGGACATATTTCGAGATATTTCGTCTTCTTGTTGTTCTTCTTCTGCACAGCTAAGCTGGAAGTGGCATTTGCAGCTCGCAATAGTGCAGAGTTATCTCAAAGAGAGGGGCCACGGTGTTTCTCTATCTCTATTATGTTGGTGCGGCTTCGGAACTTTTAAATATCTTGGTATATCTCGAGAACTACGCATCTGATCAAAAAATATCATACTACATAAAAAGTAGGAAACTTAATTCTCTACAAGAAAGGTCTCTAAACATTTTGCCATAGCTCGCTTCGTTTCCGAGATATTTGCAGATATATCTCAAGGGAAGGGGCCTGACGGACATATTTCGAGATATTTCTTCTTCTTGTTGTTCTTCTTCTGCACAGCTAAGCTGGAAGTGGCATTTGCAGCTCGCAATAGTGCAGAGTTATCTCAAAGAGAGGGGCCACGGTGTTTCTCTATCTCTATTATGTTGGTGCGGCTTCGGAACTTTTAAATATCTTGATATATCTCGAGAACTACGCATCTGATCAAAAAATATCATAGAGCATAAAAAGTAGAAAACTTAATTCTCTACAAAAAAGGTCTCTTAACATTTTGCCATAGCTCGCTTCGTTTCCGAGATATTTGCAGATTTATCTCAAGGGAAGGGGCCTGACGGACATATTTCGAGATATTTCTTCTTCTTGTTGTTCTTCTTCTGCACAGCTAAGCTGGAAGTGGCATTTGCAGCTCGCAATAGTGCAGAGTTATCTCAAAGAAAGGGGCCACGGTGTTTCTGTATCTCTATTATGTTGGTGCGGCTTCGGAACTTTTAAATATCTCGATATATCTCGAAAACTACGCTTCTGATCAGAAAATATCATAGAACATAAATTGTAGGAAACATAATTCTCTACAAAAAAGGTCTCTTAACATTTTGCCATAGCTCGCTTCGTTTCCGAGATATTTGCAGATATATCTCAAGGGAAGGGGCCTGACGGACATATTTCGAGATATTTCTTCTTCTTGTTGTCCTTCTTCTGCACAGCTAAGCTGGAAGTGGCATTTGCAGCTCGCAATAGTGCAGAGTTATCTCAAAGAAAGGGGCCACGGTGTTTCTGTATCTCTATTATGTTGGTGCGGCTTCGGAACTTTTAATTATCTTGATATATCTCGAGAACTGCGCATCTGATCAAAAAATATCATAGAACATAAAAAGTAGGAAACTTAATTCTCTACAAATAAGGTCTCTTAACATTTTGCCATAGCTCGCTTCGTTTCCGAGATATTTGCAGATTTATCTCAAGGGAAGGGGCCTGACGGACATATTTCGAGATATTTCTTCTTCTTGTTGTTCTTGTTCTGCACAGCTAAGCTGGAAGTGGCATTTGCGGCTCGCACTAGTGCAGAGTTATCTCAAAGAAAGGGGCCACGGTGTTTCTGTATCTCTATTATGTTGGTGCGGCTTCGGAACTTTTAAATATCGCGATATATCTCGAAAACTACGCTTCTGATCAAAAAATATCATAGAACATGAATTGTAGAAAACCTAATTCTCTACAAAAAAGGTCTCTTAACATTTTGCCATAGCTCGCTTCGTTTCCGAGATATTTGCAGATTTATCTCAAGGGAAGGGGCCTGACGGACATATTTCGAGATATTTCTTCTTCTTGTTGTTCTTCTTCTGCACAGCTAAGCTGGAAGTGGCATTTGCAGCTCGCAATAGTGCAGAGTTATCTCAAAGAAAGGGGCCACGGTGTTTCTGTATCTCTATTATGTTGGTGCGGCTTCGGAACTTTTAAATATCTCGATATATCTCGAAAACTACGCTTCTGATCAGAAAATATCATAGAACATAAATTGTAGGAAACATAATTCTCTACAAAAAAGGTCTCTTAACATTTTGCCATAGCTCGCTTCGTTTCCGAGATATTTGCAGATATATCTCAAGGGAAGGGGCCTGACGGACATATTTCGAGATATTTCTTCTTCTTGTTGTTCTTCTTCTGCACAGCTAAGCTGGAAGTGGCATTTGCAGCTCGCAATAGTGCAGAGTTATCTCAAAGAGGGGGGCCACGGTGTTTCTCTATCTCTATTATGTTGGTGCGGCTTCGGAACTTTTAAATATCTTGATATATCTCGAGAACTACGCATCTGATCAAAAAATATCATAGA
This sequence comes from Osmia lignaria lignaria, assembly GCF_051020975.1. Taxonomy (NCBI): domain Eukaryota; kingdom Metazoa; phylum Arthropoda; class Insecta; order Hymenoptera; family Megachilidae; genus Osmia; species Osmia lignaria. Next base: position 17,402,434 of record NW_027478161.1, read on the forward strand.
ACATAGAAAGTAGGAAACTTAATTCTCTACAAAAAAGGTCTCTTAACATTTTGCCATAGCTCGCTTCGTTTCCGAGATATTTGCAGATTTATCTCAAGGGAAGGGGCCTGACGGACATATTTCGAGATATTTCTTCTTCTTGTTGTTCTTCTTCTGCACAGCTAAGCTGGAAGTGGCATTTGCAGCTCGCAATAGTGCAGAGTTATCTCAAAGAAAGGGGCCACGGTGTTTCTGTATCTCTATTATGTTGGTGTGGCTTCAGAACTTTTAAATATCTTGGTATATCTCGAGAACTGCGCATCTGATCAAAAAATATCATAGAACATAAAAAGTAGGAAACTTAATTCTCTACAAAAAAGGTCTCTTAACATTTTGCCATAGCTCGCTTCGTTTCCGAGATATTTGCAGATTTATCTCAAGGGAAGGGGCCTGACGGACATATTTCGAGATATTTCGTCTTCTTGTTGTTCTTCTTCTGCACAGCTAAGCTGGAAGTGGCATTTGCAGCTCGCAATAGTGCAGAGTTATCTCAAAGAGAGGGGCCACGGTGTTTCTCTATCTCTATTATGTTGGTGCGGCTTCGGAACTTTTAAATATCTTGGTATATCTCGAGAACTACGCATCTGATCAAAAAATATCATACTACATAAAAAGTAGGAAACTTAATTCTCTACAAGAAAGGTCTCTAAACATTTTGCCATAGCTCGCTTCGTTTCCGAGATATTTGCAGATATATCTCAAGGGAAGGGGCCTGACGGACATATTTCGAGATATTTCTTCTTCTTGTTGTTCTTCTTCTGCACAGCTAAGCTGGAAGTGGCATTTGCAGCTCGCAATAGTGCAGAGTTATCTCAAAGAGAGGGGCCACGGTGTTTCTCTATCTCTATTATGTTGGTGCGGCTTCGGAACTTTTAAATATCTTGATATATCTCGAGAACTACGCATCTGATCAAAAAATATCATAGAGCATAAAAAGTAGAAAACTTAATTCTCTACAAAAAAGGTCTCTTAACATTTTGCCATAGCTCGCTTCGTTTCCGAGATATTTGCAGATTTATCTCAAGGGAAGGGGCCTGACGGACATATTTCGAGATATTTCTTCTTCTTGTTGTTCTTCTTCTGCACAGCTAAGCTGGAAGTGGCATTTGCAGCTCGCAATAGTGCAGAGTTATCTCAAAGAAAGGGGCCACGGTGTTTCTGTATCTCTATTATGTTGGTGCGGCTTCGGAACTTTTAAATATCTCGATATATCTCGAAAACTACGCTTCTGATCAGAAAATATCATAGAACATAAATTGTAGGAAACATAATTCTCTACAAAAAAGGTCTCTTAACATTTTGCCATAGCTCGCTTCGTTTCCGAGATATTTGCAGATTTATCTCAAGGGAAGGGGCCTGACGGACATATTTCGAGATATTTCTTCTTCTTGTTGTTCTTGTTCTGCACAGCTAAGCTGGAAGTGGCATTTGCGGCTCGCACTAGTGCAGAGTTATCTCAAAGAAAGGGGCCACGGTGTTTCTGTATCTCTATTATGTTGGTGCGGCTTCGGAACTTTTAAATATCGCGATATATCTCGAAAACTACGCTTCTGATCAAAAAATATCATAGAACATAAATTGTAGGAAACATAATTCTCTACAAAAAAGGTCTCTTAACATTTAGCCATAGCTCGCTTCGTTTCCGAGATATTTGCAGATATATCTCAAGGGAGGGGCCTGACGGACATATTTCGAGATATTTCTTCTTCTTGTTGTTCTTCTTCTGCACAGCTAAGCTGGAAGTGGCATTTGCGGCTCGCACTAGTGCAGAGTTATCTCAAATAAAGGGGCCACGGTGTTTCTGTATCTCTATTATGTTGGTGCGGCTTCGGAACTTTTAATTATCTTGATATATCTCGAGAACTGCGCATCTGATCAAAAAATATCATAGAACATAAAAAGTAGGAAACTTAATTCTCTACAAATAAGGTCTCTTAACATTTTGCCATAGCTCGCTTCGTTTCCGAGATATTTGCAGATTTATCTCAAGGGAAGGGGCCTGACGGACATATTTCGAGATATTTCTTCTTCTTGTTGTTCTTGTTCTGCACAGCTAAGCTGGAAGTGGCATTTGCGGCTCGCACTAGTGCAGAGTTATCTCAAAGAAAGGGGCCACGGTGTTTCTGTATCTCTATTATGTTGGTGCGGCTTCGGAACTTTTAAATATCGCGATATATCTCGAAAACTACGCTTCTGATCAAAAAATATCATAGAACATAAATTGTAGGAAACATAATTCTCTACAAAAAAGGTCTCTTAACATTTAGCCATAGCTCGCTTCGTTTCCGAGATATTTGCAGATATATCTCAAGGGAGGGGCCTGACGGACATATTTCGAGATATTTCTTCTTCTTGTTGTTCTTCTTCTGCACAGCTAAGCTGGAAGTGGCATTTGCGGCTCGCACTAGTGCAGAGTTATCTCAAATAAAGGGGCCACGGTGTTTCTGTATCTCTATTATGTTCGTGCGGCTTCGGAACTTTTAAATATCTCGATATATCTCGAAAACTACGCTTCTGATCAAAAAATATCGTAGAACATAAATTGTAGGAAACATAATTCTCTACAAAAAACGTCTCTCAACATTTTGCCATAGCTCGCTTCGTTTCCGAGATATTTGCAGATTTATCTCAAGGGAAGGGGCCTGACGGACATATTTCGAGATATTTCTTCTTCTTGTTGTTCTTCTTCTGCACAGCTAAGCTGGAAGTGGCATTTGCAGCGCGCAATAGTGCAGAGTTATCTCAAAGAAAGGGACCACGGTGTTTCTGTATCTCTATTATGTTGGTGTGGCTTCGGAACTTTTAAATATCTTGATATATCTCGAGAACTGCGCATCTGATCAAAAAATATCATAGAACATAAGAAGTAGGAAACTTAATTCTCTACAAAAAAGGTCTCTTAACATTTTGCCATAGCTCGCTTCGTTTCCGAGATATTTGCAGATTTATCTCAAGGGAAGGGGCCTGACGGACATATTTCGAGATATTTCTTCTTCTTGTTGTTCTTCTTCTGCACAGCTAAGCTGGAAGTGGCATTTGCGGCTCGCACTAGTGCAGAGTTATCTCAAAGAAAGGGGCCACGGTGTTTCTGAATCTCTATTATGTTGGTGCGGCTTCGGAACTTTTAAATATCTCGATATATCTCGAAAACTACGCTTCTGATCAAAAAATATCATAGAACATAAATTGTAGGAAACATAATTCTCTACAAAAAACGTCTCTTAACATTTTGCCATAGCTCGCTTCGTTTCCGAGATATTTGCAGATTCAGCTCAAGGGAACGGGCCTGACGGACATTTTTCGAGATATTTCTTCTTCTTGTTGTTCTTCTTCTGCACAGCTAAGCTGGAAGTGGCATTTGCAGCTCGCAATAGTGCAGAGTTATCTCAAAGAAAGGGGCCACGGTGTTTCTGTATCTCTATTATTTTGGTGCGGCTTCGGAACTTTTAAATATCTTGATATATCTCGAGAACTACGCATCTGACCAAAAAATATCATAGAACATAAAAAGTAGGAAACTTAATTCTCTACAAAAAAGGTCTCTTAACATTTTGCCATAGCTGGCATCGTTTCGGAGATATTTGCAGATTTAGCTCAAGGGAAGGGGCCTGACGGACATATTTCGAGATATTTCTTCTTCTTGTTGTTCTTCTTCTGCACAGCTAAGCTGGAAGTGGCATTTGCAGCTCGCAATATTGCAGAGTTACCTCAAAGAAAGGGGCCACGGTGTTTCTGTATCTCTATTACGTTGGTGCGGCTTCGGAACCTTTAAATATCTTGATATATCTCGAGAACTACGCATCTGATCAAAAAATATCATAGAACATAAAAAGTAGGAAACTTAATTCTGTACAAAAAAGGTCTCTTAACATTTTGCCATAGCTCGCTTCGTTTCCGAGATATTTGCAGATTTATCTCAAGGGAAGGGGCCTGACGGACATATTTCGAGATACTTCTTCTTCTTGTTGTTCTTCTTCTGCACAGCTAAGCTGGAAATGGCATTTACAACTCGCAATAGTGCAGAGTTATCTCAAAGAAAGGGGCCACGGTGTTTCTGTATCTCTATTATGTTGGTGCGGCTTCGGAACTTTTAAAGATCTTGATATATCTCGAGAACTACGCATCTGATCAAAAAATATCATAGAACATAAATTGTACGAAACATAATTCTCTACAAAAAACGTCTCTTAACATTTTGCCATAGCTCGCTTCGTTTCCGAGATATTTGCAGATTTATCTCAAGGGAAGGGGCCTGACGGACATATTTCGAGATATTTCTTCTTCTTGTTGTTCTTCTTATGCACAGCTAAGCTGGAAGTGGCATTTGCAGCTCGCAATATTGCAGAGTTATCTCAAAGAAAGGGGCCACGGTGTTTCTGTATCTCTATTACGTTGGTGCGGCTTCGGAACCTTTAAATATCTTGATATATCTCGAGAACTACGCATCTGATCAAAAAATATCATAGAACATAAAAAGTAGGAAACTTAATTCTGTACAAAAAAGGTCTCTTAACATTTTGCCATAGCTCGCTTCGTTTCCGAGATATTTGCAGATTTATCTCAAGGGAAGGGGCCTGACGGACATATTTCGAGATATTTCTTCTTCTTGTTGTTCTTCTTCTGCACAGCTAAGCTGGAAGTGGCATTTGCAGCTCGCAATAGTGCAGAGTTATCTCAAAGAAAGGGGCCACGGTGTTTCTGTATCTCTATTATGTTGGTGTGGCTTCGGAACTTTTAAATATCTTGATATATATCGAGAACTACGCATCTGATCAAAAAATATCATAGAACATAAAAAGTAGGAAACTTAATTCTCTACAAAAAAGGTCTCTTAACATTTTGCCATAGCTCGCTTCGTTTCCGAGATATTTGCAGATTTATCTCAAGGGAAGAGGCCTGACGGACATATTTCGAGATATTTCTTCTTCTTGTTGTTCTCCTTCTGCACAGCTAAGCTGGAAGTGGCATTTGCGGCTCGCACTAGTGCAGAGTTATCTCAAAGAAAGGGGCCACGGTGTTTCTGTATCTCTATTATGTTGGTGCGGCTTCGGAACTTTTAAATATCGCGATATATCTCGAAAACTACGCTTCTGATCAAAAAATATCATAGAACATAAATTGCAGGAAACATAATTCTCTACAAAAAAGGTCTCTTAACATTTTGCCATAGCTCGCTTCGTTTCCGAGATATTTGCAGATTTATCTCAAGGGAAGGGGCCTGACGGACATATTTCGAGATATTTCTTCTTCTTGTTGTTCTTCTTCTGCACAGCTAAGCTGGAAGTGGCATTTGCAGCTCGCAATATTGCAGAGTTATCTCAAAGAAAGGGGCCACGGTGTTTCTGTATCTCTATTACGTTGGTGCGGCTTCGGAACCTTTAAATATCTTGATATATCTCGAGAACTACGCATCTGATCAAAAAATATCATAGAACATGAAAAGTAGGAAACTTAATTCTGTACAAAAAAGGTCTCTTAACATTTTGCCATAGCTCGCTTCGTTTCCGAGATATTTGCAGATTTATCTCAAGGGACGGCGCCTGACGGACATATTTCGAGATATTTCTTCTTCTTGTTGTTCTTCTTCTGCACAGCTAAGCTGGAAATGGCATTTACAACTCGCATTAGTGCAGAGTTATCTCAAAGAAAGGGGCCACGGTGTTTCTGTATCTCTATTATGTTGGTGCGGCTTCGGAACTTTTAAAGATCTTGATATATCTCGAGAACTACGCATCTGATCAAAAAATATCATAGAACATAAATTGTACGAAACATAATTCTCTACAAAAAACGTCTCTTAACATTTTGCCATAGCTCGCTTCGTTTCCGAGATATTTGCAGATTTATCTCAAGGGAAGGGGCCTGACGGACATATTTCGAGATATTTCTTCTTCTTGTTGTTCTTCTTATGCACAGCTAAGCTGGAAGTGGCAATTGCAGCTCGCAATATTGCAGAGTTATCTCAAAGAAAGGGGCCACGGTGTTTCTGTATCTCTATTATGTTGGTGCGGCTTCGGAACTTTTAAAGATCTTGATATATCTCGAGAACTACGGATCTGATCAAAAAATATCATAGAACATAAATTGTACGAAACATAATTCTCTACAAAAAACGTCTCTTAACATTTTGCCATAGCTCGCTTCGTTTCCGAGATATTTGCAGATTTATCTCAAGGGAAGGGGCCTGACGGACATATTTCGAGATATTTCTTCTTCTTGTTGTTCTTCTTATGCACAGCTAAGCTGGAAGTGGCAATTGCAGCTCGCAATATTGCAGAGTTATCTCAAAGAAAGGGGCCACGGTGTTTCTGTATCTCTATTACGTTGGTGCGGCTTCGGAACCTTTAAATATCTTGATATATCTCGAGAACTACGCATCTGATCAAAAAATATCATAGAACATAAAAAGTAGGAAACTTAATTCTGTACAAAAAAGGTCTCTTAACATTTTGCCATAGCTCGCTTCGTTTCCGAGATATTTGCAGATTTATCTCAAGGGAAGGGGCCTGACGGACATATTTCGAGATATTTCTTCTTCTTGTTGTTCTTCTTCTGCACAGCTAAGCTGGAAATGGCATTTACAACTCGCAATAGTGCAGAGTTATCTCAAAGAAAGGGGCCACGGTGTTTCTGTATCTCTATTATGTTGGTGCGGCTTCGGAACTTTTAAATATCTTGATATATCTCGAGAACTACGCATCTGATCAAAAAATATCATAGAACATAGATTGTACGAAACATAATTCTCTACAAAAAACGTCTCTTAACATTTTGCCTAAGCTCGCTTCGTTTCCGAGATATTTGCAGATTTATCTCAAGGGAAGGGGCCTGACGGACATATTTCGAGATATTTCTTCTTCTTGTTGTTCTTCTTATGCACAGCTAAGCTGGAAGTGGCATTTGCAGCTCGCAATAGTGCAGAGGTATCTCAAAGAAAGGGGCCACGGTGTTTCTGTATCTCTATTATGTTGGTGCGGCTTCGGAGCTTTTAAATATCTTGATATATCTCGAGAACTACGCATCTGATCAACAAATATCATAGAACATAAAAAGTAGGAAACTTAATTCTCTACAAAAAAGGTCTCTCAACATTTTGCTATAGCTCGCTTCGTTTCTAAGATATTTGCAGATTTATCTCAAGGGAAGGGGCCTGACGGACATATTTCGAGATATTTCTTCTTCTTGTTGTTCTTCTTATGCACAGCTAAGCTGGAAGTGGCATTTGCAGCTCGCAATATTGCAGAGTTATCTCAAAGAAAGGGGCCACGGTGTTTCTGTATCTCTATTACGTTGGTGCGGCTTCGGAACCTTTAAATATCTTGATATATCTCGAGAACTACGCATCTGATCAAAAAATATCATAGAACATAAAAAGTAGGAAACTTAATTCTGTACAAAAAAGGTCTCTTAACATTTTGCCATAGCTCGCTTCGTTTCCGAGATATTTGCAGATTTATCTCAAGGGAAGGGGCCTGACGGACATATTTCGAGATATTTCTTCTTCTTGTTGTTCTTCTTCTGCACAGCTAAGCTGGAAATGGCATTTACAACTCGCAATAGTGCAGAGTTATCTCAAAGAAAGGGGCCACGGTGTTTCTGTATCTCTATTATGTTGGTGCGGCTTCGGAACTTTTAAATATCTTGATATATCTCGAGAACTACGCATCTGATCAAAAAATATCATAGAACATAGATTGTACGAAACATAATTCTCTACAAAAAACGTCTCTTAACATTTTGCCTAAGCTCGCTTCGTTTCCGAGATATTTGCAGATTTATCTCAAGGGAAGGGGCCTGACGGACATATTTCGAGATATTTCTTCTTCTTGTTGTTCTTCTTATGCACAGCTAAGCTGGAAGTGGCATTTGCAGCTCGCAATAGTGCAGAGGTATCTCAAAGAAAGGGGCCACGGTGTTTCTGTATCTCTATTATGTTGGTGCGGCTTCGGAGCTTTTAAATATCTTGATATATCTCGAGAACTACGCATCTGATCAAAAAATATCATAGAACATAAAAAGTAGGAAACTTAATTCTCTACAAAAAAGGTGTCTCAACATTTTGCTATAGCTCGCTTCGTTTCCAAGATATTTGCAGATTTATCTCAAGGGAAGGGGCCTGACGGACATATTTCGAGATATTTCTTCTTCTTGTTGTTCTTCTTCTGCACAGCTAAGCTGGAAGTGGGATTTGCGGCTCGCACTAGTGCAGAGTTATCTCAAAGAAAGGGGCCACGGTGTTTCTGTATCTCTATTATGTTGGTGCGGCTTCGGAACTTTTAAATATCTTGATATATCTCGAGAACTACGCTTCTGATCAAAAAATATCATAGAACATAAAAAGTAGGAAACTTAATTCTCTACAAATAAGGTCTCTTAACATTTTGCCATAGCTCGCTTCGTTTCCGAGATATTTGCAGATTTATCTCAAGGGAAGGGGCCTGACGGACATATTTCGAGATATTTCTTCTTCTTGTTGTTCTTCTTCTGCACAGCTAAGCTGGAAGTGGCATTTGCGGCTCGCACTAGTGCAGAGTTATCTCAAAGAAAGGGGCCACGGTGTTTCTGTATCTCTATTATGTTGGTGCGGCTTCGGAACTTTTAAATATCGCGATATATCTCGAAAACTACGCTTCTGATCAAAAAATATCATAGAACATAAATTGTAGGAAACATAATTCTCTACAAAAAAGGTCTCTTAACATTTTGCCATAGCTCGCTTCGTTTCCGAGATATTTGCAGATTTATCTCAAGGGAAGGCGCCTGACGGACATATTTCGAGATATTTCTTCTTCTTGTTGTTCTTCTTCTGCACAGCTAAGCTGGAAGTGGCATTTGCGGCTCGCACTAGTGCAGAGTTATCTCAAAGAAAGGTGCCACGGTGTTCCTGTATCTCTATTATGTTGGTGCGGCTTCGGAACTTTTAAATATCTTGATATATCTCGAGATCTACGCATCTGATCAAAAAATATCATAGAACATAAAAAGTAGGAAACTTAATTCTCTACAAAAAAGGTCTCTGAACATTTTGCCATAGCTCGCTTCGTTTCCGAGATATTTGCAGATTTATCTCAAAGGAAGGGGCCTGACGGACATATTTCGAGATATTTCTTCTTCTTGTTGTTCTTCTTCTGCACAGCTAAGCTGGAAGTGGCATTTGCGGCTCGCACTAGTGCAGAGTTATCTCAAAGAAAGGTGCCACGGTGTTCCTGTATCTCTATTATGTTGGTGCGGCTTCGGAGCTTTTAAATATCTTGATATATCTCGAGATCTACGCATCTGATCAAAAAATATCATAGAACATAAAAAGTAGGAAACTTAATTCTCTACAAAAAAGGTCTCTGAACATTTTGCCATAGCTCGCTTCGTTTCCGAGATATTTGCAGATTTATCTCAAGGGAAGGGGCCTGACGGACATATTTCGAGATATTTCTTCTTCTTGTTGTTCTTCTTCTGCACAGCTAAGCTGGAAGTGGCATTTGCAGCTCGCAATATTGCAGAGTTATCTCAAAGAAAGGGGCCACGGTGTTTCTGTATCTCTATTACGTTGGTGCGGCTTCGGAACCTTTAAATATCTTGATATATCTCGAGAACTACGCATCTGATCAAAAAATATCATAGAACATAAAAAGTAGGAAACTTAATTCTGTACAAAAAAGGTCTCTTAACATTTTGCCATAGCTCGCTTCGATTCCGAGATATTTGCAGATTTATCTCAAGGGAAGGCGCCTGACGGACATATTTCGAGATATTTCTTCTTCTTGTTGTTCTTCTTCTGCACAGCTAAGCTGGAAATGGCATTTACAACTCGCAATAGTGCAGAGTTATCTGAAAGAAAGGGGCCACGGTGTTTCTGTATCTCTATTATGTTGGTGCGGCTTCGGAACTTTTATAGATCTTGATATATCTCGAGAACTACGCATCTGATCAAAAAATATCATAGAACATAAATTGTACGAAACATAATTCTCTACAAAAAACGTCTCTTAACATTTTGCCATAGCTCGCTTCGTTTCCGAGATATTTGCAGATTTATCTCAAGGGAAGGGGCCTGACGGACATATTTCGAGATATTTCTTCTTCTTGTTGTTCTTCTTATGCACAGCTAAGCTGGAAGTGGCATTTGCAGCTCGCAATATTGCAGAGTTATCTCAAAGAAAGGGGCCACGGTGTTTCTGTATCTCTATTACGTTGGTGCGGCTTCGGAACCTTTAAATATCTTGATATATCTCGAGAACTACGCATCTGATCAAAAAATATCATAGAACATAAAAAGTAGGAAACTTAATTCTGTACAAAAAAGGTCTCTTAACATTTTGCCATAGCTCGCTTCGTTTCCGAGATATTTGCAGATTTATCTCAAGGGAAGGGGCCTGACGGACATATTTCGAGATATTTCTTCTTCTTGTTGTTCTTCTTCTGCACAGCTAAGCTGGAAGTGGCATTTGCGGCTCGCACTAGTGCAGAGTTATCTCAAAGAAAGGTGCCACGGTGTTCCTGTATCTCTATTATGTTGGTGCGTCTTCGGAACTTTTAAATATCTTGATATATCTCGAGATCTACGCATCTGATCAAAAAATATCATAGAACATAAAAAGTAGGAAACTTAATTCTCTACAAAAAAGGTCTCTGAACATTTTGCCATAGCTCGCTTCGTTTCCGAGATATTTGCAGATTTATCTCAAAGGAAGGGGCCTGACGGACATATTTCGAGATATTTCTTCTTCTTGTTGTTCTTCTTCTGCACAGCTAAGCTGGAAGTGGCATTTGCGGCTCGCACTAGTGCAGAGTTATCTCAAAGAAAGGTGCCACGGTGTTCCTGTATCTCTATTATGTTGGTGCGGCTTCGGAGCTTTTAAATATCTTGATATATCTCGAGATCTACGCATCTGATCAAAAAATATCATAGAACATAAAAAGTAGGAAACTTAATTCTCTACAAAAAAGGTCTCTGAACATTTTGCCATAGCTCGCTTCGTTTCCGAGATATTTGCAGATTTATCTCAAGGGAAGGGGCCTGACGGACATATTTCGAGATATTTCTTCTTCTTGTTGTTCTTCTTCTGCACAGCTAAGCTGGAAGTGGCATTTGCAGCTCGCAATATTGCAGAGTTATCTCAAAGAAAGGGGCCACGGTGTTTCTGTATCTCTATTACGTTGGTGCGGCTTCGGAACCTTTAAATATCTTGATATATCTCGAGAACTACGCATCTGATCAAAAAATATCATAGAACATAAAAAGTAGGAAACTTAATTCTGTACAAAAAAGGTCTCTTAACATTTTGCCATAGCTCGCTTCGTTTCCGAGATATTTGCAGATTTATCTCAAGGGAAGGCGCCTGACGGACATATTTCGAGATATTTCTTCTTCTTGTTGTTCTTCTTCTGCACAGCTAAGCTGGAAATGGCATTTACAACTCGCAATAGTGCAGAGTTATCTCAAAGAAAGGGGCCACGGTGTTTCTGTATCTCTATTATGTTGGTGCGGCTTCGGAACTTTTAAATATCTTGATATATCTCGAGAACTACGCATCTGATCAAAAAATATCATAGAACATAGATTGTACGAAACATAATTCTCTACAAAAAACGTCTCTTAACATTTTGCCTAAGCTCGCTTCGTTTCCGAGATATTTGCAGATTTATCTCAAGGGAAGGGGCCTGACGGACATATTTCGAGATATTTCTTCTTCTTGTTGTTCTTCTTATGCACAGCTAAGCTGGAAGTGGCATTTGCAGCTCGCAATAGTGCAGAGGTATCTCAAAGAAAGGGGCCACGGTGTTTCTGTATCTCTATTATGTTGGTGCGGCTTCGGAGCTTTTAAATATCTTGATATATCTCGAGAACTACGCATCTGATCAAAAAATATCATAGAACATAAAAAGTAGGAAACTTAATTCTCTACAAAAAAGGTCTCTCAACATTTTGCTATAGCTCGCTTCGTTTCCAAGATATTTGCAGATTTATCTCAAGGGAAGGGGCCTGACGGACATATTTCGAGATATTTCTTCTTCTTGTTGTTCTTCTTCTGCACAGCTAAGCTGGAAGTGGGATTTGCGGCTCGCACTAGTGCAGAGTTATCTCAAAGAAAGGGGCCACGGTGTTTCTGTATCTCTATTATGTTGGTGCGGCTTCGGAACTTTTAAATATCTTGATATATCTCGAGAACTACGCTTCTGACCAAAAAATATCATAGAACATAAAAAGTAGGAAACTTAATTCTCTACAAATAAGGTCTCTTAACATTTTGCCATAGCTCGCTTCGTTTCCGAGATATTTGCAGATTTATCTCAAGGGAAGGGGCCTGACGGACATATTTCGAGATATTTCTTCTTCTTGTTGTTCTTCTTCTGCACAGCTAAGCTGGAAGTGGGATTTGCGGCTCGCACTAGTGCAGAGTTATCTCAAAGAAAGGGGCCACGGTGTTTCTGTATCTCTATTATGTTGGTGCGGCTTCGGAACTTTTAAATATCTTGATATATCTCGAGAACTACGCTTCTGATCAAAAAATATCATAGAACATAAAAAGTAGGAAACTTAATTCTCTACAAATAAGGTCTCTTAACATTTTGCCATAGCTCGCTTCGTTTCCGAGATATTTGCAGATTTATCTCAAGGGAAGGGGCCTGACGGACATATTTCGAGATATTTCTTCTTCTTGTTGTTCTTCTTCTGCACAGCTAAGCTGGAAGTGGCATTTGCGGCTCGCACTAGTGCAGAGTTATCTCAAAGAAAGGGGCCACGGTGTTTCTGTATCTCTATTATGTTGGTGCGGCTTCGGAACTTTTAAATATCGCGATATATCTCGAAAACTACGCTTCTGATCAAAAAATATCATAGAACATAAATTGTAGGAAACATAATTCTCTACAAAAAAGGTCTCTTAACATTTTGCCATAGCTCGCTTCGTTTCCGAGATATTTGCAGATATATCTCAAGGGAAGGGGCCTGACGGACATATTTCGAGATATTTCTTCTTTTTGTTGTTCTTCTTCTGCACAGCTAAGCTGGAAGTGGCATTTGCGGCTCGCACTAGTGCAGAGTTATCTCAAAGAAAGGTGCCACGGTGTTCCTGTATCTCTATTATGTTGGTGCGGCTTCGGAACTTTTAAATATCTTGATATATCTCGAGATCTACGCATCTGATCAAAAAATATCATAGAACATAAAAAGTAGGAAACTTAATTCTCTACAAAAAAGGTCTCTGAACATTTTGCCATAGCTCGCTTCGTTTCCGAGATATTTGCAGATTTATCTCAAGGGAAGGGGCCTGACGGACATATTTCGAGATATTTCTTCTTCTTGTTGATCTTCTTCTGCACAGCTAAGCTGGAAGTGGCATTTGCAGCTCGCAATATTGCAGAGTTATCTCAAAGAACGGGGCCACGGTGTTTCTGTATCTCTATTACGTTGGTGCGGCTTCGGAACCTTTAAATATCTTGATATATCTCGAGAACTACGCATCTGATCAAAAAATATCATAGAACATAAAAAGTAGGAAACTTAATTCTCTACAAAAAAGGTCTCTCAACATTTTGCTATAGCTCGCTTCGTTTCCAAGATATTTGCAGATTTATCTCAAGGGAAGGGGCCTGACGGACATATTTCGAGATATTTCTTCTTCTTGTTGTTCTTCTTCTGCACAGCTAAGCTGGAAGTGGGATTTGCGGCTCGCACTAGTGCAGAGTTATCTCAAAGAAAGGGGCCACGGTGTTTCTGTATCTCTATTATGTTGGTGCGGCTTCGGAACTTTTAAATATCTTGATATATCTCGAGAACTACGCTTCTGACCAAAAAATATCATAGAACATAAAAAGTAGGAAACTTAATTCTCTACAAATAAGGTCTCTTAACATTTTGCCATAGCTCGCTTCGTTTCCGAGATATTTGCAGATTTATCTCAAGGGAAGGGGCCTGACGGACATATTTCGAGATATTTCTTCTTCTTGTTGTTCTTCTTCTGCACAGCTAAGCTGGAAGTGGCATTTGCAGCTCGCAATAGTGCAGAGTTATCTCAAAGAAAGGGGCCACGGTGTTTCTGTATCTCTATTATGTTGGTGTGGCTTCGGAACTTTTAAATATCTTGATATATATCGAGAACTACGCATCTGATCAAAAAATATCATAGAACATAAAAAGTAGGAAACTTAATTCTCTACAAAAAAGGTCTCTTAACATTTTGCCATAGCTCGCTTCGTTTCCGAGATATTTGCAGATTTATCTCAAGGGAAGAGGCCTGACCGACATATTTCGAGATATTTCTTCTTCTTGTTGTTCTCCTTCTGCACAGCTAAGCTGGAAGTGGCATTTGCGGCTCGCACTAGTGCAGAGTTATCTCAAAGAAAGGGGCCACGGTGTTTCTGTATCTCTATTATGTTGGTGCGGCTTCGGAACTTTTAAATATCGCGATATATCTCGAAAACTACGCTTCTGATCAAAAAATATCATAGAACATAAATTGCAGGAAACATAATTCTCTACAAAAAAGGTCTCTTAACATTTTGCCATAGCTCGCTTCGTTTCCGAGATATTTGCAGATATATCTCAAGGGAAGGGGCCTGACGGACATATTTCGAGATATTTCTTCTTCTTGTTGTTCTTCTTCTGCACAGCTAAGCTGGAAGTGGCATTTGCAGCTCGCACTAGTGCAGAGTTATCTCAAAGAAAGGGGCCACGGTGTTTCTGTATCTCTATTATGTTGGTGCGGCTTCGGAACTTTTAAATATCTTGATATATCTCGAGAACTACGCATCTGATCAAAAAATGTCATAGAACATAAAAAGTAGGAAACTTAATTCTCTACAAATAAGGTCTCTTAACATTTTGCCATAGCTCGCTTCGTTTCCGAGATATTTGCAGATTTATCTCAAGGGAAGGGGCCTGACGGACATATTTCGAGATATTTCTTCTTCTTGTTGTTCTTCTTCTGCACAGCTAAGCTGGAAGTGGCATTTGCAGCTCGCAATATTGCAGAGTTATCTCAAAGAAAGGGGCCACGGTGTTTCTGTATCTCTATTACGTTGGTGCGGCTTCGGAACCTTTAAATATCTTGATATATCTCGAGAACTACGCATCTGATCAAAAAATATCATAGAACATAAAAAGTAGGAAACTTAATGCTGTACAAAAAAGGTCTCTTAACATTTTGCCATAGCTCGCTTCGTTTCCGAGATATTTGCAGATTTATCTCAAGGGAAGGGGCCTGACGGACATATTTCGAGATATTTCTTCTTCTTGTTGTTCTTCTTCTGCACAGCTAAGCTGGAAATGGCATTTACAACTCGCAATAGTGCAGAGTTATCTCAAAGAAAGGGGCCACGGTGTTTCTGTACCTCTATTATGTTGGTGCGGCTTCGGAACTTTTAAAGATCTTGATATATCTCGAGAACTACGCATCTGATCAAAAAATATCATAGAACATAAATTGTACGAAACATAATTCTCTACAAAAAACGTCTCTTAACATTTTGCCATAGCTCGCTTCGTTTCCGAGATATTTGCAGATTTATCTCAAGGGAAGGGGCCTGACGGACATATTTCGAGATATTTCTTCTTCTTGTTGTTCTTCTTATGCACAGCTAAGCTGGAAGTGGCATTTGCAGCTCGCAATATTGCAGAGTTATCTCAAAGCAAGGGGCCACGGTGTTTCTGTATCTCTATTACGTTGGTGCGGCTTCGGAACCTTTAAATATCTTGATATATCTCGAGAACTACGCATCTGATCAAAAAATATCATAGAACATAAAAAGTAGGAAACTTAATTCTGTACAAAAAAGGTCTCTTAACATTTTGCCATAGCTCGCTTCGTTTCCGAGATATTTGCAGATTTATCTCAAGGGAAGGGGCCTGACGGACATATTTCGAGATATTTCTTCTTCTTGTTGTTCTTCTTCTGCACAGCTAAGCTGGAAATGGCATTTACAACTCGCAATAGTGCAGAGTTATCTCAAAGAAAGGGGCCACGGTGTTTCTGTATCTCTATTATGTTGGTGCGGCTTCGGAACTTTTAAATATCTTGATATATCTCGAGAACTACGCATCTGATCAAAAAATATCATAGAACATAGATTGTACGAAACATAATTCTCTACAAAAAACGTCTCTTAACATTTTGCCTAAGCTCGCTTCGTTTCCGAGATATTTGCAGATTTATCTCAAGGGAAGGGGCCTGACGGACATATTTCGAGATATTTCTTCTTCTTGTTGTTCTTCTTCTGCACAGCTAAGCTGGAAGTGGCATTTGCAGCTCGCAATAGTGCAGAGGTATCTCAAAGAAAGGGGCCACGGTGTTTCTGTATCTCTATTATGTTGGTGCGGCTTCGGAACTTTTAAAGATCTTGATATATCTCGAGAACTACGCATCTGATCAAAAAATATCATAGAACATAAAAAGTAGGAAACTTAATTCTCTACAAAAAAGGTCTCTCAACATTTTGCTATAGCTCGCTTCGTTTCCAAGATATTTGCAGATTTATCTCAAGGGAAGGGGCCTGACGGACATATTTCGAGATATTTCTTCTTCTTGTTGTTCTTCTTCTGCACAGCTAAGCTGGAAGTGGGATTTGCGGCTCGCACTAGTGCAGAGTTATCTCAAAGAAAGGGGCCACGGTGTTTCTGTATCTCTATTATGTTGGTGCGGCTTCGGAACTTTTAAATATCTTGATATATCTCGAGAACTACGCATCTGATCAAAAAATATCATAGAACATAAAAAGTAGGAAACTTAATTCTCTACAAATAAGGTCTCTTAACATTTTGCCATAGCTCGCTTCGTTTCCGAGATATTTGCAGATTTATCTCAAGGGAAGGGGCCTGACGGACATATTTCGAGATATTTCTTCTTCTTGTTGTTCTTCTTCTGCACAGCTAAGCTGGAAGTGGCATTTGCGGCTCGCACTAGTGCAGAGTTATCTCAAAGAAAGGGGCCACGGTGTTTCTGTATCTCTATTATGTTGGTGCGGCTTCGGAACTTTTAAATATCGCGATATATCTCGAAAACTACGCTTCTGATCAAAAAATATCATAGAACATAAATTGTAGGAAACATAATTCTCTACAAAAAAGGTCTCTTAACATTTTGCCATAGCTCGCTTCGTTTCCGAGATATTTGCAGATATATCTCAAGGGAAGGGGCCTGACGGACATATTTCGAGATATTTCTTCTTCTTGTTGTTCTTCTTCTGCACAGCTAAGCTGGAAGTGGCATTTGCGGCTCGCACTAGTGCAGAGTTATCTCAAAGAAAGGTACCACGGTGTTCCTGTATCTCTATTATGTTGGTGCGGCTTCGGAACTTTTAAATATCTTGATATATCTCGAGATCTACGCATCTGATCAAAAAATATCATAGAAAATAAAAAGTAGGAAACTTAATTCTCTACAAAAAAGGTCTCTGAACATTTTGCCATAGCTCGCTTCGTTTCCGAGATATTTGCAGATTTATCTCAAGGGAAGGGGCCTGACGGACATATTTCGAGATATTTCTTCTTCTTGTTGATCTTCTTCTGCACAGCTAAGCTGGAAGTGGCATTTGCAGCTCGCAATATTGCAGAGTTATCTCAAAGAAAGGGGCCACGGTGTTTCTGTATCTCTATTACGTTGGTGCGGCTTCGGAACCTTTAAATATCTTGATATATCTCGAGAACTACGCATCTGATCAAAAAATATCATAGAACATAAAAAGTAGGAAACTTAATTCTGTACAAAAAAGGTCTCTTAACATTTTGCCATAGCTCGCTTCGTTTCCGAGATATTTGCAGATTTATCTCAAGGGAAGGGGCCTGACGGACATATTTCGAGATATTTCTTCTTCTTGTTGTTCTTCTTCTGCACAGCTAAGCTGGAAATGGCAATTACAACTCGCAATAGTGCAGAGTTATCTCAAAGAAAGGGGCCACGGTGTTTCTGTATCTCTATTATGTTGGTGCGGCTTCGGAACTTTTAAATATCTTGATATATCTCGAGAACTACGCATCTGATCAAAAAATATCATAGAACATGAATTGTAGGAAACATAATTCTCTACAAAAAACGTCTCTCAACATTTTGCCATAGCTCGCTTCGTTTCCGAGATATTTGCAGATTTATCTCAAGGGAAGGGGCCTGACGGACATATTTCGAGATATTTCTTCTTCTTGTTGTTCTTCTTCTGCACAGCTAAGCTGGAAGTGGCATTTGCAGCTCGCAATAGTGCAGAGTTATCTCAAAGAAAGGGGCCACGGTGTTTCTGTATCTCTATTATGTTGGTGTGGCTTGGGAACTTTTAAATATCTTGATATATATCGAGAACTACGCATCTGATCAAAAAATATCATAGAACATAAAAAGTAGGAAACTTAATTCTCTACAAAAAAGGTCTCTTAACATTTTGCCATAGCTCGCTTCGTTTCCGAGATATTTGCAGATTTATCTCAAGGGAAGAGGCCTGACGGACATATTTCGAGATATTTCTTCTTCTTGTTGTTCTCCTTCTGCACAGCTAAGCTGGAAGTGGCATTTGCGGCTCGCACTAGTGCAGAGTTATCTCAAAGAAAGGGGCCACGGTGTTTCTGTATCTCTATTATGTTGGTGCGGCTTCGGAACTTTTAAATATCGCGATATATCTCGAAAACTACGCTTCTGATCAAAAAATATCATAGAACATAAATTGCAGGAAACATAATTCTCTACAAAAAAGGTCTCTTAACATTTTGCCATAGCTCGCTTCGTTTCCGAGATATTTGCAGATATATCTCAAGGGAAGGGGCCTGACGGACATATTTCGAGATATTTCTTCTTCTTGTTGTTCTTCTTCTGCACAGCTAAGCTGGAAGTGGCATTTGCAGCTCGCACTAGTGCAGAGTTATCTCAAAGAAAGGGGCCACGGTGTTTCTGTATCTCTATTATGTTGGTGCGGCTTCGGAACTTTTAAATATCTTGATATATCTCGAGAACTACGCATCTGATCAAAAAATGTCATAGAACATAAAAAGTAGGAAACTTAATTCTCTACAAATAAGGTCTCTTAACATTTTGCCATAGCTCGCTTCGTTTCCGAGATATTTGCAGATTTATCTCAAGGGAAGGGGCCTGACGGACATATTTCGAGATATTTCTTCTTCTTGTTGTTCTTCTTCTGCACAGCTAAGCTGGAAGTGGCATTTGCAGCTCGCAATATCGCAGAGTTATCTCAAAGAAAGGGGCCACGGTGTTTCTGTATCTCTATTACGTTGGTGCGGCTTCGGAACCTTTAAATATCTTGATATATCTCGAGAACTACGCATCTGATCATAAAAAAATATCATAGAACATAAAAAGTAGGAAACTTAATTCTGTACAAAAAAGGTCTCTTAACATTTTGCCATAGCTCGCTTCGTTTCCGAGATATTTGCAGATTTATCTCAAGGGAAGGGGCCTGACGGACATATTTCGAGATATTTCTTCTTCTTGTTGTTCTTCTTATGCACAGCTAAGCTGGAAGTGGCATTTGCAGCTCGCAATAGTGCAGAGGTATCTCAAAGAAAGGGGCCACGGTGTTTCTGTATCTCTATTATGTTGGTGCGGCTTCGGAACTTTTAAATATCGCGATATATCTCGAAAACTACGCTTCTGATCAAAAAATATCATAGAACATAAATTGTAGGAAACATAATTCTCTACAAAAAAGGTCTCTTAACATTTTGCCATAGCTCGCTTCTTTTCCGAGATATTTGCAGATATATCTCAAGGGAAGGGGCCTGACGGACATATTTCGAGATATTTCTTCTTCTTGTTGTTCTTCTTCTGCACAGCTAAGCTGGAAGTGGCATTTGCGGCTCGCACTAGTGCAGAGTTATCTCAAAGAAAGGTGCCACGGTGTTCCTGTATCTCTATTATGTTGGTGCGGCTTCGGAACTTTTAAATATCTTGATATATCTCGAGATCTACGCATCTGATCAAAAAATATCATAGAACATAAATTGCAGGAAACATAATTCTCTACAAATAAGGTCTCTTAACATTTTGCCATAGCTCGCTTCGTTTCCGAGATATTTGCAGATTTATCTCAAGGGAAGGGGCCTGACGGACATATTTCGAGATATTTCTTCTTCTTGTTGTTCTTCTTCTGCACAGCTAAGCTGGAAGTGGCATTTGCGTCTCGCACTAGTGCAGAGTTATCTCAAAGAAAGGGGCCACGGTGTTTCTGTATCTCTATTATGTTGGTGCGGCTTCGGAACTTTTAAATATCGCGATATATCTCGAAAACTACGCTTCTGATCAAAAAATATCATAGAACATAAATTGTAGGAAACATAATTCTCTACAAAAAAGGTCTCTTAACATTTTGCCATAGCTCGCTTCGTTTCCGAGATATTTGCAGATATATCTCAAGGGAAGGGGCCTGACGGACATATTTCGAGATATTTCTTCTTCTTGTTGTTCTTCTTCTGCACAGCTAAGCTGGAAGTGGCATTTGCGGCTCGCACTAGTGCAGAGTTATCTCAAAGAAAGGTGCCACGGTGTTCCTGTATCTCTATTATGTTGGTGCGGCTTCGGAACTTTTAAATATCTTGATATATCTCGAGATCTACGCATCTGATCAAAAAATATCATAGAACATAAAAAGTAGGAAACTTAATTCTCTACAAAAAAGGTCTCTGAACATTTTGCCATAGCTCGCTTCGTTTCCGAGATATTTGCAGATTTATCTCAAGGGAAGGGGCCTGACGGACATATTTCGAGATATTTCTTCTTCTTGTTGTTCTTCTTCTGCACAGCTAAGCTGGAAGTGGCATTTGCGGCTCGCACTAGTGCAGAGTTATCTCAAAGAAAGGGGCCACGGTGTTTCTGCATCTCTATTATGTTGGTGCGGCTTCGGAACTTTTAAATATCTCGATATATCTCGAAAACTACGCTTCTGATCAAAAAATATCATAGAACATAAATTGTAGGAAACATAATTCTCTACAAAAAACGTCTCTCAACATTTTGCCATAGCTCGCTTCGTTTCCGAGATATTTGCAGATTTATGTCAAGGGAAGGGGCCTGACGGACATATTTCGAGATATTTCTTCTTCTTGTTGTGCTTCTTCTGCACAGCTAAACTGGGAGTGGCATTTCCAGCTCGCAATAGTGCAGAGTTATCTCAAAGAAAGGGGCCACGGTGTTTCTGTATCTCTATTATGTTGGTGCGGCTTCGGAACTTTTAAATATCTTGATCTATCTCGAGATCTACGCATCTGATCAAAAAATATCATAGAACATAAGAAGTAGGAAACTTAATTCTCTACAAAAAAGGTCTCTGAACATTTTGCCATAGCTCGCTTCGTTTCCGAGATATTTGCAGATATATCTCAAGGGAAGGGGCCTGACGGACATATTTCGAGATATTTCTTCTTCTTGTTGATCTTCTTCTGCACAGCTAAGCTGGAAGTGGCATTTGCGGCTCGCACTAGTGCAGAGTTATCTCAAAGAAAGGGGCCACGGTGTTTCTGCATCTCTATTATGTTGGTGCGGCTTCGGAACTTTTAAATATCTCGATATATCTCGAAAACTACGCTTCTGATCAAAAAATATCATAGAACATAAATTGTAGGAAACATAATTCTCTACAAAAAACGTCTCTCAACATTTTGCGATAGCTCGCTTCGTTTCCGAGATATTTGCAGATTTATGTCAAGGGAAGGGGCCTGACGGACATATTTCGAGATATTTCTTCTTCTTGTTGTGCTTCTTCTGCACAGCTAAACTGGGAGTGGCATTTCCAGCTCGCAATAGTGCAGAGTTATCTCAAAGAAAGGGGCCACGGTGTTTCTGTATCTCTATTATGTTGGTGCGGCTTCGGAACTTTTAAATATCTTGATCTATCTCGAGAACTACGCATCTGATCAAAAAATATCATAGAACATAAAAAGTAGGAAATTTGATTCTCTACAAAAAAGGTCTTTAAACATTTTGCCATAGCTCGCTTCGTTTCCGAGATATTTGCAGATTTATCTCAAGGGAAGGGGCCTGACGGACATATTTCGAGATATTTCTTCTTCTTGTTGTTCTTCTTCTGCACAGCTAAGCTGGAAGTGGCATTTGCGGCTCGCACTAGTGCTGAGTTATCTCAAAGAAAGGGGCCACGGTGTTTCTGTATCTCTATTATGTTGGTGCGGCTTCGGAACTTTTAAATATCGCGATATATCTCGAAAACTACGCTTCTGATCAAAAAATATCATAGAACATAAATTGTAGGAAACATAATTCTCTACAAAAAAGGTCTCTTAACATTTTGCCATAGCTCGCTTCGTTTCCGAGATATTTGCAGATATATCTCAAGGGAAGGGGCCTGACGGACATATTTCGAGATATTTCTTCTTCTTGTTGTTCTTCTTCTGCACAGCTAAGCTGGAAGTGGCATATGCGGCTCGCACTAGTGCAGAGTTATCTCAAAGAAAGGTGCCACGGTGTTCCTGTATCTCTATTATGTTGGTGCGGCTTCGGAACTTTTAAATATCTTGATGTATCTCGAGATCTACGCATCTGATCAAAAAATATCATAGAACATAAAAAGTAGGAAACTTAATTCTCTACAAAAAAGGTCTCTGAACATTTTGCCATAGCTCGCTTCGTTTCCGAGATATTTGCAGATTTATCTCAAGGGAAGGGGCCGACGGACATATTTCGAGATATTTCTTCTTCTTGTTGTTCTTCTTCTGCACAGCTAAGCTGGAAGTGGCATTTGCGGCTCGCACTAGTGCAGAGTTATCTCAAAGAAAGGGGCCACGGTGTTTCTGCATCTCTATTATGTTGGTGCGGCTTCGGAACTTTTAAATATCTCGATATATCTCGAAAACTACGCTTCTGATCAAAAAATATCATAGAACATAAATTGTAGGAAACATAATTCTCTACAAAAAACGTCTCTCAACATTTTGCCATAGCTCGCTTCGTTTCCGAGATATTTGCAGATTTATGTCAAGGGAAGGGGCCTGACGGACATATTTCGAGATATTTCTTCTTCTTGTTGTGCTTCTTCTGCACAGCTAAGCTGGAAGTGGCATTTGCAGCTCGCACTAGTGCAGAGTTATCTCAAAGAAAGGGGCCACGGTGTTTCTGTATCTCTATTATGTTGGTGCGGCTTCGGAACTTTTAAATATCTTGATATATCTCGAGAACTACGCATCTGATCAAAAAATGTCATAGAACATAAAAAGTAGGAAACTTAATTCTCTACAAATAAGGTCTCTTAACATTTTGCCATAGCTCGCTTCGTTTCCGAGATATTTGCAGATTTATCTCAAGGGAAGGGGCCTGACGGACATATTTCGAGATATTTCTTCTTCTTGTTGTTCTTCTTCTGCACAGCTAAGCTGGAAGTGGCATTTGCAGCTCGCAATATTGCAGAGTTATCTCAAAGAAAGGGGCCACGGTGTTTCTGTATCTCTATTACGTTGGTGCGGCTTCGGAACCTTTAAATATCTTGATATATCTCGAGAACTACGCATCTGATCATAAAAAAATATCATAGAACATAAAAAGTAGGAAACTTAATTCTGTACAAAAAAGGTCTCTTAACATTTTGCCATAGCTCGCTTCGTTTCCGAGATATTTGCAGATTTATCTCAAGGGAAGGGGCCTGACGGACATATTTCGAGATATTTCTTCTTCTTGTTGTTCTTCTTATGCACAGCTAAGCTGGAAGTGGCATTTGCAGCTCGCAATAGTGCAGAGGTATCTCAAAGAAAGGGGCCACGGTGTTTCTGTATCTCTATTATGTTGGTGCGGCTTCGGAACTTTTAAATATCGCGATATATCTCGAAAACTACGCTTCTGATCAAAAAATATCATAGAACATAAATTGTAGGAAACATAATTCTCTACAAAAAAGGTCTCTTAACATTTTGCCATAGCTCGCTTCTTTTCCGAGATATTTGCAGATATATCTCAAGGGAAGGGGCCTGACGGACATATTTCGAGATATTTCTTCTTCTTGTTGTTCTTCTTCTGCACAGCTAAGCTGGAAGTGGCATTTGCGGCTCGCACTAGTGCAGAGTTATCTCAAAGAAAGGTGCCACGGTGTTCCTGTATCTCTATTATGTTGGTGCGGCTTCGGAACTTTTAAATATCTTGATATATCTCGAGATCTACGCATCTGATCAAAAAATATCATAGAACATAAATTGCAGGAAACATAATTCTCTACAAATAAGGTCTCTTAACATTTTGCCATAGCTCGCTTCGTTTCCGAGATATTTGCAGATTTATCTCAAGGGAAGGGGCCTGACGGACATATTTCGAGATATTTCTTCTTCTTGTTGTTCTTCTTCTGCACAGCTAAGCTGGAAGTGGCATTTGCGTCTCGCACTAGTGCAGAGTTATCTCAAAGAAAGGGGCCACGGTGTTTCTGTATCTCTATTATGTTGGTGCGGCTTCGGAACTTTTAAATATCGCGATATATCTCGAAAACTACGCTTCTGATCAAAAAATATCATAGAACATAAATTGTAGGAAACATAATTCTCTACAAAAAAGGTCACTTAACATTTTGCCATAGCTCGCTTCGTTTCCGAGATATTTGCAGATATATCTCAAGGGAAGGGGCCTGACGGACATATTTCGAGATATTTCTTCTTCTTGTTGTTCTTCTTCTGCACAGCTAAGCTGGAAGTGGCATTTGCGGCTCGCACTAGTGCAGAGTTATCTCAAAGAAAGGTGCCACGGTGTTCCTGTATCTCTATTATGTTGGTGCGGCTTCGGAACTTTTAAATATCTTGATATATCTCGAGATCTACGCATCTGATCAAAAAATATCATAGAACATAAAAAGTAGGAAACTTAATTCTCTACAAAAAAGGTCTCTGAACATTTTGCCATAGCTCGCTTCGTTTCCGAGATATTTGCAGATTTATCTCAAGGGAAGGGGCCTGACGGACATATTTCGAGATATTTCTTCTTCTTGTTGTTCTTCTTCTGCACAGCTAAGCTGGAAGTGGCATTTGCGGCTCGCACTAGTGCAGAGTTATCTCAAAGAAAGGGGCCACGGTGTTTCTGCATCTCTATTATGTTGGTGCGGCTTCGGAACTTTTAAATATCTCGATATATCTCGAAAACTACGCTTCTGATCAAAAAATATCATAGAACATAAATTGTAGGAAACATAATTCTCTACAAAAAACGTCTCTCAACATTTTGCCATAGCTCGCTTCGTTTCCGAGATATTTGCAGATTTATGTCAAGGGAAGGGGCCTGACGGACATATTTCGAGATATTTCTTCTTCTTGTTGTGCTTCTTCTGCACAGCTAAACTGGGAGTGGCATTTCCAGCTCGCAATAGTGCAGAGTTATCTCAAAGAAAGGGGCCACGGTGTTTCTGTATCTCTATTATGTTGGTGCGGCTTCGGAACTTTTAAATATCTTGATCTATCTCGAGATCTACGCATCTGATCAAAAAATATCATAGAACATAAGAAGTAGGAAACTTAATTCTCTACAAAAAAGGTCTCTGAACATTTTGCCATAGCTCGCTTCGTTTCCGAGATATTTGCAGATATATCTCAAGGGAAGGGGCCTGACGGACATATTTCGAGATATTTCTTCTTCTTGTTGATCTTCTTCTGCACAGCTAAGCTGGAAGTGGCATTTGCGGCTCGCACTAGTGCAGAGTTATCTCAAAGAAAGGGGCCACGGTGTTTCTGCATCTCTATTATGTTGGTGCGGCTTCGGAACTTTTAAATATCTCGATATATCTCGAAAACTACGCTTCTGATCAAAAAATATCATAGAACATAAATTGTAGGAAACATAATTCTCTACAAAAAAGGTCTCTTAACATTTTGCCATAGCTCGCTTCGTTTCCGAGATATTTGCAGATATATCTCAAGGGAAGGGGCCTGACGGACATATTTCGAGATATTTCTTCTTCTTGTTGTTCTTCTTCTGCACAGCTAAGCTGGAAGTGGCATATGCGGCTCGCACTAGTGCAGAGTTATCTCAAAGAAAGGTGCCACGGTGTTCCTGTATCTCTATTATGTTGGTGCGGCTTCGGAACTTTTAAATATCTTGATATATCTCGAGATCTACGCATCTGATCAAAAAATATCATAGAACATAAAAAGTAGGAAACTTAATTCTCTACAAAAAAGGTCTCTGAACATTTTGCCATAGCTCGCT
Source organism: Osmia lignaria lignaria (assembly GCF_051020975.1). Lineage (NCBI taxonomy): Eukaryota > Metazoa > Arthropoda > Insecta > Hymenoptera > Megachilidae > Osmia > Osmia lignaria. Next base: position 17,428,584 of record NW_027478161.1, read on the forward strand.
TCGTTTCCGAGATATTTGCAGATTTATCTCAAGGGAAGGGGCCTAACGGACATATTTCGAGATATTTCTTCTTCTTGTTGTTCTTCTTCTGCACAGCTAAACTGGAAGTGGCATTTCCAGCTCGCAATAGTGCAGAGTTATCTCAAAGAAAGGGGCCACGGTGTTTCTGTATCTCTATTATGTTGGTGCGGCTTCGGAACTTTTAAATATCTTGATATATCTAGAGAACTACGCATCTGATCAAAAAATATCAGAGAACATAAAAAGTAGGAAACTTAATTCTCTACAAATAAGGTCTCTTAACATTTTGCCATAGCTCGCTTCGTTTCCGAGATATTTGCAGATATATCTCAAGGGAAGGGGCCTGACGGACATATTTCGAGATATTTCTTCTTCTTGTTGTTCTTCTTCTGCACAGCTAAGCTGGAAGTGGCATTTGCAGCTCGCACTAGTGCAGAGTTATCTCAAAGAAAGGGGCCACGGTGTTTCTGTATCTCTATTATGTTGGTGCGGCTTCGGAACTTTTAAATATCTTGATATATCTCGAGAACTACGCATCTGATCAAAAAATATCATAGAACATAAATTGTACGAAACATAATTCTCTACAAAAAACGTCTCTTAACATTTTGCCATAGCTCGCTTCGTTTCCGAGATATTTGCAGATTTATCTCAAGGGAAGGGGCCTGACGGACATATTTCGAGATATTTCTTCTTCTTGTTGTTCTTCTTATGCACAGCTAAGCTGGAAGTGGGATTTGCGGCTCGCACTAGTGCAGAGTTATCTCAAAGAAAGGGGCCACGGTGTTTCTGTATCTCTATTATGTTGGTGCGGCTTCGGAACTTTTAAATATCTTGATATATCTCGAGAACTACGCATCTGATCAAAAAATATCATAGAACATAAAAAGTAGGAAACTTAATTCTCTACAAATAAGGTCTCTTAACATTTTGCCATAGCTCGCTTCGTTTCCGAGATATTTGCAGATTTATCTCAAGGGAAGGGGCCTGACGGACATATTTCGAGATATTTCTTCTTCTTGTTGTTCTTCTTCTGCACAGCTAAGCTGGAAGTGGCATTTGCGGCTCGCACTAGTGCAGAGTTATCTCAAAGAAAGGGGCCACGGTGTTTCTGCATCTCTATTATGTTGGTGCGGCTTCGGAACTTTTAAATATCTCGATATATCTCGAAAACTACGCTTCAGATCAAAAAATATCATAGAACATAAATTGTAGGAAACATAATTCTCTACAAAAAACGTCTCTCAACATTTTGCCATAGCTCGCTTCGTTTCCGAGATATTTGCAGATTTATGTCAAGGGAAGGGGCCTGACGGTCATATTTCGAGATATTTCTTCTTCTTGTTGTTCTTCTTCTGCACAGCTAAGCTGGAAATGGCATTTACAACTCGCAATAGTGCAGAGTTATCTCAAAGAAAGGGGCCACGGTGTTTCTGTACCTCTATTATGATGGTGCGGCTTCGGAACTTTTAAATATCTCGATATATCTCGAAAAGTACGCTTCTGATCAAAAAATACCATAGAACATAAAAAGTAGGAAACTTAATTCTCTACAAAAAAGGTCTCTTAACATTTTGCCATAGCTCGCTTCGTTTCCGAGATATTTGCAGATTTACCTCAAGGGAAGGGGCCTAACGGACATATTTCGAGATATTTCTTCTTCTTGTTGTTCTTCTTCTGCACAGCTAAACTGGGAGTGGCATTTCCAGCTCGCAATAGTGCAGAGTTATCTCAAAGAAAGGGGCCACGGTGTTTCTGTATCTCTATTATGTTGGTGCGGCTTCGGAACTTTTAAATATCTTGATCTATCTCGAGAACTACGCATCTGATCAAAAAATATCAGAGAACATAAAAAGTAGGAAATTTAATTCTCTACAAAAAAGGTCTCTAAACATTTTGCCATAGCTCGCTTCGTTTCCGAGATATTTGCAGATTTATCTCAAGGGAAGGGGCCTAACGGACATATTTCGAGATATTTCTTCTTCTTGTTGTTCTTCTACTGCACAGCTAAACTGGAAGTGGCATTTCCAGCTCGCAATAGTGCAGAGTTATCTCAAAGAAAGGGGCCACGGTGTTTCTGTATCTCTATTATGTTGGTGCGGCTTCGGAACTTTTAAATATCTTGATATATCTCGAGAACTACGCATCTGATCAAAAAATATCATAGAACGTAAAAAGTAGGAAACTTAATTCTCTACCAAAAAGGTCTCTTAACATTTTGCCATAGCTCGCTTCGTTTCCGAGATATTTGCAGATTTATCTCAAGGGAAGGGGCCTAACGGACATATTTCGAGATATTTCTTCTTCTTGTTGTTCTTCTTCTGCACAGCTAAACTGGAAGTGGCATCTCCAGCTCGCAATAGTGCAGAGTTATCTCAAAGAAAGGGGCCACGGTGTTTCTGTATCTCTATTATGTTGGTGTGGCTTCAGAACTTTTAAATATCTTGATATATCTCGAGAACTACGCATCTGATCAAAAAATATCATAGAACATAAAAAGTAGGAAACTTAATTCTCTACAAAAAAGGTCTCTTAACATTTTGCCATAGCTCGCTTCGTTTCCCAGATATTTGCAGATTTATCTCAAGGGAAGGGGCCTGACGGACATATTTCGAGATATTTCTTCTTCTTGTTGTTCTTCTTCTGCACAGCTAAACTGGAAGTGGCATTTCCAGCTCGCAATAGTGTAGCGTTATCTCAAAGAAAGGGGCCACGGTGTTTCTGTATCTCTATTATGTTGGTGCGGCTTCGGAACTTTTAAATATCTTGATATATCTCGAGAACTACGCATCTGATCAAAAAATATCATAGAAGATAAAAAGTAGGAAACTTAATTCTCTACAAAAAAGGTCTCTTAACATTTTGCCATAGCTCGCTTCGTTTCCGAGATATTTGCAGATTTATCTCAAGGGAAGGGGCCTGACGGACATATTTCGAGATATTTCTTCTTCTTGTTGTTCTTCTTCTGCACAGCTAAACTGGAAGTGGCATTTCCAGCTCGCAATAGTGCAGAGTTATCTCAAAGAAAGAGGCCACGGTGTTTCTGTACCTCTATTATGTTGGTGCAGCTTCGGAACTGTTAAATATCTTGATATATCTGGAGAACTACGCATCTGATCAAAAAATATCATAGAACATAAAAAGTAGAAAACTTAATTCTCTACAAAAAAGGTCTCTTAACATTTTGCCATAGCTCGCTTCGTTTCCGAGATATATGCAGATTTATCTCAAGGGAAGGGGCCTGACGGACATATTTCGAGATATTTCTTCTTCTTGTTGTTCTTCTTCTGCACAGCTAAGCTGGAAGTGGCATTTGCAGCACGCAATAGTGCAGGGTTATCTGAAAGAAAGGGGCCACGGTGTTTCTGTATCTCTATTATGTTGGTGCGGATTCGGAACTTTTAAATATCTTGATATATCTAGAGAACTACGCATCTGATCAAAAAATATCATAGAAGATAAAAAGTAGGAAACTTAATTCTCTACAAATAAGGTCTCTTAACATTTTGCCATAGCTCGCTTCGTTTCCGAGATATTTGCAGATATATCTCAAGGGAAGGGGCCTGACGGACATATTTCGAGATATTTCTTCTTCTTGTTGTTCTTCTTCTGCACAGCTAAGCTGGAAGTGGCATTTGCAGCTCGCAATATTGCAGAGTTATCTCAAAGAAAGGGGCCACGGTGTTTCTGTATCTCTATTACGTTGGTGCGGCTTCGGAACCTTTAAATATCTTGATATATCTCGAGAACTACGCATCTGATCAAAAAATATCATAGAACATAAAAAGTAGGAAACTTAATTCTGTACAAAAAAGGTCTCTTAACATTTTGCCATAGCTCGCTTCGTTTCCGAGATATTTGCAGATTTATCTCAAGGGAAGGGGCCTGACGGTCATATTTCGAGATATTTCTTCTTCTTGTTGTTCTTCTTCTGCACAGCTAAGCTGGAAATGGCATTTACAACTCGCAATAGTGCAGAGTTATCTCAAAGAAAGGGGCCACGGTGTTTCTGTATCTCTATTATGTTGGTGCGGCTTCGGAACTTTTAAATATCTTGATATATCTCGAGAACTACGCATCTGATCAAAAAATATCATAGAACATAAATTGTACGAAACATAATTCTCTACAAAAAACGTCTCTTAACATTTTGCCATAGCTCGCTTCGTTTCCGAGATATTTGCAGATTTATCTCAAGGGAAGGGGCCTGACGGACATATTTCGAGATATTTCTTCTTCTTGTTGTTCTTCTTCTGCACAGCTAAACTGGAAGTGGCATTTCCAGCTCGCAATAGTGCAGAGTTATCTCAAAGAAAGAGGCCACGGTGTTTCTGTACCTCTATTATGTTGGTGCAGCTTCGGAACTGTTAAATATCTTGATATATCTGGAGAACTACGCATCTGATCAAAAAATATCATAGAACATAAAAAGTAGAAAACTTAATTCTCTACAAAAAAGGTCTCTTAACATTTTGCCATAGCTCGCTTCGTTTCCGAGATATATGCAGATTTATCTCAAGGGAAGGGGCCTGACGGACATATTTCGAGATATTTCTTCTTCTTGTTGTTCTTCTTCTGCACAGCTAAGCTGGAAGTGGCATTTGCAGCACGCAATAGTGCAGGGTTATCTGAAAGAAAGAGGCCACGGTGTTTCTGTATCTCTATTATGTTGGTGCGGGTTCGGAACTTTTAAATATCTTGATATATCTAGAGAACTACGCATCTGATCAAAAAATATCATAGAACATAAAAAGTAGGAAACTTAATTCTCTACAAATAAGGTCTCTTAACATTTTGCCATAGCTCGCTTCGTTTCCGAGATATTTGCAGATATATCTCAAGGGAAGGGGCCTGACGGACATATTTCGAGATATTTCTTCTTCTTGTTGTTCTTCTTCTGCACAGCTAAGCTGGAAGTGGCATTTGCAGCTCGCACTAGTGCAGAGTTATCTCAAAGAAAGGGGTCACGGTGTTTCTGTATCTCTATTATGTTGGTGCGGCTTCGGAACTTTTAAATATCTTGATATATCTCGAGAACTACGCATCTGATCAAAAAATATCATAGAACATAAAAAGTAGGAAACTTAATTCTCTACAAATAAGGTCTCTTAACATTTTGCCATAGCTCGCTTCGTTTCCGAGATATTTGCAGATTTATCTCAAGGGAAGGGGCCTGACGGACATATTTCGAGATATTTCTTCTTCTTGTTGTTCTTCTTCTGCACAGCTAAGCTGGAAGTGGCATTTGCGGCTCGCACTAGTGCAGAGTTATCTCAAAGAAAGGGGCCACGGTGTTTCTGTACCTCTATTATGTTGGTGCAGCTTCGGAACTGTTAAATATCTTGATATATCTGGAGAACTACGCATCTGATCAAAAAATATCATAGAACATAAAAAGTAGAAAACTTAATTCTCTACAAAAAAGGTCTCTTAACATTTTGCCATAGCTCGCTTCGTTTCCGAGATATATGCAGATTTATCTCAAGGGAAGGGGCCTGACGGACATATTTCGAGATATTTCTTCTTCTTGTTGTTCTTCTTCTGCACAGCTAAGCTGGAAGTGGCATTTGCAGCACGCAATAGTGCAGGGTTATCTGAACGAAAGGGGCCACGGTGTTTCTGTATCTCTATTATGTTGGTGCGGATTCGGAACTTTTAAATATCTTGATATATCTAGAGAACTACGCATCTGATCAAAAAATATCATAGAACATAAAAAGTAGGAAACTTAATTCTCTACAAATAAGGTCTCTTAACATTTTGCCATAGCTCGCTTCGTTTCCGAGATATTTGCAGATATATCTCAAGGGAAGGGGCCTGACGGACATATTTCGAGATATTTCTTCTTCTTGTTGTTCTTCTTCTGCACAGCTAAGCTGGAAGTGGCATTTCCAGCTCGCAATAGTGCAGAGTTATCTCAAAGGAAGAGGCCACGGTGTTTCTGTACCTCTATTATGTTGGTGCAGCTTCGGAACTGTTAAATATCTTGATATATCTGGAGAACTACGCATCTGATCAAAAAATATCATAGAACATAAAAAGTAGAAAACTTAATTCTCTACAAAAAAGGTCTCTTAACATTTTGCCATAGCTCGCTTCGTTTCCGAGATATATGCAGATTTATCTCAAGGGAAGGGGCCTGACGGACATATTTCGAGATATTTCTTCTTCTTGTTGTTCTTCTTCTGCACAGCTAAGCTGGAAGTGGCATTTGCAGCACGCAATAGTGCAGGGTTATCTGAAAGAAAGAGGCCACGGTGTTTCTGTATCTCTATTATGTTGGTGCGGCTTCGGATCTTTTGAATATCACGATATATCTCGAAAACTACGCTTCTGATCAAAAAATATCATAGAACATAAATTGTAGGAAACATAATTCTCTACAAAAAAGGTCTCTTAACATTTTGCCATAGCTCGTTTCGTTTCCGAGATATTTGCAGATATATCTCAAGGGAAGGGGCCTGACGTACATATTCCGAGATATTTCTTGATCTTGTTGTGCTTCTTCTGCACAGCTAAGCAGGAACTGGCATTTGCTGCTCGCAATAGTGCAGAGTTATCTCACAGAAATGGGCCACGGTGTTTCTGTATCTCTATTATGTTGGTGCGGCTTCGGAACTTTTAAATATCTTGATATATCTCGTGAACTACGCATCTGATCAAAAAATATCATACAATATAAAAAGTAGGAAACTTAATTCTCTACAAAAAAGGTCTCTTAACATTTTGCCATAGCACGCTTTGTTTCCGAGATATTTGCAGATTTAGCTCAAGGGAAGGGGCCTGACGGACATATTCCGAGATATTTCTTGTTCTTGTTGTGCTTTTTCTGCACAGCTAAGCTGGAACTGGCATTTGCAGCTCGCAGTAGTGCAGAGTTATCTCACAGAAAGGGGCCACGGTGTTTCTGTATCTCTATTATGTTGGTGCGGCTTCGGAACTTTTAAATATCATGATATATCTCGAAAACTAAGCATCTGATCAAAAAAACCTCATACAACATGAATAGTAGGAAACTTAATTCTCTACAAAAAAGGTCTCTTAAGATTTTGCCATAGCTCGCATCGTTTCCGAGATATTTGCAGATATAGCTCAAGGGAAGGGGCCTGACGGACATATTTCGAGATATTTCTTCTTCTTGTTGTTCTTCTTCTGCACAGCTAAGCTGGAAGTGGCATTTGCAGCTCGGAATAGTGCAGAGTTATTTCAAAGATAGAGGCCACGGTGTTTGTGTATCTTTATTGTGTTGGTGCGGCTTCGGAACTTTTAAATATCTCGATATATCTCGAAAACCACGCATCTGATCAAAAAATATCATAGAACGTAAATTGTAGGAAACATAATTCTCTACAAAAAAGGTATCTTAACATTTTGCTATAGCTCGCTTCGTTTCCGAGATATTTGCAGATTTATCTCAAGGGAAGGTGCCTGACGGACATATTTCGAGATACTTCTTCTTCTTGTTGTTCTTCTTCTGCACAGCTAAGCTGGAAGTGGCATTTGCAGCTCGCAATAGTGCAGAGTTATCTCAGAGAAAGAGGCCACGGTGTTTCTGTACCTCTATTATGTTGGTGCAGCTTCGGAACTTTTAAATATCTTGATATATCTCGAGAACTACGCATCTGATCAAAAAATATCATAGAACATAAAACTAGGAAACTTAATTCTCTACAAAAAAGGTATCTTAACATTTTGCCATAGCTCGCTTCGTTTCCGAGATATGTGCAGATTTATCTCAAGGGAAGGGGTCTGACGGACATATTTCGAGATATTTCTTCTTCTTGTTGTTCTTCTTCTGCACAGCTAAGCTCGAAGTGGCATTGGCAGCTCGCAATAGTGCAGAGTTATTTCAAAGAAAGATGCCACGGTGTTTGTGTATCTTTATTATGTTGGTGCGGCTTCGGAAGTTTTAAATATCTCGATATATCTCGAAAACCACGCATCTGATCAAAAAATATCATAAAACGTAAATTGTAGGAAACATAATTCTCTACAAAAAAGGTATCTAAACATTTTGCTATAGCTCGCTTCGTTTCCGAGATATTTGCAGATTTATCTCAAGGGAAGGTGCCTGACGGACATATTCCGAGATATTTCTTGTTCTTGTTGTGCTTTTTCTGCACAGCTAAGCTGGAACTGGCATTTGCAGCTCGCAGTAGTGCAGAGTTATCTCACAGAAAGGGGCCACGGTGTTTCTGTATCTCTATTATGTTGGTGCGGCTTCGGAACTTTTAAATATCATGATATATCTCGAAAACTAAGCATCTGATCAAAAAAACCTCATACAACATGAATAGTAGGAAACTTAATTCTCTACAAAAAAGGTCTCTTAACATTTTGCCATAGCACGCTTTGTTTCCGAGATATTTGCAGATTTAGCTCAAGGGAAGGGGCCTGACGGACATATTCCGAGATATTTCTTGTTCTTGTTGTGCTTTTTCTGCACAGCTAAGCTGGAACTGGCATTTGCAGCTCGCAGTAGTGCAGAGTTATCTCACAGAAAGGGGCCACGGTGTTTCTGTATCTCTATTATGTTGGTGCGGCTTCGGAACTTTTAAATATCATGATATATCTCGAAAACTAAGCATCTGATCAAAAAAACCTCATACAACATGAATAGTAGGAAACTTAATTCTCTACAAAAAAGGTCTCTTAACATTTTGCCATAGCACGCTTTGTTTCCGAGATATTTGCAGATTTAGCTCAAGGGAAGGGGCCTGACGGACATATTCCGAGATATTTCTTGTTCTTGTTGTGCTTTTTCTGCACAGCTAAGCTGGAACTGGCATTTGCAGCTCGCAGTAGTGCAGAGTTATCTCACAGAAAGGGGCCACGGTGTTTCTGTATCTCTATTATGTTGGTGCGGCTTCGGAACTTTTAAATATCTCGATATATCTCGAAAACCACGCATCTGATCAAAAAATATCATACAACATAAAAAGTAGGAAACTTAATTCTCTACAAGAAAGGTCTCTTAACATTTTGCCATAGCTCGCTTCGTTTCCGAGATATTTGCAGATTTATCTCAAGGGAAGGTGCCTGACGGACATATTTCGAGATATTTCTTCTTCTTGTTGTTCTTCATCTGCACAGCTAAGCTGGAAGTGGCATTTGCAGCTCGCAATAGTGCAGAGTTATCTCAAAGAAAGAGGCCACGGTGTTTCTGTACCTCTATTATGTTGGTGCAGCTTCGGAACTTTTAAATATCTTGATATATCTCGAGAACTACGCATCTGATCAAAAAATATCATAGAACATAAAAAGTAGGAAACTTAATTCTCTTCAAAAAAGGTATCTTAACATTTTGCCATAGCTCGCTTCGTTTCCGAGATATTTGCAGATTTATCTCAAGGGAAGGGGCCTGACGGACATATTTTGAGATATTTCTTCTTCTTGTTGTTCTTCTTCTGCACAGATAAACTGGAAGTGGCATTTCCAGCTCGCAATAGTGCAGAGTTATCTCAAAGAAAGGGGCCACGGTGTTTCTGTATCTCTACTATGTTGGTGCGGCTTCGGAACTTTTAAATATCTGCATATATCTCGAGAACTACGCATCTGATCAAAAAATATCATACAACATAAAAAGTAGGAAACTTAATTCTCTACAAGAAAGGTCTCTTAACATTTTGCCATAGCTCGCTTTGTTTCCGAGATATTTGCAGATTTATCTCAAGGGAAGGTGCCTGACGGACATATTTCGAGATATTTCTTCTTCTTGTTGTTCTTCATCTGCACAGCTAAGCTGGAAGTGGCATTTGCAGCTCGCCATAGTGCAGAGTTATCTCAAAGAAAGAGGCCACGGTGTTTCTGTACCTCTATTATGTTGGTGCAGCTTCGGAACTTTTAAATATCTTGATATATCTCGAGAACTACGCATCTGATCAAAAAATATCATAGAACATAAAAAGTAGGAAACTTAATTCTCTTCAAAAAAGGTATCTTAACATTTTGCCATAGCTCGCTTCGTTTCCGAGATATTTGCAGATTTATCTCAAGGGAAGGGGCCTGACGGACATATTCCGAGATATTTCTTCTTCTTGTTGTTCCTCTTCTGCACAGCTAAGCTGGAAGTGGCATTTGCAGCTGGCAATAGTGCAGAGTTATCTCAAAGAAAGAGGCCACGGTGTTTCTGCACCTCTATTGTGTTGGTGCAGCTTCGGAACTTTTAAATATCTTGATATATCTCGAGAACTACGCATCTGATAAAAAAATATCATAGAACATAAAAAGTAGGAAACCTAATTTTCTACAAAAAAGGTCTGTTAACATTTTGCCGCAGCTCGCTTCGTTTCCGAGATATTTGCAGATTTATCTCAAGGGAAGGGGCCTGACGGACATATTTCGAAATATTTCTTATTCTTGTTGTTCTTCTTCTGCACAGCTAAGCTGGAAGTGGCATTTGCAGGTCGCAATAGTGCAGAGTTATCTCAAAGAAAGGGGCCACGGTGTTTCTGTATCTCTATTATGTTGGTGCGGCTTCGGAACTTTTAAATATCTCGATATATCTCGAAAACTACGCTTCTGATCAAAAAATATCATAGTACGTAAATTGTAGGAAACATAATTCTCTACAAAAAAGGTCTCTTAACATTTTACCATAGCTCGCTTCGTTTCCGAGATATTTGCAGATTTATCTCAAGGGAAGGGTCCTGACGGACATATTTTGAGATATTTCTTCTTCTTGTTGTTCTTCTTCTGCACAGCTAAACTGGAAGTGGCATTTCCAGCTCGCAATAGTGCAGAGTTATCCCAAAGAAAGGGGCCACGGTGTTTCTGTATCTCTATTATGTTGGAGCGGCTTCGGAACTTTTAAATATCTCGATATATCTCGAAAACTACGCTTCTGATCAAAAAATATCATAGAACATAAAAAGTAGGAAACTTAATTCTCTACAAAAACGGTCTCTTAACATTTTCCCATATCTGGCATCGTTTCCGAGATATTTGCAGATTTAGCTCAAGGGAAGGGGCCTGACGGACATATTCCGAGATATTTCTTCTTCTTGTTGTTCCTCTTCTGCACAGCTAAGCTGGAAGTGGCATTTGCAGCTGGCAATAGTGCAGAGTTATCTCAAGGAAAGAGGCCACGGTGTTTCTGTACCTCTATTGTGTTGGTGCAGCTTCGGAACTTTTAAATATCTTGATATATCTCGAGAACTACGCATCTGATAAAAAAATATCATAGAACATAAAAAGTAGGAAACCTAATTTTCTACAAAAAAGGTCTGTTAACATTTTGCCGCAGCTCGCTTCGTTTCCGAGATATTTGCAGATTTATCTCAAGGGAAGGGGCCTGACGGACATATTTCGAAATATTTCTTATTCTTGTTGTTCTTCTTCTGCACAGCTAAGCTGGAAGTGGCATTTGCAGGTCGCAATAGTGCAGAGTTATCTCAAAGAAAGGGGCCACGGTGTTTCTGTATCTCTATTATGTTGGTGCGGATTCGGAACTTTTAAATATCTCGATATATCTCGAAAACTACGCTTCTGATCAAAAAATATCATAGTACGTAAATTGTAGGAAACATAATTCTCTACAAAAAAGGTCTCTTAACATTTTACCATAGCTCGCTTCGTTTCCGAGATATTTGCAGATTTATCTCAAGGGAAGGGTCCTGACGGACATATTTTGAGATATTTCTTCTTCTTGTTGTTCTTCTTCTGCACAGCTAAACTGGAAGTGGCATTTCCAGCTCGCAATAGTGCAGAGTTATCCCAAAGAAAGGGGCCACGGTGTTTCTGTATCTCTATTATGTTGGAGCGGCTTCGGAACTTTTAAATATCTCGATATATCTCGAAAACTACGCTTCTGATCAAAAAATATCATAGAACATAAATTGTAGGAAACATAATTCTCTACAAAAAAGGTTTCTTAATGTTTTGCCATAGCTCGCTTCGTTTCCGAGATATTTGCAGATTTATCTCAAGGGAAGGGTCCTGACGGACATATTTCGAGATATTTCTTCTTCTTGTTGTTCTTCTTCTGCACAGCTAAACTGGAAGTGGCATTTCCAGCTCGCAATAGTGCAGAGTTATCCCAAAGAAAGGGGCCACGGTGTTTCTGTATCTCTATTATGTTGGAGCGGCTTCGGAACTTTTAAATATCTCGATATATCTCGAAAACTACGCTTCTGATCAAAAAATATCATAGAACATAAAAAGTAGGAAACCTAATTTTCTACAAAAAAGGTCTGTTAACATTTTGCCGCAGCTCGCTTCGTTTCCGAGATATTTGCAGATTTATCTCAAGGGAAGGGGCCTGACGGACATATTTCGAAATATTTCTTATTCTTGTTGTTCTTCTTCTGCACAGCTAAGCTGGAAGTGGCATTTGCAGCTCGCAATAGTGCAGAGTTATCTCAAAGAAAGGGGCCACGGTGTTTCTGTACCTCTATTATGTTGGTGCAGCTTCGGAGCTTTTAAATATCTTGATATATCTCGAGAACTACGCTTCTGATCAAAAAATATCATAGAACATAAATTGTAGGAAACATAATTCTCTACAAAAAAGGTTTCTTAACGTCTTGCCATAGCTCGCTTCGTTTCCGAGATATTTGCAGATTTATCTCAAGGGAAGGGTCCTGACGGACATATTTCGAGATATTTCTTCTTCTTGTTGTTCTTCTTCTGCACAGCTAAACTGGAAGTGGCATTTCCAGCTCGCAATAGTGCAGAGTTATCCCAAAGAAAGGGGCCACGGTGTTTCTGTATCTCTATTATGTTGGTGCGGCTTGGGAACTTTTAAATATCTCGATATATCTCGAAAACTACGCTTCTGATCAAAAAAGATCATAGAACGTAAATTGTAGGAAACATAATTCTCTACAAAAAAGGTCTCTTAACATTTTGCCATTGCTCGCTTCGTTTCCGAGATATTTGCAGATTTATCTCAAGGGAAGGGGTCTGACGGACATATTTCGAGATATTTCTTCTTCTTGTTGTTCTTCTTCTGCACAGCTAAGCTCGAAGTGGCATTTGCTGCTCGCAATAGTGCAGAGTTATCTCAAAGAAAGAGGCCACGGTGTTTCTGTACCTCTATTATGTTGGTGCAGCTTCGGAACTTTTAAATATCTTGATATATCTCGAGAACTACGCATCTGATCAAAAAATATCATAGAACATAAAAAGTAGGAAACTTAATTCTCTACAAAAAAGGTCTCTTAACATTTTACCATAGCTCGCATCGTTTCCGAGATATTTGCAGATTTATCTCAAGGGAAGTGGCCTGACGGACATATTTCAAGATATTTCTTCTTCTTGTTGTTCTTCTTCTGCACAGATAAACTGGAAGTGGCATTTCCAGCTCGCAATAGTGCAGAGTTATCTCAAAGAAAGGGGCCACGGTGTTTCTGTATCTCTATTATGTTGGTGCGGCTTCGGAACTTTTAAATATCTTGATATATCTCGAGAACTACGCATCTGATCAAAAAATATCATACAACATAAAAAGTAGGAAACTTAATTCTCTACAAGAAAGGTCTCTTAACATTTTGCCATAGCTCGCTTCGTTTCCGCGATATATGCAGATTTATCTCAAGGGAAGGTGCCTGACGGACATATTTCGAGATATTTCTTCTTCTTGTTGTTCTTCTTCTGCACAGCTAAGCTGGAAGTGGCATTTGCAGCTCGCAATAGTGCAGAGTTATCTCAAAGAAAGAGGCCACGGTGTTTCTGTACCTCTATTATGTTGGTGCAGCTTCGGAACTTTTAAATATCTTGATATATCTCGAGAACTACGCATCTGATCAAAAAATATCATAGAACATAAAAAGTAGGAAACTTAATTCTCTTCAAAAAAGGTATCTTAACATTTTGCCATAGCTCGCTTCGTTTCTGAGATATTTGCAGATTTATCTCAAGGGAAGGGGCCTGACGGACATATTTCGAAATATTTCTTATTCTTGTTGTTCTTCTTCTGCACAGCTAAGCTGGAAGTGGCATTTGCAGCTCGCAATAGTGCAGAGTTATCTCAAAGAAAGGGGCCACGGTGTTTCTGTACCTCTATTATGTTGGTGCAGCTTCGGAGCTTTTAAATATCTTGATATATCTCGAGAACTACGCTTCTGATCAAAAAATATCATAGAACATAAATTGTAGGAAACATAATTCTCTACAAAAAAGGTTTCTTAACGTCTTGCCATAGCTCGCTTCGTTTCCGAGATATTTGCAGATTTATCTCAAGGGAAGGGTCCTGACGGACATATTTCGAGATATTTCTTCTTCTTGTTGTTCTTCTTCTGCACAGCTAAACTGGAAGTGGCATTTCCAGCTCGCAATAGTGCAGAGTTATCCCAAAGAAAGGGGCCACGGTGTTTCTGTATCTCTATTATGTTGGTGCGGCTTGGGAACTTTTAAATATCTCGATATATCTCGAAAACTACGCTACTGATCAACAAATATCATAGAACATACAAAGTAGGAAACATAATTCTCTACAAAAAAGGTCTCTTAACATTTTCGCATAGCTGGCATCGTTTCCGAGATATTTGCAGATTTAGCTCAAGGGAAGGGGCCTGACGGACATATTCCGAGATATTTCTTCTTCTTGTTGTTCCTCTTCTGCACAGCTAAGCTGGAAGTGGCATTTGCAGCTCGCAATAGTGCAGAGTTATCTCAAAGAAAGAGGCCACGGTGTTTCTGTACCTCTATTATGTTGGTGCAGCTTCGGAACTTTTAAATCTGTTGATATATCTCGAGAACTACGCATCTGATCAAAAAATATCGTACAACATAAAAAGAAGGAAACTTAATTCTCTTCAAAAAAGGTATCTTAACATTTTGCCATAGCTCGCTTCGTTTCCGAGATATTTGCAGATTTATCTCAAGGGAAGGGGCCTGACGGACATATTTTGAGATATTTCTTCTTCTTGTTGTTCTTCTTCTGCACAGATAAACTGGAAGTGGCATTTCCAGCTCGCAATAGTGCAGAGTTATCTCAAAGAAAGGGGCCACGGTGTTTCTGTATCTCTACTATGTTGGTGCGGCTTCGGAACTTTTAAATATCTGCATATATCTCGAGAACTACGCATCTGATCAAAAAATATCATACAACATAAAAAGTAGGAAACTTAATTCTCTACAAGAAAGGTCTCTTAACATTTTGCCATAGCTCGCTTCGTTTCCGCGATATATGCAGATTTATCTCAAGGGAAGGTGCCTGACGGACATATTTCGAGATATTTCTTCTTCTTGTTGTTCTTCTTCTGCACAGCTAAGCTGGAAGTGGCATTTGCAGCTCGCAATAGTGCAGAGTTATCTCAAAGAAAGAGGCCACGGTGTTTCTGTACCTCTATTATGTTGGTGCAGCTTCGGAACTTTTAAATATCTTGATATATCTCGAGAACTACGCATCTGATGAAAAAATATCATAGAACATAAAAAGTAGGAAACCTAATTTTCTACAAAAAAGGTCTGTTAACATTTTGCCGCAGCTCGCTTCGTTTCCGAGATATTTGCAGATTTATCTCAAGGGAAGGGGCCTGACGGACATATTTCGAAATATTTCTTATTCTTGTTGTTCTTCTTCTGCACAGCTAAGCTGGAAGTGGCATTTGCAGCTCGCAATAGTGCAGAGTTATCTCAAAGAAAGGGGCCACGGTGTTTCTGTACCTCTATTATGTTGGTGCAGCTTCGGAGCTTTTAAATATCTTGATATATCTCGAGAACTACGCTTCTGATCAAAAAATATCATAGAACATAAATTGTAGGAAACATAATTCTCTACAAAAAAGGTTTCTTAACGTCTTGCCATAGCTCGCTTCGTTTCCGAGATATTTGCAGATTTATCTCAAGGGAAGGTGCCTGACGGACATATTTCGAGATATTTCTTCTTCTTGTTGTTCTTCTTCTGCACAGCTAAGCTGGAAGGGGCATTTGCAGCTCGCAATAGTGGAGAGTTATCTCAAAGAAAGGGGCCACGGTGTTTCTGTATCTCTATTATGTTGGAGCGGCTTCGGATCTTTTGAATATCACGATATATCTCGAAAACTACGCTTCTGATCAAAAAATATCATAGAACATAAATTGTAGGAAACATAATTCTCTACAAAAAAGGTCTCTTAACATTTTGCCATAGCTCGTTTCGTTTCCGAGATATTTGCAGATATATCTCAAGGGAAGGGGCCTGACGTACATATTCCGAGATATTTCTTGATCTTGTTGTGCTTCTTCTGCACAGCTAAGCAGGAACTGGCATTTGCTGCTCGCAATAGTGCAGAGTTATCTCACAGAAATGGGCCACGGTGTTTCTGTATCTCTATTATGTTGGTGCGGCTTCGGAACTTTTAAATATCTTGATATATCTCGTGAACTACGCATCTGATCAAAAAATATCATACAATATAAAAAGTAGGAAACTTAATTCTCTACAAAAAAGGTCTCTTAACATTTTGCCATAGCACGCTTTGTTTCCGAGATATTTGCAGATTTAGCTCAAGGGAAGGGGCCTGACGGACATATTCCGAGATATTTCTTGTTCTTGTTGTGCTTTTTCTGCACAGCTAAGCTGGAACTGGCATTTGCAGCTCGCAGTAGTGCAGAGTTATCTCACAGAAAGGGGCCACGGTGTTTCTGTATCTCTATTATGTTGGTGCGGCTTCGGAACTTTTAAATATCATGATATATCTCGAAAACTAAGCATCTGATCAAAAAAACCTCATACAACATGAATAGTAGGAAACTTAATTCTCTACAAAAAAGGTCTCTTAACATTTTGCCATAGCACGCTTTGTTTCCGAGATATTTGCAGATTTAGCTCAAGGGAAGGGGCCTGACGGACATATTCCGAGATATTTCTTGTTCTTGTTGTGCTTTTTCTGCACAGCTAAGCTGGAACTGGCATTTGCAGCTCGCAGTAGTGCAGAGTTATCTCACAGAAAGGGGCCACGGTGTTTCTGTATCTCTATTATGTTGGTGCGGCTTCGGAACTTTTAAATATCATGATATATCTCGAAAACTACGCTTCTGATCAAAAAATATCATAGAACATAAATTGTAGGAAACATAATTCTCTACAAAAAAGGTCTCTTAACATTTTGCCATAGCTCGTTTCGTTTCCGAGATATTTGCAGATATAGCTCAAGGGAAGGGGCCTGACGGACATATTTCGAGATATTTCTTCTTCTTGTTGTTCTTCTTCTGCACAGCTAACCTGGAAGTGGCATTTGCAGCTCGGAATAGTGCAGAGTTATTTCAAAGAAAGAGGCCACGGTGTTTGTGTATCTTTATTGTGTTGGTGCGGCTTCGGAACTTTTAAATATCTCGATATATCTCGAAAACCACGCATCTGATCAAAAAATATCATACAACATAAAAAGTAGGAAACTTAATTCTCTACAAGAAAGGTCTCTTAACATTTTGCCATAGCTCGCTTCGTTTCCGAGATATTTGCAGATTTATCTCAAGGGAAGGTGCCTGACGGACATATTTCGAGATATTTCTTCTTCTTGTTGTTCTTCATCTGCACAGCTAAGCTGGAAGTGGCATTTGCAGCTCGCAATAGTGCAGAGTTATCTCAAAGAAAGAGGCCACGGTGTTTCTGTACCTCTATTATGTTGGTGCAGCTTCGGAACTTTTAAATATCTTGATATATCTCGAGAACTACGCATCTGATCAAAAAATATCATAGAACATAAAAAGTAGGAAACTTAATTCTCTTCAAAAAAGGTCTCTTAACATTTTGCCATAGCTCGCTTCGTTTCCGAGATATTTGCAGATTTATCTCAAGGGAAGGGGCCTGACGGACATATTTTGAGATATTTCTTCTTCTTGTTGTTCTTCTTCTGCACAGATAAACTGGAAGTGGCATTTCCAGCTCGCAATAGTGCAGAGTTATCTCAAAGAAAGGGGCCACGGTGTTTCTGTATCTCTACTATGTTGGTGCGGCTTCGGAACTTTTAAATATCTGCATATATCTCGAGAACTACGCATCTGATCAAAAAATATCATACAACATAAAAAGTAGGAAACTTAATTCTCTACAAGAAAGGTCTCTTAACATTTTGCCATAGCTCGCTTTGTTTCCGAGATATTTGCAGATTTATCTCAAGGGAAGGTGCCTGACGGACATATTTCGAGATATTACTTCTTCTTGTTGTTCTTCATCTGCACAGCTAAGCTGGAAGTGGCATTTGCAGCTCGCAATAGTGCAGAGTTATCTCAAAGAAAGAGGCCACGGTGTTTCTGTACCTCTATTATGTTGGTGCAGCTTCGGAACTTTTAAATATCTTGATATATCTCGAGAACTACGCATCTGATCAAAAAATATCATAGAACATAAAAAGTAGGAAACTTAATTCTCTTCAAAAAAGGTATCTTAACATTTTGCCATAGCTCGCTTCGTTTCCGAGATATTTGCAGATTTATCTCAAGGGAAGGGGCCTGACGGACATATTCCGAGATATTTCTTCTTCTTGTTGTTCCTCTTCTGCACAGCTAAGCTGGAAGTGGCATTTGCAGCTGGCAATAGTGCAGAGTTATCTCAAAGAAAGAGGCCACGGTGTTTCTGCACCTCTATTGTGTTGGTGCAGCTTCGGAACTTTTAAATATCTTGATATATCTCGAGAACTACGCATCTGATAAAAAAATATCATAGAACATAAAAAGTAGGAAACCTAATTTTCTACAAAAAAGGTCTGTTAACATTTTGCCGCAGCTCGCTTCGTTTCCGAGATATTTGCAGATTTATCTCAAGGGAAGGGGCCTGACGGACATATTTCGAAATATTTCTTATTCTTGTTGTTCTTCTTCTGCACAGCTAAGCTGGAAGTGGCATTTGCAGGTCGCAATAGTGCAGAGTTATCTCAAAGAAAGGGGCCACGGTGTTTCTGTATCTCTATTATGTTGGTGCGGCTTCGGAACTTTTAAATATCTCGATATATCTCGAAAACTACGCTTCTGATCAAAAAATATCATAGTACGTAAATTGTAGGAAAC
The DNA here is from genome assembly GCF_051020975.1 of Osmia lignaria lignaria. Taxonomy (NCBI): domain Eukaryota; kingdom Metazoa; phylum Arthropoda; class Insecta; order Hymenoptera; family Megachilidae; genus Osmia; species Osmia lignaria. Next base: position 17,447,538 of record NW_027478161.1, read on the forward strand.
ATAATTCTCTACAAAAAAGGTCTCTTAACATTTTACCATAGCTCGCTTCGTTTCCGAGATATTTGCAGATTTATCTCAAGGGAAGGGTCCTGACGGACATATTTTGAGATATTTCTTCTTCTTGTTGTTCTTCTTCTGCACAGCTAAACTGGAAGTGGCATTTCCAGCTCGCAATAGTGCAGAGTTATCCCAAAGAAAGGGGCCACGGTGTTTCTGTATCTCTATTATGTTGGAGCGGCTTCGGAACTTTTAAATATCTCGATATATCTCGAAAACTACGCTTCTGATCAAAAAATATCATAGAACATAAAAAGTAGGAAACTTAATTCTCTACAAAAACGGTCTCTTAACATTTTCCCATATCTGGCATCGTTTCCGAGATATTTGCAGATTTAGCTCAAGGGAAGGGGCCTGACGGACATATTCCGAGATATTTCTTCTTCTTGTTGTTCCTCTTCTGCACAGCTAAGCTGGAAGTGGCATTTGCAGCTGGCAATAGTGCAGTGTTATCTCAAAGAAAGAGGCCACGGTGTTTCTGTACCTCTATTGTGTTGGTGCAGCTTCGGAACTTTTAAATATCTTGATATATCTCGAGAACTACGCATCTGATAAAAAAATATCATAGAACATAAAAAGTAGGAAACCTAATTTTCTACAAAAAAGGTCTGTTAACATTTTGCCGCAGCTCGCTTCGTTTCCGAGATATTTGCAGATTTATCTCAAGGGAAGGGGCCTGACGGACATATTTCGAAATATTTCTTATTCTTGTTGTTCTTCTTCTGCACAGCTAAGCTGGAAGTGGCATTTGCAGGTCGCAATAGTGCAGAGTTATCTCAAAGAAAGGGGCCACGGTGTTTCTGTATCTCTATTATGTTGGTGCGGCTTCGGAACTTTTAAATATCTCGATATATCTCGAAAACTACGCTTCTGATCAAAAAATATCATAGTACGTAAATTGTAGGAAACATAATTCTCTACAAAAAAGGTCTCTTAACATTTTACCATAGCTCGCTTCGTTTCCGAGATATTTGCAGATTTATCTCAAGGGAAGGGTCCTGACGGACATATTTTGAGATATTTCTTCTTCTTGTTGTTCTTCTTCTGCACAGCTAAACTGGAAGTGGCATTTCCAGCTCGCAATAGTGCAGAGTTATCCCAAAGAAAGGGGCCACGGTGTTTCTGTATCTCTATTATGTTGGAGCGGCTTCGGAACTTTTAAATATCTCGATATATCTCGAAAACTACGCTTCTGATCAAAAAATATCATAGAACATAAATTGTAGGAAACATAATTCTCTACAAAAAAGGTTTCTTAATGTTTTGCCATAGCTCGCTTCGTTTCCGAGATATTTGCAGATTTATCTCAAGGGAAGGGTCCTGACGGACATATTTCGAGATATTTCTTCTTCTTGTTGTTCTTCTTCTGCACAGCTAAACTGGAAGTGGCATTTCCAGCTCGCAATAGTGCAGAGTTATCCCAAAGAAAGGGGCCACGGTGTTTCTGTATCTCTATTATGTTGGAGCGGCTTCGGAACTTTTAAATATCTCGATATATCTCGAAAACTACGCTTCTGATCAAAAAATATCATAGAACATAAAAAGTAGGAAACCTAATTTTCTACAAAAAAGGTCTGTTAACATTTTGCCGCAGCTCGCTTCGTTTCCGAGATATTTGCAGATTTATCTCAAGGGAAGGGGCCTGACGGACATATTTCGAAATATTTCTTATTCTTGTTGTTCTTCTTCTGCACAGCTAAGCTGGAAGTGGCATTTGCAGCTCGCAATAGTGCAGAGTTATCTCAAAGAAAGGGGCCACGGTGTTTCTGTACCTCTATTATGTTGGTGCAGCTTCGGAGCTTTTAAATATCTTGATATATCTCGAGAACTACGCTTCTGATCAAAAAATATCATAGAACATAAATTGTAGGAAACATAATTCTCTACAAAAAAGGTTTCTTAACGTCTTGCCATAGCTCGCTTCGTTTCCGAGATATTTGCAGATTTATCTCAAGGGAAGGGTCCTGACGGACATATTTTGAGATATTTCTTCTTCTTGTTGTTCTTCTTCTGCACAGCTAAACTGGAAGTGGCATTTCCAGCTCGCAATAGTGCAGAGTTATCCCAAAGAAAGGGGCCACGGTGTTTCTGTATCTCTATTATGTTGGTGCGGCTTGGGAACTTTTAAATATCTCGATATATCTCGAAAACTACGCTTCTGATCAAAAAAGATCATAGAACGTAAATTGTAGGAAACATAATTCTCTACAAAAAAGGTCTCTTAACATTTTGCCATTGCTCGCTTCGTTTCCGAGATATTTGCAGATTTATCTCAAGGGAAGGGGTCTGACGGACATATTTCGAGATATTTCTTCTTCTTGTTGTTCTTCTTCTGCACAGCTAAGCTCGAAGTGGCATTTGCTGCTCGCAATAGTGCAGAGTTATCTCAAAGAAAGAGGCCACGGTGTTTCTGTACCTCTATTATGTTGGTGCAGCTTCGGAACTTTTAAATATCTTGATATATCTCGAGAACTACGCATCTGATCAAAAAATATCATAGAACATAAAAAGTAGGAAACTTAATTCTCTACAAAAAAGGTCTCTTAACATTTTACCATAGCTCGCATCGTTTCCGAGATATTTGCAGATTTATCTCAAGGGAAGTGGCCTGACGGACATATTTCAAGATATTTCTTCTTCTTGTTGTTCTTCTTCTGCACAGATAAACTGGAAGTGGCATTTCCAGCTCGCAATAGTGCAGAGTTATCTCAAAGAAAGGGGCCACGGTGTTTCTGTATCTCTATTATGTTGGTGCGGCTTCGGAACTTTTAAATATCTTGATATATCTCGAGAACTACGCATCTGATCAAAAAATATCATACAACATAAAAAGTAGGAAACTTAATTCTCTACAAGAAAGGTCTCTTAACATTTTGCCATAGCTCGCTTCGTTTCCGCGATATATGCAGATTTATCTCAAGGGAAGGTGCCTGACGGACATATTTCGAGATATTTCTTCTTCTTGTTGTTCTTCTTCTGCACAGCTAAGCTGGAAGTGGCATTTGCAGCTCGCAATAGTGCAGAGTTATCTCAAAGAAAGAGGCCACGGTGTTTCTGTACCTCTATTATGTTGGTGCAGCTTCGGAACTTTTAAATATCTTGATATATCTCGAGAACTACGCATCTGATCAAAAAATATCATAGAACATAAAAAGTAGGAAACTTAATTCTCTTCAAAAAAGGTATCTTAACATTTTGCCATAGCTCGCTTCGTTTCTGAGATATTTGCAGATTTATCTCAAGGGAAGGGGCCTGACGGACATATTTTGAGATATTTCTTCTTCTTGTTGTTCTTCTTCTGCACAGATAAACTGGAAGTGGCATTTCCAGCTCGCAATAGTGCAGAGTTATCTCAAAGAAAGGGGCCACGGTGTTTCTGTATCTCTATTATGTTAGTGCGGCTTCGGAACTTTTAAATATCTTGATATATCTCGAGAACTACGCATCGGATCAAAAAATATCATACAACATAAAAAGTAGGAAACTTAATTCTCTACAAGAAAGGTCTCTTAACATTTTGCCATAGCTCACTTCGTTTCCGAGATATTTGCAGATTTATCTCAAGGGAAGGTGCCTGACGGACATATTTCGAGATACTTCTTCTTCTTGTTGTTCTTCTTCTGCACAGCTAAGCTGGAAGTGGCATTTGCAGGTCGCAATAGTGCAGAGTTATCTCAAAGAAAGGGGCCACGGTGTTTCTGTATCTCTATTATGTTGGTGCGGCTTCGGAACTTTTAAATATCTTGATATATCTCGAGAACTACGCATCTGATCAAAAAATATCATAGAACATAAAAAGTAGGAAACTTAATTCTCTACAAAAAAGGTCTCTTAACATTTTGCCATAGCTCGCATCGTTTCCGAGATATTTGCAGATTTATCTCAAGGGAAGTGGCCTGACGGACATATTTCGAGATATTTCTTCTTCTTGTTGTTCTTCTTCTGCACAGATAAACTGGAAGTGGCATTTCCAGCTCGCAATAGTGCAGAGTTATCTCAAAGAAAGGGGCCACGGTGTTTCTGTATCTCTATTATGTTGGTGCGGCTTCGGAACTTTTAAATATCTTGATATATCTCGAGAACTACGCATCTGATCAAAAAATATCATACTACATAAAAAGTAGGAAACTTAATTCTCTACAAGAAAGGTCTCTTAACATTTTGCCATAGCTCGCTTCGTTTCCGCGATATATGCAGATTTATCTCAAGGGAAGGTGCCTGACGGACATATTTCGAGATATTTCTTCTTCTTGTTGTTCTTCTTCTGCACAGCTAAGCTGGAAGTGGCATTTGCAGCTCGCAATAGTGCAGAGTTATCTCAAAGAAAGAGGCCACGGTGTTTCTGTACCTCTATTATGTTGGTGCAGCTTCGGAACTTTTAAATATCTTGATATATCTCGAGAACTACGCATCTGATAAAAAAATATCATAGAACATAAAAAGTAGGAAACCTAATTTGCTACAAAAAAGGTCTGTTAACATTTTGCCGCAGCTCGCTTCGTTTCCGAGATATTTGCAGATTTATCTCAAGGGAAGGGGCCTGACGGACATATTTCGAAATATTTCTTATTCTTGTTGTTCTTCTTCTGCACAGCTAAGCTGGAAGTGGCATTTGCAGCTCGCAATAGTGCAGAGTTATCTCAAAGAAAGGGGCCACGGTGTTTCTGTACCTCTATTATGTTGGTGCAGCTTCGGAGCTTTTAAATATCTTGATATATCTCGAGAACTACGCTTCTGATCAAAAAATATCATAGAACATAAATTGTAGGAAACATAATTCTCTACAAAAAAGGTTTCTTAACGTCTTGCCATAGCTCGCTTCGTTTCCGAGATATTTGCAGATTTATCTCAAGGGAAGGGTCCTGACGGACATATTTCGAGATATTTCTTCTTCTTGTTGTTCTTCTTCTGCACAGCTAAACTGGAAGTGGCATTTCCAGCTCGCAATAGTGCAGAGTTATCCCAAAGAAAGGGGCCACGGTGTTTCTGTATCTCTATTATGTTGGTGCGGCTTGGGAACTTTTAAATATCTCGATATATCTCGAAAACTACGCTACTGATCAACAAATATCATAGAACATACAAAGTAGGAAACATAATTCTCTACAAAAAAGGTCTCTTAACATTTTCGCATAGCTGGCATCGTTTCCGAGATATTTGCAGATTTAGCTCAAGGGAAGGGGCCTGACGGACATATTCCGAGATATTTCTTCTTCTTGTTGTTCCTCTTCTGCACAGCTAAGCTGGAAGTGGCATTTGCAGCTCGCAATAGTGCAGAGTTATCTCAAAGAAAGAGGCCACGGTGTTTCTGTACCTCTATTATGTTGGTGCAGCTTCGGAACTTTTAAATCTGTTGATATATCTCGAGAACTACGCATCTGATCAAAAAATATCGTACAACATAAAAAGAAGGAAACTTAATTCTCTACAAGAAAGGTCTCTTAACATTTTGCCATAGCTCGCTTCGTTTCCGAGATATTTGCAGATTTATTTCAAGGGAAGGGGCCTGACGGACACATTTCGAGATATTTCTTCTTCTTGTTCTTCTTCTTCTGCACAGCTAAACTGGAAGTGGCATTTCCAGCTCGCAATAGTGCAGAGTTATCTCAAAGAAAGGGGCCACGGTGTTTCTGTATCTCTATTATGTTGGTGCGGCTTCGGAACTTTTAAATATCTTGATATATCTCGAGAACTACGCATCTGATCAAAAAATATCATAGAACATAAAAAGTAGGAAACTTAATTCTCTACAAAAAAGGTCTCTTAACATTTTGCCATAGCTCGCTTCGTTTCCGAGATATTTGCAGATTTAGCTGAAGGGATGGGGCCTGACGGACTTAATCCGAGATATTTCTTGTTCTTGTTGAGCTTCTTCTGCACAGCTAAGCTCGAACTGGCATTTGCAGCTTGCAATAGTGCAGAGTTATCTCAAAGAAAGAGGCCACGGTGTTTATGTATCTTTATTATGTTGGTGCGGCTTCGGAACCTTTAAATATCTCGATATATCTCGAAAACTACGCATCTGATCAAAAAATATCATAGAACATAAATAGTAGGAAACTTAATTTCCTACAAAAAGGGTCTCTCAACGTTTTGCCATAGCTCGCATTGTTTCCGAGATATTTGCAGATTCAGCTCAAAGGAACGGGCCTGACGGACATATTCCGAGATATTTCTTGTTCTTATTGTGCTTTTTCCGCACAGCTAAGCTCGAACTGGCATTTGCAGCTCGCAATAGTGCAGAGTTATCTCAAAGAAAGGGGCAACGGTGTTTCTGTATCTCTATTATGTTGGTGCGGCTTCGAATCTTTTAAATATCTCGATATATCTCGAAAACTACGCTTCTGATCAAAAAATATCATAGAACATAAATTGTAGGAAACATAATTCTCTACAAAAAAGGTCTCTTAACATTTTTCCATAGCTCGTTTCGTTTCCGAGATATTTGCAGATATATCTCAATGGAAGGGGCCTGACGGACCTATTTCGAGATATTTCTTCTTCTTGTTGTTCTTCTTCTGCACAGCTAAGCTGGAAGTGGCATTTGCAGCTCGCAATAGTGCAGAGTTATCTCAAAGAAAGGGGCCACGGTGTTTGTGTATCTCTATTATGTTGGTGCGGCTTCGGAACTTTTAAATATCTTGATATATCTCGAGAACTACGCATCTGATCAAAAGATATCATAGAACATAAAAAGTAGGAAACTTAATTCTCTACAAAAAAGGTCTCTTAACATTTTGCCATACCTCGCTTCGTTTCCGAGATATTTGCAGATTTATCTCAAGGGAAGGGGCCTGACGGACATGTTTCGAGATATTTCTTCTTCTTGTTGTTCTTCTTCTGCACAGCTAAAGTGGAAGTGGCATTTCCAGCTCGCAATAGTGCAGAGTTATCTCAAAGAAAGGGGCCACGGTGTTTCTGTATCTCTATTATGTTGGTGCGGCTTCGGAACTTTTAAATATCTTGATATATCTCGAGAACTACGCATCTGATCAAAAAATATCATAGAACATAAAAAGTAGGAAACTTAATTCTCTATAGAAAAGGTCTCTTAACATTTTGCCATAGCCCGCTTCATTTCCGAGATATTTGCAGATTTATCTCAAGGGAAGGGGCCTAACGGACATATTTCGAGATATTTCTTCTTCTTGTTGTTCTTCTTCTGCACAGCGAAGCTGGAAGTGGCAATTGCAGCTCGCAATAGTGCAGAGTTATCTCAAAGAAAGGGGCCACGGTGTTTCTGTATCTCCATTATGTTGGTGCGGCTTCGGAACTTTTAAATATCTTGATATATCTCGAGAACTACGCATCTGATCAAAAAATATCATAGAACATAAATAGTAGGAAACTTAATTCCCTACAAAAAAGGTCTCTCAACATTTTGCCATAGCTCGCTTCGTTTCCGAGATATTTGCAGATTTATCTCAAGGGAAGGGGCCTGACGGACATATTTCGAGATATTTCTTCTTCCTGTTGTTCTTCTTCTGCACAGCTAAAGTGGAAGTTACATTTGCAGCTCGGAATAGTGCAGAGTTATCTCAAAGAAAGAGGCCACGGTGTTTATGTATCTTTATTATGTTGGTGCGGCTTCGGAACCTTTAAATATCTCGATATATCTCGAAAACTACGCATCTGATCAAAAAATATCATAGAACATAAATAGTAGGAAACTTAATTTCCTACAAAAAGGGTCTCTCAACGTTTTGCCATAGCTCGCATCGTTTCCGAGATATTTGCAGATCTAATTCAAGGGAAGGGGCCTGACGGACATATTTCGAGATATTTCTTCTTCTTGTTGTTCTTCTTCTGCACAGCTAAACTGGAAGTGGCATTTCCAGCTCGCAATAGCGCAGAGTTATCTCAGAGAAAGGGGCCACGGTGTTTCTGTATCTCTATAATGTTGGTGCGGCTTCGGATCTTTTAAATATCTCGATATATCTCGAAAACTACGCTTCTGATCAAAAAATATCATAGAACATAAATTGTAGGAGCCATAATTCTCTACAAAAAAGGTCTCTTAACATTTTGCCATAGTTCGTTTCGTTTCCGAGATATTTGCAGATATATCTCAAGGGAAGGGGCCTGACGGACATATTTCGAGATATTTCTTCTTCTTGTTGTTCTTCTTCTGCACAGCTAAACTGGAAGTGGCATTTCCAGCTCGCAATAGCGCAGAGTTATCTCAAAGAAAGGGGCCACGGTGTTTCTGTATCTCTATTATGTTGGTGCGACTTCGGAACTTTTAAATATCTTGATATATCTCGAGAACTACGCATCTGATGAAAAAATATCATAGAACATAAAAAGTCGGAAACTTAATTCTCTATAGAAAAGGTCTCTTAACATTTTGCCATAGCCCGCTTCATTTCCGAGATATTTGCAGATTTATCTCAAGGGAAGGGGCCTAACGGACATATTTCGAGATATTTCTTCTTCTTGTTGTTCTTCTTCTGCACAGCGAAGCTGGAAGTGGCAATTGCAGCTCGCAATAGTGCAGAGTCATCTCAAAGAAAGGGGCCACGGTGTTTCTGTATTTCTATTATGTTGGTGCGGCTTCGGAACTTTTAAATATCTTGATATATCTCGAGAACTACGAATCTGATCAAAAAATATCATAGAACATAAAAAGTAGGAAACTTAATTCTCTACAAAAAAGGTCTCTTAACATTTTGCCATAGCTCGTTTCGTTTCCGAGATATTTGCAGATATATCTCAAGGGAAGGGGCCTGACGGACATATTTCGAGATATTTGTTCTTCTTGTTGTTGTTCTTCTGCACAGCTAAACTGGAAGTGGCATTACCAGCTCGCAATAGCGCAGAGTTATCTCAAAGAAAGGGGCCACGGTGTTTCTGTATCTCTATTATGTTGGTGCGGCTTCGGAACTTTTAAATATCTTGATATATCTCGAGAACTACGCATCTGATCAAAAAATATCATAGAACATAAAAAGTAGGAAACTTAATTCTCTACAAAAAAGGTCTCTTAACATTTTGCCATAGCTCGCTTCGTTTCCGAGATATTTGCAGATTTATCTCAAGGGAAGGGGCCTGACGGACATATTTCGAGATATTTCTTCTTCTTGTTGTTCTTCTTCTGCACAGCTAAACTGGAAGTGGCATTTCCAGCTCGCAATAGTGCAGAGTTATCTCAAAGAAAGGGGCCACGGTGTTTCTGTATCTCTATTATGTTGGTGCGGCTTCGGAACTTTTAAATATCTCGATATATCTCGAAAACTACGCTTCTGATCAAAAAATATCATAGAACATAAATTGTAGGAAACATAATTCTCTACAAAAAACGTCTCTTAACATTTTGCCATAGCTCGCTTCGTTTCCGAGATATTTGCAGATTTATCTCAAGGGAAGGGGCCTGACGGACATATTTCGAGATATCTCTTCTTCTTGTTGTTCTTCTTCTGCACAGCTAAGCTGGAAGTGGCATTTGCAGCTCGCAATAGTGCAGAGTTATCTCAAAGAAAGGGGCCACGGTGTTTTTGTATCTCTATTATGTTGGTGCGGCTTCGGAACTTTTAAATATCTTGATATATCTCGAGAACTACGCATCTGATCAAAAAATATCATAGAACATAAAAAGTAGGAAACTTAATTCTCTATAGAAAAGGTCTCTTAAGATTTTGCCATAGCCCGCTTCATTTCCGAGATATTTGCGGATTTATCTCAAGGGAAGGGGCCTAACGGACATATTTCGAGATATTTCTTCTTCTTGTTGTTCTTCTTCTGCACAGCGAAGCTGGAAGTGGCAATTGCAGCTCGCAATGGTGCAGAGTTATCTCAAAGAAAGGGGCCACGGTGTTTCTGTATCTCTATTATGTTGGTGCGGCTTCGGAACTTTTAAATATCTTGATATATCTCGAGAACTACGCATCTGATCAAAAAATATCATAGAACATAAATAGTAGGAAACTTAATTCTCTACAAAAAAGGTCTCTCAACATTTTGCCATAGCTCGCTTCGTTTCCGAGATATTTGCACATTTATCTCAAGGGAAGGCGCCTAACGGACATATTTCGAGATATTTCTTCTTCTTGTTGTTCTTCTTCTGCACAGCTAAGCTGGAAGTGGCATTTGCGGCTCGCACTAGTGCAGAGTTATCTCAAAGAAAGGGGCCACGGTGTTTCTGTATCTCTATTATGTTGGTGCAGCTTCGGTACTTTTAAATATCTTGATATATCTCGAGATCTACGCATCTGATCAAAAAATATCATAGAACATAAAAAGTAGGAAACTTAATTCTCTACAAAAAAGGTCTCTTAACATTTTGCCATAGCTCGCTTCGTTTCCGAGATATTTGCAGATTTATCTCAAGGGAAGGGGCCTGACGGACATATTTCGAGATATCTCTTCTTCTTGTTGTTCTTCTTCTGCACAGCTAAGCTGGAAGTGGCATTTGCAGCTCGCAATAGTGCAGAGTTATCTCAAAGAAAGGGGCCACGGTGTTTTTGTATCTCTATTATGTTGGTGCGGCTTCGGAACTTTTAAATATCTTGATATATCTCGAGAACTACGCATCTGATCAAAAAATATCATAGAACATAAAAAGTAGGAAACTTAATTCTCTACAAAAAAGGTCTCTTAACATTTTGCCATGGTTCGCTTCGTTTCCGAGATATTTGCAGATTCAGCTCAAATGAACGGGCCTGACGGACATATTTCGAGATATTTCGTCTTCTTGTTGTTCTTCTTCTGCACAGCTAAACTGGAAGTGGCATTTCCAGCTCGCAATAGTGCAGAGTTATCTCAAAGAAAGGGGCCACGGTGTTTCTGTATCTCTACTATGTTGGTGCGGCTTCGGAACTTTTAAATATCTTGATATATCTCGAGAACTACGCATCTGATCAAAAAATATCATAGAACATAAAAAGTAGGAAACTTAATTCTCTACAAAAAAGGTCTCTTAACATTTTGCCATAGCTCGCTTCATTTCCGAGATATTTGCAGATTTATCTCAAGGGAAGGGGCCTGACGTACATATTTCGAGATATTTCTTCTTCTTGTTGTTCTTCTTCTGCACAGCTAAGCTGGAAGTGGCATTTACAGCTCGCAATAGTGCAGAGTTATCTCAAAGAAAGGGGCCACGGTGTTTCTGTATCTCTATTATGTTGGTGCGGCTTCGGAACTTTTAAATATCTTGATATATCTCGAGAACTACGCATCTGATCAAAAAATATCATAGAACATAAAAAGTAGGAAACTTAATTCTCTATAGAAAAGGTCTCTTAAGATTTTGCCATAGCTCGCTTCGTTTCCGAGATATTTGCACATTTATCTCAAGGGAAGGGGCCTAACGGACATATTTCGAGATATTTCTTCTTCTTGTTGTTCTTCTTCTGCACAGCTAAGCTGGAAGTGGCATTTGCGGCTCGCACTAGTGCAGAGTTATCTCAAAGACAGGGGCCACGGTGTTTCTGTATCTCTATTATGTTGGTGCAGCTTCGGAACTTTTAAATATCTTGATATATCTCGAGAACTACGCATCTGATCAAAAAATATCATGGAACATAAAAAGTAGGAAACTTAATTCTCTACAGAAAAGGTCTCTTAACATTTTGCCATAGCTCGCTTCGTTTCCGAGATATTTGCAGATTTATCTCAAGGGAAGGGCCTGACGGACATATTTCGAGATATTTCTTCTTCTTGTTGTTCTTCTTCTGCACAGCTAAGCTGGAAGTGGCATTTGCGGCTCGCACTAGTGCAGAGTTATCTCAAAGAAAGGGGCCACGGTGTTTCTGTATCTCTATTATGTTGGTGCAGCTTCGGAACTTTTAAATATCTTGATATATCTCGAGATCTACGCATCTGATCAGAAAATATCATACAACATAAAAAGTAGGAAACTTAATTCTCTACAAAAAAGGTCTCTTAACATTTTGCCATAGCTCGCTTCGTTTCCGAGATATTTGCAGATTTATCTCAAGGGAAGGGGCCTGACGGACATATTTCGAGATATTTCTTCTTCTTGTTGTTCTTCTTCTGCACAGCTAAACTGGAAGTGGCATTTCCAGCTCGCAATAGTGCAGAGTTATCTCAAAGAAAGGGGCCACGGTGTTTCTGTATCTCTATTATGTTGGTGCGGCTTCGGAACTTTTAAATATCTCGATATATCTCGAAAACTACGCTTCTGATCAAAAAATATCGTAGAACATAAATTGTAGGAAACATAATTCTCTACAAAAAAGGTCTCTTAACATTTTGCCATAGCTCGTTTCGTTTCCGAGATATTTGCAGATATATCTCAAGGGAAGGGGCCTGACGGACATATTTCGAGATATTTGTTCTTCTTGTTGTTGTTCTTCTGCACAGCTAAACTGGAAGTGGCATTACCAGCTCGCAATAGCGCAGAGTTATCTGAAAGAAAGGGGCCACGGTGTTTCTGTATCTCTATTATGTTGGTGCGGCTTCGGAACTTTTAAATATCTCGATATATCTCGAAAACTACGCTTCTGATCAAAAAATATCGTAGAACAGAAATTGTAGGAAACATAATTCTCTACAAAAAAGGTCTCTTAACATTTTGCCATAGCTCGTTTCGTTTCCGAGATATTTGCAGATATATCTCAAGGGAAGGGGCCTGACGGACATATTTCGAGATATTTGTTCTTCTTGTTGTTGTTCTTCTGCACAGCTAAACTGGAAGTGGCATTACCAGCTCGCAATAGCGCAGAGTTATCTCAAAGAAAGGGGCCACGGTGTTTCTGTATCTCTATTATGTTGGTGCGGCTTCGGAACTTTTAAATATCTTGGTATATCTCGAGAACTACGCATCTGATCAAAAAATATCATAGAACATAAACAGTAGGAAACTTAATTCTCTACAAAAAAGGTCTCTTAACATTTTGCCATAGCTCGCTTCATTTCCGAGATATTTGCAGATTTATCTCAAGGGAAGGGGCCTGACGTACATATTTCGAGATATTTCTTCTTCTTGTTGTTCTTCTTCTGCACAGCTAAGCTGGAAGTGGCATTTACAGCTCGCAATAGTGCAGAGTTATCTCAAAGAGAGGGGCCACGGTGTTTCTGTATCTCTATTATGTTGGTGCGGCTTCGGAACTTTTAAATATCTTGATATATCTCGAGAACTACGCATCTGATCAAAAAATATCATAGAACATAAAAAGTAGAAAACTTAATTCTCTATAGAAAAGGTCTCTTAACATTTTGCCATAGCTCGCTTCGTTTCCGAGATATTTGCACATTTATCTCAAGGGAAGGGGCCTAACGGACATATTTCGAGATATTTCTTCTTCTTGTTGTTCTTCTTCTGCACAGCTAAGCTGGAAGTGGCATTTGCGGCTCGCACTAGTGCAGAGTTATCTCAAAGACAGGGGCCACGGTGTTTCTGTATCTCTATTATGTTGGTGCAGCTTCGGAACTTTTAAATATCTTGATATATCTCGAGAACTACGCATCTGATCAAAAAATATCATGGAACATAAAAAGTAGAAAACTTAATTCTCTACAGAAAAGGTCTCTTAACATTTTGCCATAGCTCGCTTCGTTTCCGAGATATTTGCAGATTTATCTCAAGGGAAGGGGCCTGACGGACATATTTCGAGATATTTCTTCTTCTTGTTGTTCTTCTTCTGCACAGCTAAACTGGAAGTGGCATTTCCAGCTCGCAATAGTGCAGAGTTATCTCAAAGAAAGGGGCCACGGTGTTTCTGTATCTCTATTATGTTGGTGCGGCTTCGGAACTTTTAAATATCTCGATATATCTCGAAAACTACGCTTCTGATCAAAAAATATCATAGAACATAAATTGTAGGAAACATAATTCCCTACAAAAAACGTCTCTTAACATTTTGCCATAGCTCGCTTCGTTTCCGAGATATTTGCAGATTCAGCTCAAAGGAACGGGCCTGACGGACATATTTCGAGATATTTCTTCTTCTTGTTGTTCTTCTTCTGCACAGCTAAGCTGGAAGCGGCATTTGCGGCTCGCACTAGTGCAGAGTTATCTCAAAGAAAGGGGCCACGGTGTTTCTGTATCTCTATTATGTTGGTGCGGCTTCGGAACTTTTAAATATCTCGATATATCTCGAAAACTACGCTTCTGATCAAAAAATATCGTAGAACATAAATTGTAGGAAACATAATTCTCTACAAAAAAGGTCTCTTAACATTTTGCCATAGCTCGTTTCGTTTCCGAGATATTTGCAGATATATCTCAAGGGAAGGGGCCTGACGGACATATTTCGAGATATTTGTTCTTCTTGTTGTTGTTCTTCTGCACAGCTAAACTGGAAGTGGCATTACCAGCTCGCAATAGCGCAGAGTTATCTCAAAGAAAGGGGCCACGGTGTTTCTGTATCTCTATTATGTTGGTGCGGCTTCGGAACTTTTAAATATCTTGGTATATCTCGAGAACTACGCATCTGATCAAAAAATATCATAGAACATAAAAAGTAGGAAACTTAATTCTCTACAAAAAAGGTCTCTTAACATTTTGCCATAGCTCGCTTCGTTTCCGAGATATTTGCAGATTTATCTCAAGGGAAGGGGCCTGACGGACATATTTCGAGATATCTCTTCTTCTTGTTGTTCTTCTTCTGCACAGCTAAGCTGGAAGTGGCATTTGCAGCTCGCAATAGTGCAGAGTTATCTCAAAGAAAGGGGCCACGGTGTTTTTGTATCTCTATTATGTTGGTGCGGCTTCGGAACTTTTAAATATCTTGATATATCTCGAGAACTACGCATCTGATCAAACAATATCATAGAACATAAAAAGTAGGAAACTTAATTCTCTACAAAAAAGCTCTCTTAACATTTTGCCATAGCTCGCTTCGTTTAATAGATATTTGCAGATTTATCTCGAGGGAAGGGGCCTGACGGACATATTTCGAGATATTTCTTCTTCTTGTTGTTCTTCTTCTGCACGGCTAAGCTGGAAGCGGCATTTGCGGCTCGCACTAGTGCAGAGTTATCTCAAAGAAAGGGGCCACGGTGTTTCTGTATCTCTATTATGTTGGTGCGGCTTCGGAACTTTTAAATATCTCGATATATCTCGAAAACCACGCTTCTGATCAAAAAATATCATAGAACATAACTTGTAGGAAACATAATTCTCTACAAAAAAGGTCTCTTAACATTTTGCCATAGCTCGCTTCGTTTCCGAGATATGTGCAGATGTATCTCAAGGGAAGGGGCCTGACGGACATATTTCGAGATATTTCTTCTTCTTGTTGTTCTTCTTCTGCACAGCTAAGCTGGAAGTGGCATTTGCGGCTCGCACTAGTGCAGAGTTATCTCAAAGAAAGGGGCCACGGTGTTTCTGTATCTCTATTATGTTGGTGCGGCTTCGGAACTTTTAAATATCTCGATATATCTCGAGAACTACGCATCTGATCAAAAAATATCATAGAACATAAAAAGTAGGAAACTTCATTCTCTACAAAAAAGGTCTCTTAACATTTTGCCATAGCTCGCATCGTTTCCGAGATATTTGCAGATTTATCTCAAGGGAAGGGGCCTGACGGACATATTTCGAGATATTTCTTCTTCTTGTTGTTCTTCTTCTGTACAGCTAAGCTGGAAGTGGCATTTGCGGCTCGCACTAGTGCAGAGTTATCTCAAAGAAAGGGGCCACGGTGTTTCTGTATCTCTATTATGTTGGTGCGGCTTCGGAACTTTTAAATATCTCGATATATCTCGAAAACTACGCTTCTGATCAAAAAATATCGTAGAACATAAATTGTAGGAAACATAATTCTCTACAAAAAACGTCTCTTATCGTTTTGCCATAGCTCGCTTGGTTTCCGAGATATTTGCAGATTTATCTCAAGGGAAGGGGCCTGACGGACATATTTCGAGATATTTCTTCTTCTTGTTGTTCTTTTTCTGCACAGCTAAGCTGGAAGTGGCATTTGCAGCTCGCAATAGTGCAGAGTTATCTCAAAGAAAGGGGCCACGGTGTTTCTGTATCTCTATTATGTTGGTGCGGCTTCGGAACTTTTAAATATCTTGATATATCTCGAGAACTACGCATCTGATCAAAAAATATCATAGATCATAAAAAGTAGGAAACTTAATTCTCTACAAAAAAGGTCTCTTAACATTTTGCCATAGCTCGCTTCGTTTCCGAGATATTTGCAGATATATCTCAAGGGAAGGGGCCTGACGGACATATTTCGAGATATTTCTTCTTCTTGTTGTTCTTCTTCTGCACAGCTAAGCTGGAAGTGGCATTTGCGGCTCGCACTAGTGCAGAGTTATCTCAAAGAAAGGGGCCACGGTGTTTCTGTATCTCTATTATGTTGGTGCGGCTTCCGAACTTTTAAATATCTTGATATATCTCGAGAACTACGCTTCTGATCAAAAAATATCATAGAACATAAATTGTAGCAAACATAATTCTCTACAAAAGAGGTCTCTTAACATTTTGCCATAGCTCGCTTCGTTTCCGAGATATTTGCAGATATATCTCAAGGGAAGGGGCCTGACGGACATATTTCGAGATATTTCTTCTTCTTGTTGTTCTTCTTCTGCACAGCTAAGCTGGAAGTGGCATTTGCGGCTCGCACTAGTGCAGAGTTATCTCAAAGAAAGGGGCCACGGTGTTTCTGTATCTCTATTATGTTGGTGCGGCTTCGGAACTTTTAAATATCTCGATATATCTCGAAAACTACGCTTCTGATCAAAAAATATCGTAGAACATAAATTGTAGGAAACATAATTCTCTACAAAAAACGTCTCTTAACGTTTTGCCATAGCTCGCTTCGTTTCCGAGATATTTGCAGATACATCTCAAGGGAAGGGGCCTGACGGACATATTTCGAGATACTTCTTCTTCTTGTTGTTCTTCTTCTGCACAGCTAAGCTGGAAGTGGCATCTGCAGCTCGCAATAGTGCAGAGTTATCTCAAAGAACGGGGCCACGGTGTTTCTGTATCTCTATTATGTTGGTGGGGCTTCGGAACTTTTAAATATCTTGATATATCTCGAGAACTACGCGTCTGATCAAAAAATATCATAGAACATAAAAAGTAGCAAACTTAATTCTCTACAAAAAAGGTCTTTTAACATTTTGCCATAGCTCGCTTCTTTTTCCGAGATATTTGCAGATTTATCTCAAGGGAAGGGGCCTGACGGACATATTTCGAGATATTTCTTCTTCTTGTTGTTCTTCTTCTGCGCAGCTAAGCTGGAAGTGGCATTTGCAGCTCGCAATAGTGCAGAGTTATCTCAAAGAAAGGGGCCACGGTGTTTCTGTATCTCTATTATGTTGGTGCGGCTTCGGAACTTTTAAATATCTTGATATATCTCGAGATCTACGCATCTGATCAAAAAATATGATAGAACATAAAAAGTAGGAAACTTAATTCTCTACAAAAAAGGTCTCTTAACATTTTGCCATAGCTCGCTTCGTTTCCGAGATATTTGCAGATTTATCTCAAGGGAAGGGGCCTGACGGACATATTTCGAGATATTTCTTCTTGTTGTTCTTCTTCTGCACAGCTAAGCTGGAAGTGGCATTTGCGGCTCGCACTAGTGCAGAGTTATCTCAAAGAAAGGGGCCACGGTGTTTCTGTATCTCTATTATGTTGGTGCGGCTTCGGAACTTTTAAATATCTCGATATATCTCGAAAACTACGCGTCTGATCAAAAAATATCATAGAACATAAATTGTAGGAAACATAATTCTCTACAAAAAAGGTCTCTCAACATTTTGCCATAGCTCGCTTCGTTTCCGAGATATTTGCAGATACATCTCAAGGGAAGGGGCCTGACGGACATATTTCGAGATATTTCTTCTTCTTGTTGTTCGTCTTCTGCACAGCTAAGCTGGAAGTGGCATTTGCGGCTCGCACTTGTGCAGAGTTATCTCAAAGGAAGGGGCCACGGTGTTTCTGTATCTCTATTATGTTGCTGCGGCTTCGGAACTTTTAAATATCTCGATATATCTCGAAAACTACGCTTCTGATCAAAAAATATCATAGAACATAAATTGTAGGAAACATAATTCTCTACAAAAAAGGTCTCTCAACATTTTGCCATAGCTCGCTTCGTTTCCGAGATATTTGCAGATACATCTCAAGGGAAGGGGCCTGACGGACATATTTCGAGATATTTCTTCTTCTTGTTGTTCTTCTTCTGCACAGCTAAGCTGGAAGTGGCATTTGCGGCTCGCACTAGTGCAGAGTTATCTCAAAGGAAGGGGCCACGGTGTTTCTGTATCTCTATTATGTTGCTGCGGCTTCGGAACTTTTAAATATCTCCATATATCTCGAAAACTACGCTTCTGATCAAAAAATATCATAGAACATAAATTGTAGGAAACATAATTCTCTACAAAAACGTTTTCTTAACATTTTGCCATAGCTCGCTTCGTTTCCGAGATATTTGCAGATATATCTCAAGGGAAGGGGCCTGACGGACATATTTCGAGATATTTCTTCTTCTTGTTGTTCTTCTTCTGCACAGCTAAGCTGGAAGTGGCATTTACAGCTCGCAATAGTGCAGAGTTATCTCAAAGAACGGGGCCACGGTGTTTCTGTATCTCTATTATGTTGGTGGGGCTTCGGAACTTTTAAATATCTTGATATATCTCGAGAACTACGCGTCTGATCAAAAAATATCATAGAACATAAAAAGTAGCAAACTTAATTCTCTACAAAAAAGGTCTTTTAACATTTTGCCATAGCTCGCTTCTTTTTCCGAGATATTTGCAGATTTATCTCAAGGGAAGGGGCCTGACGGACATATTTCGAGATATTTCTTCTTCTTGTTGTTCTTCTTCTGCGCAGCTAAGCTGGAAGTGGCATTTGCAGCTCGCAATAGTGCAGAGTTATCTCAAAGAAAGGGGCCACGGTGTTTCTGTATCTCTATTATGTTGGTGCGGCTTCGGAACTTTTAAATATCTTGATATATCTCGAGATCTACGCATCTGATCAAAAAATATGATAGAACATAAAAAGTAGGAAACTTAATTCTCTACAAAAAAGGTCTCTTAACATTTTGCCATAGCTCGCTTCGTTTCCGAGATATTTGCAGATTTATCTCAAGGGAAGGGGCCTGACGGACATATTTCGAGATATTTCTTCTTGTTGTTCTTCTTCTGCACAGCTAAGCTGGAAGTGGCATTTGCGGCTCGCACTAGTGCAGAGTTATCTCAAAGAAAGGGGCCACGGTGTTTCTGTATCTCTATTATGTTGGTGCGGCTTCGGAACTTTTAAATATCTCGATATATCTCGAAAACTACGCGTCTGATCAAAAAATATCATAGAACATAAATTGTAGGAAACATAATTCTCTACAAAAAAGGTCTCTCAACATTTTGCCATAGCTCGCTTCGTTTCCGAGATATTTGCAGATACATCTCAAGGGAAGGGGCCTGACGGACATATTTCGAGATATTTCTTCTTCTTGTTGTTCTTCTTCTGCACAGCTAAGCTGGAAGTGGCATTTGCGGCTCGCACTTGTGCAGAGTTATCTCAAAGGAAGGGGCCACGGTGTTTCTGTATCTCTATTCTGTTGCTGCGGCTTCGGAACTTTTAAATATCTCGATATATCTCGAAAACTACGCTTCTGATCAAAAAATATCATAGAACATAAATTGTAGGAAACATAATTCTCTACAAAAAAGGTCTCTCAACATTTTGCCATAGCTCGCTTCGTTTCCGAGATATTTGCAGATACATCTCAAGGGAAGGGGCCTGACGGACATATTTCGAGATATTTCTTCTTCTTGTTGTTCTTCTTCTGCACAGCTAAGCTGGAAGTGGCATTTGCGGCTCGCACTAGTGCAGAGTTATCTCAAAGGAAGGGGCCACGGTGTTTCTGTATCTCTATTATGTTGCTGCGGCTTCGGAACTTTTAAATATCTCCATATATCTCGAAAACTACGCTTCTGATCAAAAAATATCATAGAACATAAATTGTAGGAAACATAATTCTCTACAAAAACGTTTTCTTAACATTTTGCCATAGCTCGCTTCGTTTCCGAGATATTTGCAGATATATCTCAAGGGAAGGGGCCTGACGGACATATTTCGAGATATTTCTTCTTCTTGTTGTTCTTCTTCTGCACAGCTAAGCTGGAAGTGGCATTTACAGCTCGCAATAGTGCAGAGTTATCTCAAAGAAAGGGGCCACGGTGTTTCTGTATCTCTATTATGTTGGTGCGGCTTCGGAACTTTTAAATATCTCGATATATCTCGAAAACCACGCTTCTGATCAAAAAATATCATAGAACATAACTTGTAGGAAACATAATTCTCTACAAAAAAGGTCTCTTAACATTTTGCCATAGCTCGCTTCGTTTCCGAGATATGTGCAGATGTATCTCAAGGGAAGGGGCCTGACGGACATATTTCGAGATATTTCTTCTTCTTGTTGTTCTTCTTCTGCACAGCTAAGCTGGAAGTGGCATTTGCGGCTCGCACTAGTGCAGAGTTATCTCAAAGAAAGGGGCCACGGTGTTTCTGTATCTCTATTATGTTGGTGCGGCTTCGGAACTTTTAAATATCTCGATATATCTCGAGAACTACGCATCTGATCAAAAAATATCATAGAACATAAAAAGTAGGAAACTTCATTCTCTACAAAAAAGGTCTCTTAACATTTTGCCATAGCTCGCATCGTTTCCGAGATATTTGCAGATTTATCTCAAGGGAAGGGGCCTGACGGACATATTTCGAGATATTTCTTCTTCTTGTTGTTCTTCTTCTGTACAGCTAAGCTGGAAGTGGCATTTGCGGCTCGCACTAGTGCAGAGTTATCTCAAAGAAAGGGGCCACGGTGTTTCTGTATCTCTATTATGTTGGTGCGGCTTCGGAACTTTTAAATATCTCGATATATCTCGAAAACTACGCTTCTGATCAAAAAATATCATAGAACATAAATTGTAGGAAACATAATTCTCTACAAAAAACGTCTCTTAACATTTTGCCATAGCTCGCTTCGTTTCCGAGATATTTGCAGATTCAGCTCAAAGGAACGGGCCTGACGGACATATTTCGAGATATTTCTTCTTCTTGTTGTTCTTCTTCTGCACAGCTAAACTGGAAGTGGCATTTCCAGCTCGCAATAGTGCAGAGTTATCTCAAAGAAAGGGGCCACGGTGTTTCTGTATCTCTACTATGTTGGTGCGGCTTCGGAACTTTTAAATATCTTGATATATCTCGAGAACTACGCATCTGATCAAAAAATATCATAGAACACAAAAAGTAGGAAACTTAATTCTCTACAAAAAAGGTCTGTAAACATTTTACCATAGCTCGCTTCGTTTCCGAGATATTTGCAGATTTATCTCAAGGGAAGGGGCCTGACGGACATATTTCGAGATATTTCTTCTTCTTGTTGTTCTTCTTCTGCACAGCTAAGCTGGAAGTGGCATTTGCAGCTCGCAATAGTGCAGAGTTATCTCCAAGAAGGGGGCCACGGTGTTTCTGTATCTCTATTATGTTGGTGCGGCTTCGGAACTTTTAAATATCTTGATATATCTCGAGAACTACGCATCTGATCAAAAAATATCATAGAACATAAATAGTAGGAAACTTAATTCTCTACAAAAAAGGTCTCTCAACATTTTGCCATAGCTCGCTTCGTTTCCGAGATATTTGCAGATTTATCTCAAGGGAAGGGGCCTGACGGACATATTTCGAGATATTTCTTCTTCCTGTTGTTCTTCTTCTGCACAGCTAAAGTGGAAGTTACATTTGCAGCTCGGAATAGTGCAGAGTTATCTCAAAGAAAGAGGCCACGGTGTTTATGTATCTTTATTATGTTGGTGCGGCTTCGGAACCTTTAAATATCTCGATATATCTCGAAAACTACGCATCTGATCAAAAAATATCATAGAACATAAATAGTAGGAAACTTAATTTCCTACAAAAAGGGTCTCTCAACGTTTTGCCATAGCTCGCATCGTTTCCGAGATATTTGCAGATCTAATTCAAGGGAAGGGGCCTGACGGACATATTTCGAGATATTTCTTCTTCTTGTTGTTCTTCTTCTGCACAGCTAAGCTGGAAGTGGCATTTGCAGCTCGCAATAGTGCAGAGTTATCTCAAAGAAAGGGGCCACGGTGTTTCTGTATTTCTATTATGTTGGTGCGGCTTCGGAACTTTTAAATATCTTGATATATCTCGAGAACTACGAATCTGATCAAAAAATATCATAGAACATAAAAAGTAGGAAACTTAATTCTCTATAGAAAAGGTCTCTTAACATTTTGCCATAGCTCGCTTCGTTTCCGAGATATTTGCAGATTTATCTCAAGGGAAGGGGCCTGACGGACATATTTCGAGATATTTCTTCTTCTTGTTGTTCTTCTTCTGCACAGCTAAACTGGAAGTGGCATTTCCAGCTCGCAATAGTGCAGAGTTATCTCAAAGAAAGGGGCCACGGTGTTTCTGTATCTCTATTATGTTGGTGCGGCTTCGGAACTTTTAAATATCTCGATATATCTCGAAAACTACGCTTCTGATCAAAAAATATCATACAACATAAATTGTAGGAAACATAATTCTCTACAAAAAACGTCTCTTAACATTTTGCCATAGCTCGCTTCGTTTCCGAGATATTTGCAGATTCACCTCAAAGGAACGGGCCTGACGGACATATTTCGAGATATTTCTTCTTCCTGTTGTTCTTCTTCTGCACAGCTAAAGTGGAAGTTACATTTGCAGCTCGGAATAGTGCAGAGTTATCTCAAAGAAAGAGGCCACGGTGTTTATGTATCTTTATTATGTTGGTGCGGCTTCGGATCTTTTAAATATCTCGATATATCTCGAAAACTACGCTTCTGATCAAAAAATATCATAGAACATAAATTGTAGGAGCCATAATTCTCTACAAAAAAGGTCTCTTAACATTTTGCCATAGTTCGTTTCGTTTCCGAGATATTTGCAGATATATCTCAAGGGAAGGGGCCTGACGGACATATTTCGAGATATTTCTTCTTCTTGTTGTTCTTCTTCTGCACAGCTAAACTGGAAGTGGCATTTCCAGCCCGCAATAGCGCAGAGTTGTCTCAGAGAAAGGGGCCACGGTGTTTCTGTATCTCTATAATGTTGGTGCGGCTTCGGATCTTTTAAATATCTCGATATATCTCGAAAACTACGCTTCTGATCAAAAAATATCATAGAACATAAATAGTAGGAAACTTAATTCTCTACAAAAAAGGTCTCTCAACATTTTGCCATAGTTCGTTTCGTTTCCGAGATATTTGCAGATATATCTCAAAGAAAGGGGCCACGGTGTTTCTGTATCTTTATTATGTTGGTGCGGCTTCGGAACCTTTAAATATCTCGATATATCTCGAAAACTACGCATCTGATCAAAAAATATCATAGAACATAAATAGTAGGAAACTTAATTTCCTACAAAAAGGGTCTCTCAACGTTTTGCCATAGCTCGCATCGTTTCCGAGATATTTGCAGATCTAATTCAAGGGAAGGGGCCTGACGGACATATTTCGAGATATTTCTTCTTCTTGTTGTTCTTCTTCTGCACAGCTAAACTGGAAGTGGCATTTCCAGCTCGCAATAGCGCAGAGTTGTCTCAGAGAAAGGGGCCACGGTGTTTCTGTATCTCTATAATGTTGGTGCGGCTTCGGATCTTTTAAATATCTCGATATATCTCGAAAACTACGCTTCTGATCAAAAAATATCATAGAACATAAATTGTAGGAGCCATAATTCTCTACAAAAAAGGTCTCTTAACATTTTGCCATAGTTCGTTTCGTTTCCGAGATATTTGCAGATATATCTCAAGGGAAGGGGCCTGACGGACATATTTCGAGATATTTCTTCTTCTTGTTGTTCTTCTTCTGCACAGCTAAACTGGAAGTGGCATTTCCAGCTCGCAATAGCGCAGAGTTATCTCAAAGAAAGGGGCCACGGTGTTTCTGTATCTCTATTATGTTGGTGCGACTTCGGAACTTTTAAATATCTTGATATATCTCGAGAACTACGCATCTGATCAAAAAATATCATAGAACATAAAAAGTAGGAAACTTAATTCTCTATAGAAAAGGTCTCTTAACATTTTGCCATAGCCCGCTTCATTTCCGAGATATTTGCAGATTTATCTCAAGGGAAGGGGCCTAACGGACATATTTCGAGATATTTCTTCTTCTTGTTGTTCTTCTTCTGCACAGCGAAGCTGGAAGTGGCAATTGCAGCTCGCAATAGTGCAGAGTCATCTCAAAGAAAGGGGCCACGGTGTTTCTGTATCTCTATTATGTTGGTGCGGCTTCGGAACTTTTAAATATCTTGATATATCTCGAGAACTACGCATCTGATCAAAAAATATCATAGAACATAAATAGTAGGAAACTTAATTCTCTACAAAAAAGGTCTCTCAACATTTTGCCATAGCTCGCTTCGTTTCCGAGATATTTGCAGATTTATCTCAAGGGAAGGGGCCTGACGGACATATTTCGAGATATTTCTTCTTCTTGTTGTTCTTCTTCAGCACAGCTAAGCTGGAAGTGGCATTTGCAGCTCGCAATAGTGCAGAGTTATCTCAAAGAAAGGGGCCACGGTGTTTCTGTATCTCTATTATGTTGGTGCGGCTTCGGAACTTTTAAATATCTCGATATATCTCGAAAACTACGCTTCTGATCAAAAAATATCATAGAACATAAATTGTAGGAAACATAATTCTCTACAAAAAACGTCTCTTAACATTTTGCCATAGCTCGCTTCGTTTCCGAGATATTTGCAGATTCAGCTCAAAGGAACGGGCCTGACGGACATATTTCGAGATATTTCTTCTTCTTCTTGTTCTTCTTCTGCACAGCTAAACTGGAAGTGGCATTTCCAGCTCGCAATAGTGCAGAGTTATCTCAAAGAAAGGGGCCACGGTGTTTCTGTATCTCTACTATGTTGGTGCGGCTTCGGAACTTTTAAATATCTTGATATATCTCGAGAACTACGCATCTGATCAAAAAATATCATAGAACATAAAAAGTAGGAAACTTAATTCTCTACAAAAAAGGTCTCTTAACATTTTGCCATAGCTCGCTTCATTTCCGAGATATTTGCAGATTTATCTCAAGGGAAGGGGCCTGACGTACATATTTCGAGATATTTCTTCTTCTTGTTGTTCTTCTTCTGCACAGCTAAGCTGGAAGTGGCATTTACAGCTCGCAATAGTGCAGAGTTATCTCAAAGAAAGGGGCCACGGTGTTTCTGTATCTCTATTATGTTGGTGCGGCTTCGGAACTTTTAAATATCTTGATATATCTCGAGAACTACGAATCTGATCAAAAAATATCATAGAACATAAAAAGTAGGAAACTTAATTCTCTACAAAAAAGGTCTCTTAACATTTTGCCATAGCTCGTTTTGTTTCCGAGATATTTGCAGATTTATCTCAAGGGAAGGGGCCTGACGGACATATTTCGAGATATTTCTTCTTCTTGTTGTTCTTCTTCTGCACAGCTAATCTGGAAGTGGCATTTCCAGCTCGCAATAGTGCAGAGTTATCTCAAAGAAAGGGGCCACGGTGTTTCTGTATCTCTATTATGTTGGTGCGGCTTCGGAACTTTTAAATATCTCGATATATCTCGAAAACTACGCTTCTGATCAAAAAATATCATAGAACATAAATTGTAGGAAACATAATTCTCTACAAAAAACGTCTCTTAACATTTTGCCATAGCTCGCTTCGTTTCCGAGATATTTGCAGATTCAGCTCAAAGGAACGGGCCTGACGGACATATTTCGAGATATTTCTTCTTCTTCTTGTTCTTCTTCTGCACAGCTAAACTGGAAGTGGCATTTCCAGCTCGCAATAGTGCAGAGTTATCTCAAAGAAAGGGGCCACGGTGTTTCTGTATCTCTACTATGTTGGTGCGGCTTCGGAACTTTTAAATATCTTGATATATCTCGAGAACTACGCATCTGATCAAAAAATATCATAGAACATAAAAAGTAGGAAACTTAATTCTCTACAAAAAAGGTCTCTTAACATTTTGCCATAGCTCGCTTCATTTCCGAGATATTTGCAGATTTATCTCAAGGGAAGGGGCCTGACGTACATATTTCGAGATATTTCTTCTTCTTGTTGTTCTTCTTCTGCACAGCTAAGCTGGAAGTGGCATTTACAGCTCGCAATAGTGCAGAGTTATCTCAAAGAAAGGGGCCACGGAGTTTCTGTATCTCTATTATGTTGGTGCGGCTTCGGAACTTTTAAATATCTTGATATATCTCGAGAACTACGAATCTGATCAAAAAATATCATGGAACATAAAAAGTAGGAAACTTAATTCTCTATAGAAAAGGTCTCTTAACATTTTGCCATAGCTCGCTTCGTTTCCGAGATATTTGCACATTTATCTCAAGGGAAGGGGCCTAACGGACATATTTCGAGATATTTCTCCTTCTTGTTGTTCTTCTTCTGCACAGCTAAGCTGGAAGTGGCATTTGCGGCTCGCACTAGTGCAGAGTTATCTCAAAGAAAGGGGCCACGGTGTTTCTGTATCTCTATTATGTTGGTGCAGTTTCGGAACTTTTAAATATCTTGATATATCTCGAGATCTACGCATCTGATCAAAAAATATCATAGAACATAAAAAGTAGGAAACTTAATTCTCTACAAAAGAGGTCTGTTAACATTTTGCCATAGCTCGCTTCATTTCCGAGATATTTGCAGATTTATCTCAAGGGAAGGGGCCTGACGTACATATTTCGAGATATTTCTTCTTCTTGTTGTTCTTCTTCTGCACAGCTAAGCTGGAAGTGGCATTTACAGCTCGCAATAGTGCAGTGTTATCTCAAAGAAAGGGGCCACGGTGTTTCTGTATCTCTATTATGTTGGTGCGGCTTCGGAACTTTTAAATATCTCGATATATCTCGAAAACTACGCTTCTGATCAAAAAATATCATAGAACATAAATTGTAGGAAACATAATTCTCTACAAAAAACGTCTCTTAACATTTTGCCATAGCTCGCTTCGTTTCCGAGATATTTGCAGATTCAGCTCAAAGGAACGGGCCTGACGGACATATTTCGAGATATTTCTTCTTCTTCTTGTTCTTCTTCTGCACAGCTAAACTGGAAGTGGCATTTCCAGCTCGCAATAGTGCAGAGTTATCTCAAAGAAAGGGGCCACGGTGTTTCTGTATCTCTACTATGTTGGTGCGGCTTCGGAACTTTTAAATATCTTGATATATCTCGAGAACTACGCATCTGATCAAAAAATATCATAGAACATAAAAAGTAGGAAACTTAATTCTCTACAAAAAAGGTCTCTTAACATTTTGCCATAGCTCGCTTCATTTCCGAGATATTTGCAGATTTATCTCAAGGGAAGGGGCCTGACGTACATATTTCGAGATATTTCTTCTTCTTGTTGTTCTTCTTCTGCACAGCTAAGCTGGAAGTGGCATTTACAGCTCGCAATAGTGCAGAGTTATCTCAAAGAAAGGGGCCACGGTGTTTCTGTATCTCTATTATGTTGGTGCGGCTTCGGAACTTTTAAATATCTTGATATATCTCGAGAACTACGAATCTGATCAAAAAATATCATAGAACATAAAAAGTAGGAAACTTAATTCTCTACAAAAAAGGTCTCTTAACATTTTGCCATAGCTCGCTTCGTTTCCGAGATATTTGCAGATTTATCTCAAGGGAAGGGGCCTGACGGACATATTTCGAGATATTTCTTCTTCTTGTTGTTCTTCTTCTGCACAGCTAAACTGGAAGTGGCATTTCCAGCTCGCAATAGTGCAGAGTTATCTCAAAGAAAGGGGCCACGGTGTTTCTGTATCTCTATTATGTTGGTGCGGCTTCGGAACTTTTAAATATCTCGATATATCTCGAAAACTACGCTTCTGATCAAAAAATATTATAGAACATAAATTGTAGGAAACATAATTCTCTACAAAAAACGTCTCTTAACATTTTGCCATAGCTCGCTTCGTTTCCGAGATATTTGCAGATTCAGCTCAAAGGAACGGGCCTGACGGACATATTTCGAGATATTTCTTCTTCTTGTTGTTCTTCTTCTGCACAGCTAAACTGGAAGTGGCATTTCCAGCTCGCAATAGCGCAGAGTTATCTCAAAGAAAGGGGCCACGGTGTTTCTGTATCTCTATTATGTTGGTGCGACTTCGGAACTTTTAAATATCTTGATATATCTCGAGAACTACGCATCTGATCAAAAAATATCATAGAACATAAATAGTAGGAAACTTAATTCTCTACAAAAAAGGTCTCTCAACATTTTGCCATAGCTCGCTTCGTTTCCGAGATATTTGCAGATTTATCTCAAGGGAAGGGGCCTGACGTACATATTTCGAGATATTTCTTCTTCTTGTTGTTCTTCTTCTGCACAGCTAAGCTGGAAGTGGCATTTACAGCTCGCAATAGTGCAGAGTTATCTCAAAGAAAGGGGCCACGGTGTTTCTGTATCTTTATTATGTTGGTGCGGCTTCGGAACCTTTAAATATCTCGATATATCTCGAAAACTACGCATCTGATCAAAAAATATCATAGAACATAAATAGTAGGAAACTTAATTTCCTACAAAAAGGGTCTCTCAACGTTTTGCCATAGCTCGCATCGTTTCCGAGATATTTGCAGATCTAATTCAAGGGAAGGGGCCTGACGGACATATTTCGAGATATTTCTTCTTCTTGTTGTTCTTCTTCTGCACAGCTAAACTGGAAGTGGCATTTCCAGCTCGCAATAGCGCAGAGTTGTCTCAGAGAAAGGGGCCACGGTGTTTCTGTATCTCTATAATGTTGGTGCGGCTTCGGATCTTTTAAATATCTCGATATATCTCGAAAACTACGCTTCTGATCAAAAAATATCATAGAACATAAATTGTAGGAGCCATAATTCTCTACAAAAAAGGTCTCTTAACATTTTGCCATAGTTCGTTTCGTTTCCGAGATATTTGCAGATATATCTCAAGGGAAGGGGCCTGACGGACATATTTCGAGATATTTCTTCTTCTTGTTGTTCTTCTTCTGCACAGCTAAACTGGAAGTGGCATTTCCAGCTCGCAATAGCGCAGAGTTATCTCAAAGAAAGGGGCCACGGTGTTTCTGTATCTCTATTATGTTGGTGCGACTTCGGAACTTTTAAATATCTTGATATATCTCGAGAACTACGCATCTGATCAAAAAATATCATAGAACATAAAAAGTAGGAAACTTAATTCTCTATAGAAAAGGTCTCTTAACATTTTGCCATAGCCCGCTTCATTTCCGAGATATTTGCAGATTTATCTCAAGGGAAGGGGCCTAACGGACATATTTCGAGATATTTCTTCTTCTTGTTGTTCTTCTTCTGCACAGCGAAGCTGGAAGTGGCAATTGCAGCTCGCAATAGTGCAGAGTCATCTCAAAGAAAGGGGCCACGGTGTTTCTGTATCTCTATTATGTTGGTGCGGCTTCGGAACTTTTAAATATCTTGATATATCTCGAGAACTACGCATCTGATCAAAAAATATCATAGAACATAAATAGTAGGAAACTTAATTCTCTACAAAAAAGGTCTCTCAACATTTTGCCATAGCTCGCTTCGTTTCCGAGATATTTGCAGATTTATCTCAAGGGAAGGGGCCTGACGGACATATTTCGAGATATTTCTTCTTCTTGTTGTTCTTCTTCAGCACAGCTAAGCTGGAAGTGGCATTTGCAGCTCGCAATAGTGCAGAGTTATCTCAAAGAAAGGGGCCACGGTGTTTCTGTATCTCTATTATGTTGGTGCGGCTTCGGAACTTTTAAATATCTCGATATATCTCGAAAACTACGCTTCTGATCAAAAAATATCATAGAACATAAATTGTAGGAAACATAATTCTCTACAAAAAACGTCTCTTAACATTTTGCCATAGCTCGCTTCGTTTCCGAGATATTTGCAGATTCAACTCAAAGGAACGGGCCTGACGGACATATTTCGAGATATTTCTTCTTCTTCTTGTTCTTCTTCTGCACAGCTAAACTGGAAGTGGCATTTCCAGCTCGCAATAGTGCAGAGTTATCTCAAAGAAAGGGGCCACGGTGTTTCTGTATCTCTACTATGTTGGTGCGGCTTCGGAACTTTTAAATATCTTGATATATCTCGAGAACTACGCATCTGATCAAAAAATATCATAGAACATAAAAAGTAGGAAACTTAATTCTCTACAAAAAAGGTCTCTTAACATTTTGCCATAGCTCGCTTCATTTCCGAGATATTTGCAGATTTATCTCAAGGGAAGGGGCCTGACGTACATATTTCGAGATATTTCTTCTTCTTGTTGTTCTTCTTCTGCACAGCTAAGCTGGAAGTGGCATTTACAGCTCGCAATAGTGCAGAGTTATCTCAAAGAAAGGGGCCACGGTGTTTCTGTATCTCTATTATGTTGGTGCGGCTTCGGAACTTTTAAATATCTTGATATATCTCGAGAACTACGAATCTGATCAAAAAATATCATAGAACATAAAAAGTAGGAAACTTAATTCTCTACAAAAAAGGTCTCTTAACATTTTGCCATAGCTCGCTTTGTTTCCGAGATATTTGCAGATTTATCTCAAGGGAAGGGGCCTGACGGACATATTTCGAGATATTTCTTCTTCTTGTTGTTCTTCTTCTGCACAGCTAAACTGGAAGTGGCATTTCCAGCTCGCAATAGTGCAGAGTTATCTCAAAGAAAGGGGCCACGGTGTTTCTGTATCTCTATTATGTTGGTGCGGCTTCGGAACTTTTAAATATCTCGATATATCTCGAAAACTACGCTTCTGATCAAAAAATATCATAGAACATAAATTGTAGGAAACATAATTCTCTACAAAAAACGTCTCTTAACATTTTGCCATAGCTCGCTTCGTTTCCGAGATATTTGCAGATTCAGCTCAAAGGAACGGGCCTGACGGACATATTTCGAGATATTTCTTCTTCTTGTTGTTCTTCTTCTGCACAGCTAAACTGGAAGTGGCATTTCCAGCTCGCAATAGTGCAGAGTTATCTCAAAGAAAGGGGCCACGGTGTTTCTGTATCTCTACTATGTTGGTGCGGCTTCGGAACTTTTAAATATCTTGATATATCTCGAGAACTACGCATCTGATCAAAAAATATCATAGAACATAAAAAGTAGGAAACTTAATTCTCTACAAAAAATGTCTCTTAACATTTTGCCATAGCTCGCTTCATTTCCGAGATATTTGCAGATTTATCTCAAGGGAAGGGGCCTGACGTACATATTTCGAGATATTTCTTCTTCTTGTTGTTCTTCTTCTGCACAGCTAAGCTGGAAGTGGCATTTACAGCTCGCAATAGTGCAGAGTTATCTCAAAGAAAGGGGCCACGGTGTTTCTGTATCTCTATTATGTTGGTGCGGCTTCGGAACTTTTAAATATCTTGATATATCTCGAGAACTACGCATCTGATCAAAAAATATCATAGAACATAAAAAGTAGCAAACTTAATTCTCTATAGAAAAGGTCTCTTAACATTTTGCCATAGCTCGCTTCGTTTCCGAGATATTTGCACATTTATCTCAAGGGAAGGGGCCTGACGGACATATTTCGAGATATTTCTTCTTCTTGTTGTTCTTCTTCTGCACAGCTAAGCTGGAAGTGGCATTTGCAGCTCGCAATAGTGCAGAGTTATCTCAAAGAAGGGGGCCACGGTGTTTCTGTATCTCTATTATGTTGGTGCGGCTTCGGAACTTTTAAATATCTTGATATATCTCGAGAACTACGCATCTGATCAAAAAATATCATAGAACATAAAAAGTAGGAAACTTAATTCTCTATAGAAAAGGTCTCTTAACATTTTGCCATAGCTCGCTTCGTTTCCGAGATATTTGCACATTTATCTCAAGGGAAGGGGCCTAACGGACATATTTCGAGATATTTCTTCTTCTTGTTGTTCTTCTTCTGCACAGCTAAGCTAGAAGTGGCATTTGCGGCTCGCACTAGTGCAGAGTTATCTCAAAGAAAGGGGCCACGTTGTTTCTGTATCTCTATTATGTTGGTGCAGCTTCGGAACTTTTAAATATCTTGATATATCTCGAGAACTACGCATCTGATCAAAAAATATCATGGAACATAAAAAGTAGAAAACTTAATTCTCTACAAAAAAGGTCTCTTAACATTTTGCCATAGCTCGCTTCGTTTCCGAGATATTTGCAGATTTATCTCAAGGGAAGGGGCCTGACGGACATATTTCGAGATATTTCTTCTTCTTGTTGTTCTTCTTCTGCACAGCTAAGCTGGAAAGGGCATTTGCAGCTCGTAATAGTGCAGAATTATCTCAAAGAAAGGGGCCACGGTGTTTCTGTATCTCTATTATGTTGGTGCGGCTTCGGAACTTTTAAATATCTTGATATATCTCGAGAACTACGCATCTGATCAAAAAATATCATAGAACATAAAAAGTAGGAAACTTAATTCTCTACAAAAAAGGTCTCTTAACATTTTGCCATAGCTCGCTTCGTTTCCGAGATATTTGCAGATTTATCTCAAGGGAAGGGGCCTGACGGACATATTTCGAGATATTTCTTCTTCTTGTTGTTCTTCTTCTGCACAGCTAAGCTGGAGGTGGCATTTACAGCTCGCAATAGTGCAGAGTTATCTCAAAGAAAGGGGCCACGGTGTTTCTGTATCTCTATTATGTTGGTGCGGCTTCGGAACTTTTAAATATCTTGATATATCTCGAGAACTACGCATCTGATCAAAAAATATCATAGAAGATAAAAAGTAGGAAACTTAATTCTCTACAAAAAAGGGCTCTTAACATTTTGCCATAGCTCGCTTCGTTTCCGAGATATTTGCAGATTTATCTCAAGGGAAGGGGCCTGACGGACATATTTCGAGATATTTCTTCTTCTTGTTGTTCTTCTTCTGCACAGCTAAGCTGGAAGTGGCATTTGCGGCTCGCACTAGTGCAGAGTTATCTCAAAGAAAGGGGCCACGGTGTTTCTGTATCTCTATTATGTTGGTGCGGCTTCGGAACTTTTAAATATCTCGATATATCTCGAAAACTACGCTTCTGATCAAAAAACATCATAGAACATAAATTATAGGAAACATAATTCTCTACAAAAAACGTCTCTTAACATTTTGCCATAGCTCGCTTCGTTTCCGAGATATTTGCAGATTCAGCTCAAAGGAACTGGCCTGACGGACCTATTTCGAGATATTTCTTCTTCTTGTTGTTCTCCCTCTGCACAGCTAAGCTGGAAGTGGGATTTGCAGCTCGCAATAGTGCAGAGTTATCTCAAAGAAAGGGGCCACGGTGTTTCTGTATCTCTATTATGTTGGTGCGGCTTCGGAACTTTTAAATATCTTGATATATCTCGAGAACTACGCATCTGATCACAAAATATCATAGAACATAAAAAGTAGGAAACTTAATTCTCTACAAAAAAGGTCTCTTAACATTTTGCCATCGCTCGCTTCGTTTCTGAGATATTTGCAGATTTATCTCAAGGGAAGGGGCCTGACGGACATATTTCGAGATATTTCTTCTTCTTGTTGTTCTTCTTCTGCACAGCTAAGCTGGAAGTGGCATTTGCAGCTCGCAATAGTGCAGAGTTATCTCAAAGAAGGGGGCCACGGTGTTTCTGTATCTCTATTCTGTTGGTGCGGCTTCGGAACTTTTAAATATCTTGATATATCTCGAGAACTACGCTTCTGATCAAAAAATATCATAGAACATAAAAAGTAGGAAACTTAATTCTCTACAAAATAGGTCTCTTAACATTTTGCCATAGCTCGCTTCGTTTCCGAGGTATTTGCAGATTTATCTCAAGGGAAGGGGCCTGACGGACATATTTCGAGATATTTCTTCTTCTTGTTGTTCTTCTTCTGCACAGCTAAGCTGGAAGTGGCATTTGCAGCTCGCAATAGTGCAGAGTTATCTCAAAGAAAGGGGCCACGGTGTTTCTGTATCTCTATTATGTTGGTGCGGCTTCGCAACTTTCAAATATCTTGATATATCTCGAGAACTACGCGTCTGATCAAAAAATATCATAGAACATAAAAAGTAGGAAACTTAATTCTCTACAAAAAAGGTCTCCTAACATTTTGCCATAGCTCGCTTCCTTTCCGAGATATTTGCAGATTTATCTCAAGGGAAGGGGCCTGACGGACATATTTCGAGATATTTCTTCTTGTTGTTCTTCTTCTGCACAGCTAAGCTGGAAGTGGCATTTGCGGCTCGCACTAGTGCAGAGTTATCTCAAAGAAAGGGGCCACGGTGTTTCTGTATCTCTATTATGTTGGTGCGGCTTCGGAACTTTTAAATATCTCGATATATCTCGAAAACTACGCTTCTGATCAAAAAATATCATAGAAGATAAATTGTAGGAAACATAATTCTCTACAAAAAAGGTCTCTAAACATTTTGCCATAGCTCGCTTCGTTTCCGAGATATTTGCAGATTTATCTCAAGGGAAGGGGCCTGACGGACATATTTCGAGATATTTCTTCTTCTTGTTGTTCATCTTCTGCACAGCTAAGCTGGAGGTGGCATTTACAGCTCGCAATAGTGCAGAGTTATCTCAAAGAAAGGGGCCACGGTGTTTCTGTATCTCTATTATGTTGTTGCGGCTTCGGAACTTTTAAATATCTTGATATATCTCGAGAACTACGCGTCTGATCAAAAAATATCATAGAACATAAAAAGTAGGAAACATAATTCTCTACAAAAAAGGTCTCTTAACATTTTGCCATAGCTCGCTTCGTTTCCGAGATATTTGCAGATTTATCTCAAGGGAAGGTACCTGACGGACATATTTCGAGATATTTCTTCTTCTTGTTGTTCTTCTTCTGCACAGCTAAGCTGGAAGTGGCATTTGCGGCTCGCACTAGTGCAGAGTTATCTCAAAGAAAGGGGCCACGGTGTTTCTGTATCTCTATTATGTTGGTGCGGCTTCGGAACTTTTAAATATCTTGATATATCTCGAGAACTACGCATCTGATCAAAAAATATCATAGAAGATAAAAAGTATGAAACTTAATTCTCTACAAAAAAGGGCTCTTAACATTTTGCCATAGCTCGCTTCGTTTCCGAGATATTTGCAGATTTATCTCAAGGGAAGGGGCCTGACGGACATATTTCGAGATATTTCTTCTTCTTGTTGTTCTTCTTCTGCACAGCTAAGCTGGAAGTGGCATTTGCAGCTCGCAATAGTGCAGAGTTATCTCAAAGAAAGGGGCCACGGTGTTTCTGTATCTCTATTATGTTGGTGCGGCTTCGGAACTTTTAAATATCTTGATATATCTCGAGAACTACGCATCTGATCAAAAAATATCATAGAAGATAAAAAGTAGGAAACTTAATTCTCTACAAAAAAGGGCTCTTAACATTTTGCCATAGCTCGCTTCGTTTCCGAGATATTTGCAGATTTATCTCAAGGGAAGGGGCCTGACGGACATATTTCGAGATATTTCTTCTTCTTGTTGTTCTTCTTCTGCACAGCTAAGCTGGAAGTGGCATTTGCGGCTCGCACTAGTGCAGAGTTATCTCAAAGAAAGGGGCCACGGTGTTTCTGTATCTCTATTATGTTGGTGCGGCTTCGGAACTTTTAAATATCTCGATATATCTCGAAAACTACGCTTCTGATCAAAAAATATCATAGAACATAAATTATAGGAAACATAATTCTCTACAAAAAACGTCTCTTAACATTTTGCCATAGCTCGCTTCGTTTCCGAGATATTTGCAGATTCAGCTCAAAGGAACTGGCCTGACGGACATATTTCGAGATATTTCTTCTTCTTGTTGTTCTCCCTCTGCACAGCTAAGCTGGAAGTGGGATTTGCAGCTCGCAATAGTGCAGAGTTATCTCAAAGAAAGGGGCCACGGTGTTTCTGTATCTCTATTATGTTGGTGCGGCTTCGGAACTTTTAAATATCTTGATATATCTCGAGAACTACGCATCTGATCAAAAAATATCATAGAACATAAAAAGTAGGAAACTTAATTCTCTACAAAAAAGGTCTCTTAACATTTTGCCATCGCTCGCTTCGTTTCTGAGATATTTGCAGATTTATCTCAAGGGAAGGGGCCTGACGGACATATTTCGAGATATTTCTTCTTCTTGTTGTTCTTCTTCTGCACAGCTAAGCTGGAAGTGGCATTTGCGGCTCGCACTAGTGCAGAGTTATCTCAAAGAAAGGGGCCACGGTGTTTCTGTATCTCTATTATGTTGGTGCGGCTTCGGAACTTTTAAATATCTCGATATATCTCGAAAACTACGCTTCTGATCAAAAAATATCATAGAACATAAATTATAGGAAACATAATTCTCTACAAAAAACGTCTCTTAACATTTTGCCATAGCTCGCTTCGTTTCCGAGATATTTGCAGATTCAGCTCAAAGGAACTGGCCTGACGGACATATTTCGAGATATTTCTTCTTCTTGTTGTTCTCCCTCTGCACAGCTAAGCTGGAAGTGGGATTTGCAGCTCGCAATAGTGCAGAGTTATCTCAAAGAAAGGGGCCACGGTGTTTCTGTATCTCTATTATGTTGGTGCGGATTCGGAACTTTTAAATATCTTGATATATCTCGAGAACTACGCATCTGATCAAAAAATATCATAGAACATAAAAAGTAGGAAACTTAATTCTCTACAAAAAAGGTCTCTTAACATTTTGCCATCGCTCGCTTCGTTTCTGAGATATTTGCAGATTTATCTCAAGGGAAGGGGCATGACGGACATATTTCGAGGTATTTCTTCTTCTTGTTGTTCTTCTTCTGCACAGCTAAGCTGGAAGTGGCATTTGCAGCTCGCAATAGTGCAGAGTTATCTCAAAGAAGGGGGCCACGGTGTTTCTGTATCTCTATTCTGTTGGTGCGGCTTCGGAACTTTTAAATATCTTGATATATCTCGAGAACTACGCTTCTGATCAAAAAATATCATAGAACATAAAAAGTAGGAAACTTAATTCTCTACAAAAAAGGTCTCTTAACATTTTGCCATCGCTCGCTTCGTTTCTGAGATATTTGCAGATTTATCTCAAGGGAAGGGGCCTGACGGACATATTTCGAGATATTTCTTCTTCTTGTTGTTCTTCTTCTGCACAGCTAAGCTGGAAGTGGCATTTGCGGCTCGCACTAGTGCAGAGTTATCTCAAAGAAAGGGGCCACGGTGTTTCTGTATCTCTATTATGTTGGTGCGGCTTCGGAACTTTTAAATATCTTGATATATCTCGAGAACTACGCGTCTGATCAAAAAATATCATAGAACATAAAAAGTAGGAAACATAATTCTCTACAAAAAAGGTCTCTTAACATTTTGCCATAGCTCGCTTCGTTTCCGAGATATTTGCAGATTCAGCTCAAAGGAACTGGCCTGACGGACCTATTTCGAGATATTTCTTCTTCTTGTTGTTCTCCCTCTGCACAGCTAAGCTGGAGGTGGCATTTACAGCTCGCAATAGTGCAGAGTTATCTCAAAGAAAGGGGCCACGGTGTTTCTGTATCTCTATTATGTTGGTGCGGCTTCGGAACTTTTAAATATCTTGATATATCTCGAGAACTACGCGTCTGATCAAAAAATATCATAGAACATAAAAAGTAGGAAACATAATTCTCTACAAAAAAGGTCTCTTAACATTTTGCCATAGCTCGCTTCGTTTCCGAGATATTTGCAGATTTATCTCAAGGGAAGGTACCTGACGGACATATTTCGAGATATTTCTTCTTCTTGTTGTTCTTCTTCTGCACAGCTAAGCTGGAAGTGGCATTTGCGCCTCGCACTAGTGCAGAGTTATCTCAAAGAAAGGGGCCACGGTGTTTCTGTATCTCTATTATGTTGGTGCGGCTTCGGAACTTTTAAATATCTTGATATATCTCGAGAACTACGCATCTGATCAAAAAATATCATACAAGATAAAAAGTATGAAACTTAATTCTCTACAAAAAAGGGCTCTTAACATTTTGCCATAGCTCGCTTCGTTTCCGAGATATTTGCAGATTTATCTCAAGGGAAGGGGCCTGACGGACATATTTCGAGATATTTCTTCTTCTTGTTGTTCTTCTTCTGCACAGCTAAGCTGGAAGTGGCATTTGCAGCTCGCAATAGTGCAGAGTTGTCTCAAAGAAAGGGGCCACGGTGTTTCTGTATCTCTATTATGTTGGTGCGGCTTCGGAACTTTTAAATATCTTGATATATCTCGAGAACTACGCATCTGATCAAAAAATATCATAGAAGATAAAAAGTAGGAAACTTAATTCTCTACAAAAAAGGGCTCTTAACATTTTGCCATAGCTCGCTTCGTTTCCGAGATATTTGCAGATTTATCTCAAGGGAAGGGGCCTGACGGACATATTTCGAGATATTTCTTCTTCTTGTTGTTCTTCTTCTGCACAGCTAAGCTGGAAGTGGCATTTGCGGCTCGCACTAGTGCAGAGTTATCTCAAAGAAAGGGGCCACGGTGTTTCTGTATCTCTATTATGTTGGTGCGGCTTCGGAACTTTTAAATATCTCGATATATCTCGAAAACTACGCTTCTGATCAAAAAATATCATAGAACATAAATTATAGGAAACATAATTCTCTACAAAAAACGTCTCTTAACATTTTGCCATAGCTCGCTTCGTTTCCGAGATATTTGCAGATTCAGCTCAAAGGAACTGGCCTGACGGACCTATTTCGAGATATTTCTTCTTCTTGTTGTTCTCCCTCTGCACAGCTAAGCTGGAAGTGGGATTTGCAGCTCGCAATAGTGCAGAGTTATCTCAAAGAAAGGGGCCACGGTGTTTCTGTATCTCTATTATGTTGGTGCGGCTTCGGAACTTTTAAATATCTTGATATATCTCGAGAACTACGCATCTGATCAAAAAATATCATAGAACATAAAAAGTAGGAAACTTAATTCTCTACAAAAAAGGTCTCTTAACATTTTGCCATCGCTCGCTTCGTTTCTGAGATATTTGCAGATTTATCTCAAGGGAAGGGGCCTGACGGACATATTTCGAGATATTTCTTCTTCTTGTTGTTCATCTTCTGCACAGCTAAGCTGGAGGTGGCATTTACAGCTCGCAATAGTGCAGAGTTATCTCAAAGAAAGGGGCCACGGTGTTTCTGTATCTCTATTATGTTGGTGCGGCTTCGGAACTTTTAAATATCTTGATATATCTCGAGAACTGCGCATCTGATCAAAAAATATCATAGAACATAAATTATAGGAAACATAATTCTCTACAAAAAACGTCTCTTAACATTTTGCCATAGCTCGCTTCGTTTCCGAGATATTTGCAGATTCAGCTCAAAGGAACTGGCCTGACGGACATGTTTCGAGATATTTCTTCTTCTTGTTGTTCTCCCTCTGCACAGCTAAGCTGGAAGTGGGATTTGCAGCTCGCAATAGTGCAGAGTTATCTCAAAGAAAGGGGCCACGGTGTTTCTGTATCTCTATTATGTTGGTGCGGCTTCGGAACTTTTAAATATCTTGATATATCTCGAGAACTACGCATCTGATCAAAAAATATCATAGAACATAAAAAGTAGGAAACTTAATTCTCTACAAAAAAGGGCTCTTAACATTTTGCCATAGCTCGCTTCGTTTCCGAGATATTTGCAGATTTATCTCAAGGGAAGGGGCCTGACGGACATATTTCGAGATATTTCTTCTTCTTGTTGTTCTTCTTCTGCACAGCTAAGCTGGAAGTGGCATTTGCGGCTCGCACTAGTGCAGAGTTATCTCAAAGAAAGGGGCCACGGTGTTTCTGTATCTCTATTATGTTGGTGCGGCATCGGAACTTTTAAATATCTCGATATATCTCGAAAACTACGCTTCTGATCAAAAAATATCATAGAACATAAATTATAGGAAACATAATTCTCTACAAAAAACGTCTCTCAACATTTTGCCATAGCTCTCTTCGTTTCCGAGATATTTGCAGATTTATCTCAAGGGAAGGGGCCTGACGGACATACTTCGAGATATTTCTTCTTCTTGTTGTTCTTCTTCTGCACAGCTAAGCTGGAAGTGGCATTTGCAGCTCGCAATAGTGCAGAGTTATCTCAAAGAAAGGGGCCACGGTGTTTCTGTATGTCTATTATGTTGGTGCGGCTTCGGATCTTTTAAATATCTTGATATATCTCGAGAACTACGCATCTGATCAAAAAATATCATAGAACATAAATTATAGGAAACATAATTCTCTACAAAAAACGTCTCTTAACATTTTGCCATAGCTCGCTTCGTTTCCGAGATATTTGCAGATTCAGCTCAAAGGAACTGGCCTGACGGACATATTTCGAGATATTTCTTCTTCTTGTTGTTCTCCCTCTGCACAGCTAAGCTGGAAGTGGGATTTGCAGCTAGCAATAGTGCAGAGTTATCTCAAAGAAAGGGGCCACGGTGTTTCTGTATCTCTATTATGTTGGTGCGGCTTCGGAACTTTTAAATATCTTGATATATCTCGAGAACTACGCATCTGATCAAAAAATATCATAGAACATAAAAAGTAGGAAACTTAATTCTCTACAAAAAAGGTCCCTTAACATGTTGCCATAGCCTTCTTCGTTTCCGAGATATTTGCAGATTTATCTCAAGGGAAGGGGCCTGACGGACATACTTCGAGATATTTCTTCTTCTTGTTGTTCTTCTTCTCTACAGCTCAGCTGGAAGTGGCATTTGCAGCTCGCAATAGTGCAGAGTTATCTCAAAGAAAGGGGCCACGGTGTTTCTGTATCTCTATTATGTTGGTGCGGCTTCGGAACTTTTAAATATCTTGATATATCTCGAGAACTACGCATCTGATCAAAAAATATCATAGAAGATAAAAAGTAGGAAACTTAATTCTCTACAAAAAAGGGCTCTTAACATTTTGCCATAGCTCGCTTCGTTTCCGAGATATTTGCAGATTTATCTCAAGGGAAGGGGCCTGACGGACATATTTCGAGATATTTCTTCTTCTTGTTGTTCTCCCTCTGCACAGCTAAGCTGGAAGTGGGATTTGCAGCTCGCAATAGTGCAGAGTTATCTCAAAGAAAGGGGCCACGGTGTTTCTGTATCTCTATTATGTTGGTGCGGCTTCGGAACTTTTAAATATCTTGATATATCTCGAGAACTACGCATCTGATCAAAAAATATCATAGAACATAAAAAGTAGGAAACTTAATTCTCTACAAAAAAGGTCTCTTAACATTTTGCCATAGCTCGCTTCGTTTCCGAGATATTTGCAGGTTTATCTCAAGGGAAGGGGCCTGACGGACATATTTCGAGACATTTCTTCTTCTTGTTGTTCTTCTTCTGCCCAGCTAAGCTGGAAGTGGCATTTGCGGCTCGCACTAGTGCAGAGTTATCTCAAAGAAAGGGGCCACGGTGTTTCTGTATCTCTATTATGTTGGTGCGGCTTCGGCACTTTTAAATATCTTGATATATCTCGAGAACTACGCATCTGATCAAAAAATATCATAGAACATAAAAAGTAGGAAACTTAATTCTCTACAAAAAAGGTCGCTTAACATTTTGCCATAGCTCGCTTCGTTTCCGAGATATTTGCAGATTTATCTCAAGGGAAGGTACCTGACGGACATACTTCGAGATATTTCTTCTTCTTGTTGTTCTTCTTCTGCACAGCCAAGCTGGAAGTGGCATTTGCAGCTCGCAATAGTGCAGAGTTATCTCAAAGAAAGGGGCCACGGTGTTTCTGTATCTCTATTATGTTGGTGCGGCTTCGGAACTTTTAAATATCTTGATATATCTCGAGAACTACGCATCTGATCAAAAAATATCATAGAAGATAAAAAGTAGGAAACTTAATTCTCTACAAAAAAGGGCTCTTAACATTTTGCCATAGCTCGCTTCGTTTCCGAGATATTTGCAGATTTATCTCAAGGGAAGGGGCCTGACGGACATATTTCGAGACATTTCTTCTTCTTGTTGTTCTTCTTCTGCACAGCTAAGCTGGAAGTGGCATTTGCGGCTCGCACTAGTGCAGAGTTATCTCAAAGAAAGGGGCCACGGTGTTTCTGTATCTCTATTATGTTGGTGCGGCTTCGGAACTTTTAAATATCTTGATATATCTCGAGAACTACGCATCTGATCAAAAAATATCATAGAACATAAAAAGTAGGAAACTTAATTCTCTACAAAAAAGGTCTCTTAACATTTTGCCATAGCTCTCTTCGTTTCCGAGATATTTGCAGATTTATCTCAAGGGAAGGGGCCTGACGGACATACTTCGAGATATTTCTTCTTCTTGTTGTTCTTCTTCTGCACAGCTAAGCTGGAAGTGGCATTTGCAGCTCGCAATAGTGCAGAGTTATCTCAAAGAAAGGGGCCACGGTGTTTCTGTATCTCTATTATGTTGGTGCGGCTTCGGAACTTTTAAATATCTTGATATATCTCGAGAACTACGCATCTGATCAAAAAATATCATAGAACATAAAAAGTAGGAAACTTAATTCTCTACAAAAAAGGTCTCTTAACATTTTGCCATAGCTCGCTTCGTTTCCGAGATATTTGCAGATTTATCTCAAGGGAAGGGGCCTGACGGACATATTTCGAGACATTTCTTCTTCTTGTTGTTCTTCTTCTGCACAGCTAAGCTGGAAGTGGCATTTGCGGCTCGCACTAGTGCAGAGTTATCTCAAAGAAAGGGGCCACGGTGTTTCTGTATCTCTATTATGTTGGTGCGGCTTCGGCACTTTTAAATATCTTGATATATCTCGAGAACTACGCATCTGATCAAAAAATATCATAGAACATAAAAAGTAGGAAACTTAATTCTCTACAAAAAAGGTCTCTTAACATTTTGCCATAGCTCGCTTCGTTTCCGAGATATTTGCAGATTTATCTCAAGGGAAGGTACCTGACGGACATACTTCGAGATATTTCTTCTTCTTGTTGTTCTTCTTCTGCACAGCTAAGCTGGAAGTGGCATTTGCAGCTCGCAATAGTGCAGAGTTATCTCAAAGAAAGGGGCCACGGTGTTTCTGTATCTCTATTATGTTGGTGCGGCTTCGGAACTTTTAAATATCTTGATATATCTCGAGAACTACGCATCTGATCAAAAAATATCATAGAAGATAAAAAGTAGGAAACTTAATTCTCTACAAAAAAGGGCTCTTAACATTTTGCCATAGCTCGCTTCGTTTCCGAGATATTTGCAGATTTATCTCAAGGGAAGGGGCCTGACGGACATATTTCGAGACATTTCTTCTTCTTGTTGTTCTTCTTCTGCACAGCTAAGCTGGAAGTGGCATTTGCGGCTCGCACTAGTGCAGAGTTATCTCAAAGAAAGGGGCCACGGTGTTTCTGTATCTCTATTATGTTGGTGCGGCTTCGGAACTTTTAAATATCTTGATATATCTCGAGAACTACGCATCTGATCAAAAAATATCATAGAACATAAAAAGTAGGAAACTTAATTCTCTACAAAAAAGGTCTCTTAACATTTTGCCATAGCTCTCTTCGTTTCCGAGATATTTGCAGATTTATCTCAAGGGAAGGGGCCTGACGGACATACTTCGAGATATTTCTTCTTCTTGTTGTTCTTCTTCTGCACAGCTAAGCTGGAAGTGGCATTTGCAGCTCGCAATAGTGCAGAGTTATCTCAAAGAAAGGGGCCACGGTGTTTCTGTATCTCTATTATGTTGGTGCGGCTTCGGAACTTTTAAATATCTTGATATATCTCGAGAACTACGCATCTGATCAAAAAATATCATAGAACATAAAAAGTAGGAAACTTAATTCTCTACAAAAAAGGTCTCTTAACATTTTGCCATAGCTCGCTTCGTTTCCGAGATATTTGCAGATTTATCTCAAGGGAAGGGGCCTGACGGACATATTTCGAGACATTTCTTCTTCTTGTTGTTCTTCTTCTGCACAGCTAAGCTGGAAGTGGCATTTGCGGCTCGCACTAGTGCAGAGTTATCTCAAAGAAAGGGGCCACGGTGTTTCTGTATCTCTATTATGTTGGTGCGGCTTCGGCACTTTTAAATATCTTGATATATCTCGAGAACTACGCATCTGATCAAAAAATATCATAGAACATAAAAAGTAGGAAACTTAATTCTCTACAAAAAAGGTCTCTTAACATTTTGCCATAGCTCGCTTCGTTTCCGAGATATTTGCAGATTTATCTCAAGGGAAGGTACCTGACGGACATACTTCGAGATATTTCTTCTTCTTGTTGTTCTTCTTCTGCACAGCTAAGCTGGAAGTGGCATTTGCAGCTCGCAATAGTGCAGAGTTATCTCAAAGAAAGGGGCCACGGTGTTTCTGTATCTCTATTATGTTGGTGCGGCTTCGGAACTTTTAAATATCTTGATATATCTCGAGAACTACGCATCTGATCAAAAAATATCATAGAAGATAAAAAGTAGGAAACTTAATTCTCTACAAAAAAGGGCTCTTAACATTTTGCCATAGCTCGCTTCGTTTCCGAGATATTTGCAGATTTATCTCAAGGGAAGGGGCCTGACGGACATATTTCGAGACATTTCTTCTTCTTGTTGTTCTTCTTCTGCACAGCTAAGCTGGAAGTGGCATTTGCGGCTCGCACTAGTGCAGAGTTATCTCAAAGAAAGGGGCCACGGTGTTTCTGTATCTCTATTATGTTGGTGCGGCTTCGGAACTTTTAAATATCTTGATATATCTCGAGAACTACGCATCTGATCAAAAAATATCATAGAACATAAAAAGTAGGAAACTTAATTCTCTACAAAAAAGGTCTCTTAACATTTTGCCATAGCTCTCTTCGTTTCCGAGATATTTGCAGATTTATCTCAAGGGAAGGGGCCTGACGGACATACTTCGAGATATTTCTTCTTCTTGTTGTTCTTCTTCTGCACAGCTAAGCTGGAAGTGGCATTTGCAGCTCGCAATAGTGCAGAGTTATCTCAAAGAAAGGGGCCACGGTGTTTCTGTATCTCTATTATGTTGGTGCGGCTTCGGAACTTTTAAATATCTTGATATATCTCGAGAACTACGCATCTGATCAAAAAATATCATAGAACATAAAAAGTAGGAA
Source organism: Osmia lignaria lignaria (assembly GCF_051020975.1). Classification (NCBI taxonomy): domain Eukaryota; kingdom Metazoa; phylum Arthropoda; class Insecta; order Hymenoptera; family Megachilidae; genus Osmia; species Osmia lignaria. The sequence continues at coordinate 17,492,494 of NW_027478161.1, forward strand.
ACTTAATTCTCTACAAAAAAGGTCTCTTAACATTTTGCCATAGCTCGCTTCGTTTCCGAGATATTTGCAGATTTATCTCAAGGGAAGGGGCCTAACGGACATATTTCGAGATATTTCTTCTTCTTGTTGTTCTTCTTCTGCACAGCTAAACTGGAAGTGGCATTTCCAGCTCGCAATAGTGCAGAGTTATCTCAATGAAAGGGGCCACGGTGTTTCTGTATCTCTATTATGTTGGTGCGGCTTCGGAACTTTTAAATATCTTGATATATCTCGAGAACTACGCATCTGATCAAAAAATATCATGGAACATAAAAAGTAGGAAACTTAATTCTCTACAAATAAGCTCTCTTAACATTTTGCCATAGCTCGCTTGGTTTCCGAGATATTTGCAGATTTATCTCAAGGGAAGGGGCCTGACGGACATATTTCGAGATATTTCTTCTTCTTGTTGTTCTTCTTCTGCACAGCTAAGCTGGAAGTGGCATTTGCAGCTCGCAATAGTGCAGAGATATCTCAAAGAAAGGGGCCACGGTGTTTCTGTATCTCTATTACGTTGGTGCGGCTTCGGAACTTTTAAATATCTTGATATATCTCGAGAACTACGCGTCTGATCAAAAAATATCGTAGAACATAAAAAGTAGGAAACATAATTCTCTACAAAAAAGGTCTCTTAACATTTTGCCATAGCTCGCTTCGTTTCCGAGATATTTGCAGATTTATCTCAAGGGAAGGGGCCTGACGGACATATTTCGAGATATTTCTTCTTCTTGTTGTTCTTCTTCTGCACAGCTAAGCTGGAAGTGGCATTTGCGGCTCGCACTAGTGCAGAGTTATCTCAAAGAAAGGGGCCACGGTGTTTCTGTATCTCTATTACGTTGGTGCGGCTTCGGAACTTTTAAGTATCTTGATATATCTCGAGAACTACGCATCTGATCAAAAAATATCATAGAACATAAATAGTAGGAAACTTAATTCTCTACAACAAAGGTCTCTCAACATTTTGCCATAGCTCGCTTCGTTTCCGAGATATGTGCAGATACATCTCAAGGGAAGGGGCCTGACGGACATATTTCGAGATATTTCTTCTTCTTGTTGTTCTTCTTCTGCACAGCTAAGCTGGAAGTGGCATTTGCAGCTCGCAATAGTGCAGAGTTATCCCAAAGAAAGGGGCCACGGTGTTTCTGTATCTCTATTATGTTGGTGCGGCTTCCGAACTTTTAAATACCTTGATATATCTCGAGAACTGCGCCTCTGATCGAAAAATATCGTAGAACATAAAAAGTAGGAAACTTAATTCTCTACAAAAAAGGTCTCTTCACATTTTGCCATAGCTCGCTTCGTTTCCGAGATATTTGCAGATATATCTCAAGGGAAGGGGCCCGACGGACATATTTCGAGATATTTCTTCTTCTTGTTGTTCTTCTTCTGCACAGCTAAGCTGGAAGTGGCATTTACAGCTCGCAATAGTGCAGAGTTATCTCAAAGAAAGGGGCCACGGTGTTTCTGTATCTCTATTATGTTGGTGCGGCTTCCGAACTTTTAAATACCTTGATATATCTCGAGAACTACGCCTCTGATCGAAAAATATCGTAGAACATAAAAAGTAGGAAACTTAATTCTCTACAAAAAAGGTCTCTTCACATTTTGCCATAGCTCGCTTCGTTTCCGAGATATTTGCAGATTTATCTCAAGGGAAGGGGCCTGACGGACATATTTCGAGATATTTCTTCTTCTTGTTTGTTCTTCTTCTGCACAGCTAAGCTGGAAGTGGCATTTGCAGCTCGCAATAGTGCAGAGTTATCTCAAAGAAAGGGGCCACGGTGTTTCTGTATCTCTATTATGTTGGTGCGGCTTCGGAACTTTTAAATATCTTGATATATCTCGAGAACTACGCATCTGATCAAAAAATATCATAGAACATAAAAAGTAGGAAACTTAATTCTCTACAAAAAAGGTCTCTTAACATTTTGCCATAGCTCGCTTCGTTTCCGAGATATTTGCAGATTTATCTCAAGGGAAGGGGCCTAACGGACATATTTCGAGATATTTCTTCTTCTTGTTGTTCTTCTTCTGCACAGCTAAACTGGAAGTGGCATTTGCAGCTCGCAATAGTGCAGAGTTATCTCAAAGAAAGAGGCCACGGTGTTTCTGTATCTCTATTATGTTGGTGCGGCTTCGGAACTTTTAAATATCTTGATATATCTCGAGAACTACGCATCTGATCAAAAAATATCATAGAACATAAAAAGTAGGAAACATAATTCTCTACAAAAAAGGTCTCTTAACATTTTGCCATAGCTCGCTTCGTTTCCGAGATATTTGCAGATTTATCTCAAGGGAAGGGGCCTGACGGACATATTTCGAGATATTTCTTCTTCTTGTTGTTCTTCTTCTGCACAGCTAAACTGGAAGTGGCATTTCCAGCTCGCAATAGTGCAGAGTTATCTCAAAGAAAGGGGCCACGGTGTTTCTGTATCTCTATTATGTTGGTGCGGCTTCGGAACTTTTAAATATCTCGATATATCTCGAAAACTACGCTTCTGATCAAAAAATATCATACAACATAAATTGTAGGAAACATAATTCTCTACAAAAAACGTCTCTTAACATTTTGCCATAGCTCGCTTCGTTTCCGAGATATTTGCAGATTCAGCTCAAAGGAACTGGCCTGACGGACATATTTCGAGATATTTCTTCTTCTTGTTGTTCTTCCTCTGCACAGCTAAGCTGGAAGTGGCATTTGCAGCTCGCAATAGTGCAGAGTTATCTCAAAGAAAGGGGCCACGGTGTTTCTGTATCTCTATTATGTTGGTGCGGCTTCGGAACTTTTAAATATCTTGATATATCTCGAGAACTACGCATCTGATCAAAAAATATCATAGAACATAAAAAGTAGGAAACATAATTCTCTACAAAAAAGGTCTCTTAACATTTTGCCATAGCTCGCTTCCTTTCCGAGATATTTGCAGATTTATCTCAAGGGAAGGGGCCTGACGGACATATTTCGAGATATTTCTTCTTCTTGTTGTTCTTCTTCTGCACAGCTAAACTGGAAGTGGCATTTCCAGCTCGCAATAGTGCAGAGTTATCTCAAAGAAAGGGGCCACGGTGTTTCTGTATCTCTATTATGTTGGTGCGGCTTCGGAACTTTTAAATATCTCGATATATCTCGAAAACTACGCTTCTGATCAAAAAATATCATACAACATAAATTGTAGGAAACATAATTCTCTACAAAAAACGTCTCTTAACATTTTGCCATAGCTCGCTTCGTTTCCGAGATATTTGCAGATTCAGCTCAAAGGAACTGGCCTGACGGACATATTTCGAGATATTTCTTCTTCTTGTTGTTCTTCCTCTGCACAGCTAAGCTGGAAGTGGCATTTGCAGCTCGCAATAGTGCAGAGTTATCTCAAAGAAAGGGGCCACGGTGTTTCTGTATCTCTATTATGTTGGTGCGGCTTCGGAACTTTTAAATATCTTGATATATCTCGAGAACTACGCATCTGATCAAAAAATATCATAGAACATAAATTGTAGGAAACATAATTCTCTACAAAAAACGTCTCTTAACATTTTGCCATAGCTCGCTTCGTTTCCGAGATATTTGCAGATTTATCTCAAGGGAAGGGTCCTGACGGACATATTTCGAGATATTTCTTCTTCTTGTTGTTCTTCTTCTGCACAGCTAAACTGGAAGTGGCATTTCCAGCTGGCAATAGTGCAGAGTTATCCCAAAGAAAGGGGCCACGGTGTTTCTGTATCTCTATTATGTTGGTGCGGCTTCCGAACTTTTAAATACCTTGATATATCTCGAGAACTACGCCTCTGATCGAAAAATATCGTAGAACATAAAAAGTAGGAAACTTAATTCTCTACAAAAAAGGTCTCTTCACATTTTGCCATAGCTCGCTTCGTTTCCGAGATATTTGCAGATTTATCTCAAGGGAAGGGGCCTGACGGACATATTTCGAGATATTTCTTCTTCTTGTTTGTTCTTCTTCTGCACAGCTAAGCTGGAAGTGGCATTTGCAGCTCGCAATAGTGCAGAGTTATCTCAAAGAAAGGGGCCACGGTGTTTCTGTATCTCTATTATGTTGGTGCGGCTTCGGAACTTTTAAATATCTTGATATATCTCGAGAACTACGCATCTGATCAAAAAATATCATAGAACATAAAAAGTAGGAAACTTAATTCTCTACAAAAAAGGTCTCTTAACATTTTGCCATAGCTCGCTTCATTTCCGATATATTTGCAGATTTATCTCAAGGGAAGGGGCCTAACGGACATATTTCGAGATATTTCTTCTTCTTGTTGTTCTTCTTCTGCACAGCTAAACTGGAAGTGGCATTTCCAGCTCGCAATAGTGCAGAGTTATCTCAAAGAAAGGGGCCACGGTGTTTCTGTATCTCTATTATGTTGGTGCGGCTTCGGAACTTTTAAATATCTTGATATATCTCGAGAACTACGCATCTGATCAAAAAATATCATAGAACATAAAAAGTAGGAAACTTAATTCTCTACAAATAATGTCTCTTAACATTTTGCCATAGCTCGCTTCGTTTCCGAGATATTTGCAGATTTATCTCAAGGGAAGGGGCCTGACGGACATATTTCGAGATATTTCTTCTTCTTGTTGTTCTTCTTCTGCACAGCTAAGCTGGAAGTGGCATTTGCAGCTCGCAATAGTGCAGAGTTATCTCAAAGAAAGGGGCCACGGTGTTTCTGTATCTCTATTATGTTGGTGCGGCTGCGGAACTTTTAAATATCTTGATATATCTCGAGAACTACGCGTCTGATCAAAAAATATCATAGAACATAAAAAGTAGGAAACATAATTCTCTACAAATGAGGTCTCTTAACATTTTGCCATAGCTCGCTTCGTTTCCGAAATATTTGCAGATTTATCTCAAGGGAAGGGGCCTGACGGACATATTTCGAGATATTTCTTCTTCTTGTTGTTCTTCTTCTGCACAGCTAAGCTGGAAGTGGCATTTGCAGCTCGCAATAGTGCTGAGTTATCTCAAAGAAAGGGGCCACGGTGTTTCTGTATCTCTATTATGTTGGTGCGGCTTCGGAACTTTTAAATATCTCGATATATCTCGAAAACTACGCTTCTGATCAAAAAATATCATAGAACATAAATTGTAGGAAACATAATTCTCTACAAAAAACGTCTCTTAACATTTTGCCATAGCTCGCTTCGTTTCCGAGATATTTGCAGATTCAGCTCAAAGGAACTGGCCTGACGGACATATTTCGAGATATTTCTTCTTCTTGTTGTTCTTCCTCTGCACAGCTAAGCTGGAAGTGGCATTTGCAGCTCGCAATAGTGCAGAGTTATCTCAAAGAAAGAGGCCACGGTGTTTCTGTATCTCTATTATGTTGGTGCGGCTTCGGAACTTTTAAATATCTTGATATATCTCGAGAACTACGCATCTGATCAAAAAATATCATAGAACATAAAAAGTAGGAAACATAATTCTCTACAAAAAAGGTCTCTTAACATTTTGCCATAGCTCGCTTCGTTTCCGAGATATTTGCAGATTTATCTCAAGGGAAGGGGCCTGACGGACATATTTCGAGATATTTCTTCTTCTTGTTGTTCTTCTTCTGCACAGCTAAACTGGAAGTGGCATTTCCAGCTCGCAATAGTGCAGAGTTATCTCAAAGAAAGGGGCCACGGTGTTTCTGTATCTCTATTATCTTGGTGCGGCTTCGGAACTTTTAAATATCTCGATATATCTCGAAAACTACGCTTCTGATCAAAAAATATCATACAACATAAATTGTAGGAAACATAATTCTCTACAAAAAACGTCTCTTAACATTTTGCCATAGCTCGCTTCGTTTCCGAGATATTTGCAGATTCAGCTCAAAGGAACTGGCCTGACGGACATATTTCGAGATATTTCTTCTTCTTGTTGTTCTTCCTCTGCACAGCTAAGCTGGAAGTGGCATTTGCAGCTCGCAATAGTGCAGAGTTATCTCAAAGAAAGGGGCCACGGTGTTTCTGTATCTCTATTATGTTGGTGCGGCTTCGGAACTTTTAAATATCTTGATATATCTCGAGAACTACGCATCTGATCAAAAAATATCATAGAACATAAATTGTAGGAAACATAATTCTCTACAAAAAACGTCTCTTAACATTTTGCCATAGCTCGCTTCGTTTCCGAGATATTTGCAGATTTATCTCAAGGGAAGGGACATATTTCGAGATATTTCTTCTTCTTGTTGTTCTTCTTCTGCACAGCTAAACTGGAAGTGGCATTTCCAGCTGGCAATAGTGCAGAGTTATCCCAAAGAAAGGGGCCACGGTGTTTCTGTATCTCTATTATGTTGGTGCGGCTTCCGAACTTTTAAATACCTTGATATATCTCGAGAACTACGCCTCTGATCGAAAAATATCGTAGAACATAAAAAGTAGGAAACTTAATTCTCTACAAAAAAGGTCTCTTCACATTTTGCCATAGCTCGCTTCGTTTCCGAGATATTTGCAGATATATCTCAAGGGAAGGGGCCTGACGGACATATTTCGAGATATTTCTTCTTCTTGTTGTTCTTTTTCTGCACAGCTAAGCTGGAAGTGGCATTTGCAGCTCGCAATAGTGCAGAGATATCTCAAAGAAAGGGGCCACGGTGTTTCTGTATCTCTATTATGTTGGTGCGGCTTCGGAACTTTTAAATATCTTGATATATCTCGAGAACTACGCGTCTGATCAAAAAATATCGTAGAACATAAAAAGTAGGAAACATAATTCTCTACAAAAAAGGTCTCTTAACATTTTGCCATAGCTCGCTTCGTTTCCGAGATATTTGCAGATTTATCTCAAGGGAAGGGGCCTGACGGACATATTTCGAGATATTTCTTCTTCTTGTTGTTCTTCTTCTGCACAGCTAAGCTGGAAGTGGCATTTGCGGCTCGCACTAGTGCAGAGTTATCTCAAAGAAAGGGGCCACGGTGTTTCTGTATCTCTATTACGTTGGTGCGGCTTCGGAACTTTTAAATATCTCGATATATCTCGAAAACTACGCTTCTGATCAAAAAATATCATAGAACATAAAAAGTAGGAAACTTAATTCTCTACAAAAAAGGTCTCTTAACATTTTGCCATAGCTCGCTGCGTTTCCGAGATATTTGCAGATTTATCTCAAGGGAAGGGGCCTGACGGACATATTTCGAGATATTTCTTCTTCTTGTTTGTTCTTCTTCTGCACAGCTAAGCTGGAAGTGGCATTTGCAGCTCGCAATAGTGCAGAGTTATCTCAAAGAAAGGGGCCACGGTGTTTCTGTATCTCTATTATGTTGGTGCGGCTTCGGAACTTTTAAATATCTTGATATATCTCGAGAACTACGCATCTGATCAAAAAATATCATAGAACATAAAAAGTAGGAAACTTAATTCTCTACAAAAAAGGTCTCTTAACATTTTGCCATAGCTCGCTTCGTTTCCGAGATATTTGCAGATTTATCTCAAGGGAAGGGGCCTAACGGACATATTTCGAGATATTTCTTCTTCTTGTTGTTCTTCTTCTGCACAGCTAAACTGGAAGTGGCATTTCCAGCTCGCAATAGTGCAGAGTTATCTCAAAGAAAGGGGCCACGGTGTTTCTGTATCTCTATTATGTTGGTGCGGCTTCGGAACTTTTAAATATCTTGATATATCTCGAGAACTACGCATCTGATCAAAAAATATCATAGAACATAAAAAGTAGGAAACTTAATTCTCTACAAATAATGTCTCTTAACATTTTGCCATAGCTCGCTTCGTTTCCGAGATATTTGCAGATTTATCTCAAGGGAAGGGGCCTGACGGACATATTTCGAGATATTTCTTCTTCTTGTTGTTCTTCTTCTGCACAGCTAAGCTGGAAGTGGCATTTGCAGCTCGCAATAGTGCAGAGTTATCTCAAAGAAAGGGGCCACGGTGTTTCTGTATCTCTATTATGTTGGTGCGGCTTCGGAACTTTTAAATATCTTGATATATCTCGAGAACTACGCGTCTGATCAAAAAATATCATAGAACATAAAAAGTAGGAAACATAATTCTCTACAAATGAGGTCTCTTAACATTTTGCCATAGCTCGCTTCGTTTCCGAGATATTTGCAGATTTATCTCAAGGGAAGGGGCCTGACGGACATATTTCGAGATATTTCTTCTTCTTGTTGTTCTTCTTCTGCACAGCTAAGCTGGAAGTGGCATTTCCAGCTCGCAATAGTGCAGAGTTATCTCAAAGAAAGGGGCCACGGTGTTTCTGTATCTCTATTATGTTGGTGCGGCTTCGGAACTTTTAAATATCTTGATATATCTCGAGAACTACGCATCTGATCAAAAAATATCATAGAACATAAATTGTAGGAAACATAATTCTCTACAAAAAACGTCTCTTAACATTTTGCCATAGCTCGCTTCGTTTCCGAGATATTTGCAGATTCAGCTCAAAGGAACTGGCCTGACGGACATATTTCGAGATATTTCTTCTTCTTGTTGTTCTTCCTCTGCACAGCTAAGCTGGAAGTGGCATTTGCAGCTCGCAACAGTGCAGAGTTATCTCAAAGAAAGGGGCCACGGTGTTTCTGTATCTCTATTATGTTGGTGCGGCTTCGGAACTTTTAAATATCTTGATATATCTCGAGAACTACGCATCTGATCAAAAAATATCATAGAACATAAAAAGTAGGAAACTTAATTCTCTACAAAAAAGGTCGCTTAACATTTTGCCATAGCTCGCTTCGTTTCCGAGATATTTGCAGATTTATCTCAAGGGAAGGGGCCTAACCGACATATTTCGAGATATTTCTTCTTCTTGTTGTTCTTCTTCTGCACAGCTAAACTGGAAGTGGCATTTCCAGCTCGCAATAGTGCAGAGTTATCTCAAAGAAAGGAGCCACGGTGTTTCTGTATCTCTATTATGTTGGTGCGGCTTCGGAACTTTTAAATATCTTGATATATCTCGAGAACTACGGATCTGATCAAAAAATATCATAGAACATAAAAAGTAGGAAACTTAATTCTCTACAAAAAAGGTCTCTTAACATTTTGCCATAGCTCGCTTCGTTTCCGAGATATTTGCAGATTTATCTCAAGGGAAGGGGCCTAACGGACATATTTCGAGATATTTCTTCTTCTTGTTGTTCTTCTTCTGCACAGCTAAACTGGAAGTGGCATTTCCAGCTCGCAATAGTGCAGAGTTATCTCAAAGAAAGGGGCCACGGTGTTTCTGTATCTCTATTATGTTGGTGCGGCTTCGGAGCTTTTAAATATCTCGATATATCTCGAAAACTACGCTTCTGATCAAAAAATATCATAGAACATAAATTGTAGGAAACATAATTCTCTACAAAAAACGTCTCTTAACATTTTGCCATAGCTCGCTTCGTTTCCGAGATATTTGCAGATTCAGCTCAAAGGAACTGGCCTGACGGACATATTTCGAGATATTTCTTCTTCTTGTTGTTCTTCCTCTGCACAGCTAAGCTGGAAGTGGCATTTGCAGCTCGCAATAGTGCAGAGTTATCTCAAAGAAGGGGGCCACGGTGTTTCTGTATCTCTATTATGTTGGTGCGGCTTCGGAACTTTTAAATATCTTGATATATCTCGAGAACTACGCATCTGATCAAACAATATCATAGAACATAAAAAGTAGGAAACTTAATTCTCTACAAAAAAGGTCTCTTAACATTTTGCCATAGCTCGCTTCGTTTCCGAGATATTTGCAGATTTATCTCAAGGGAAGGGGCCTGACGGACATATTTCGAGATATTTCTTCTTCTTGTTGTTCTTCTTCTGCACAGCTAAGCTGGAAGTGGCATTTGCAGGTCGCAATAGTGCAGAGATATCTCAAAGAAAGGGGCCACGGTGTTTCTGTATCTCTATTATGTTGGTGCGGCTTCGGAACTTTTAAATATCTTGATATATCTCGAGAACTACGCGTCTGATCAAAAAATATCGTAGAACATAAAAAGTAGGAAACATAATTCTCTACAAAAAAGGTCTCTTAACATTTTGCCATAACTCGCTTCGTTTCCGAGATATTTGCAGATTCAGCTCAAAGGAACTGGCCTGACGGACATATTTCGAGATATTTCTTCTTCTTGTTGTTCTTCCTCTGCACAGCTAAGCTGGAAGTGGCATTTGCAGCTCGCAATAGTGCAGAGTTATCTCAAAGAAAGAGGCCACGGTGTTTCTGTATCTCTATTATGTTGGTGCGGCTTCGGAACTTTTAAATATCTTGATATATCTCGAGAACTACGCATCTGATCAAAAAATATCATAGAATATAAAAAGTAGGAAACATAATTCTCTACAAAAAAGGTCTCTTAACATTTTGCCATAGCTCGCTTCGTTTCCGAGATATTTGCAGATTTATCTCAAGGGAAGGGGCCTGACGGACATATTTCGAGATATTTCTTCTTCTTGTTGTTCTTCTTCTGCACAGCTAAGCTGGAAGTGGCATTTGCAGGTCGCAATAGTGCAGAGATATCTCAAAGAAAGGGGCCACGGTGTTTCTGTATCTCTATTATGTTGGTGCGGCTTCGGAACTTTTAAATATCTCGATATATCTCGAAAACTACGCTTCTGATCAAAAAATATCATACAACATAAATTGTAGGAAACATAATTCTCTACAAAAAACGTCTCTTAACATTTTGCCATAGCTCGCTTCGTTTCCGAGATATTTGCAGATTCAGCTCAAAGGAACTGGCCTGACGGACATATTTCGAGATATTTCTTCTTCTTGTTGTTCTTCCACTGCACAGCTAAGCTGGAAGTGGCATTTGCAGCTCGCAATAGTGCAGAGTTATCTCAAAGAAAGGGGCCACGGTGTTTCTGTATCTCTATTATGTTGGTGCGGCTTCGGAACTTTTAAATATCTTGATATATCTCGAGAACTACGCATCTGATCAAAAAATATCATAGAACATAAATTGTAGGAAACATAATTCTCTACAAAAAACGTCTCTTAACATTTTGCCATAGCTCGCTTCGTTTCCGAGATATTTGCAGATTTATCTCAAGGGAAGGGGCCTAACGGACATATTTCGAGATATTTCTTCTTCTTGTTGTTCTTCTTCTGCACAGCTAAACTGGAAGTGGCATTTCCAGCTCGCAATAGTGCAGAGTTATCTCAAAGAAAGGAGCCACGGTGTTTCTGTATCTCTATTATGTTGGTGCGGCTTCGGAACTTTTAAATATCTTGATATATCTCGAGAACTACGGATCTGATCAAAAAATATCATAGAACATAAAAAGTAGGAAACTTAATTCTCTACAAAAAAGGTCTCTTAACATTTTGCCATAGCTCGCTTCGTTTCCGAGATATTTGCAGATTTATCTCAAGGGAAGGGGCCTAACGGACATATTTCGAGATATTTCTTCTTCTTGTTGTTCTTCTTCTGCACAGCTAAACTGGAAGTGGCATTTCCAGCTCGCAATAGTGCAGAGTTATCTCAAAGAGAGGGGCCACGGTGTTTCTGTATCTCTATTATGTTGGTGCGGCTTCGGAACTTTTAAATATCTTGATATATCTCGAGAACTACGCATCTGATCAAAAAATATGATAGAAGATAAAAAGTAGGAAACTTAATTCTCTACAAAAAAGGTCTCTTAACATTTTGCCATAGCTCGCTTCGTTTCCGAGATATTTGCAGATTTATCTCAAGGGAAGGGGCCTGACGGACATATTTCGAGATATTTCTTCTTCTTGTTGTTCTTCTTCTGCACAGCTAAGCTGGAAGTGGCATTTGCGGCTCGCACTAGTGCAGAGTTATCTCAAAGAAAGGGGCCACGGTGTTTCTGTATCTCTATTATGTTGGAGCGGCTTCGGAACTTTTAAATATCTCGATATATCTCGAAAACTACGCTTCTGATCAAAAAATATCGCAGAACATAAAAAGTAGGAAACTTAATTCTCTACAAAAAAGATCTCTTAACATTTTGCCATAGCTCGCTTCGTTTCCGAGATATTTGCAGATTCAGCTCAAAGGAACTGGCCTGACGGACATATTTCGAGATATTTCTTCTTCTTGTTGTTCTTCCTCTGCACAGCTAAGCTGGAAGTGGCATTTGCAGCTCGCAATAGTGCAGAGTTATCTCAAAGAAAGGGGCCACGGTGTTTCTGTATCTCCATTATGTTGGTGCGGCTTCGGAACTTTTAAATATCTTGATATATCTCGAGAACTACGCATCTGATCAAAAAATATCATACAACATAAAAAGTAGGAAACTTAATTCTCTACAAAAAAGGTCTCTTAACATTTTGCCATAGCTCGCTTCGTTTCCGAGATATTTGCAGATTTATCTCAAGGGAAGGGGCCTAACGGACATATTTCGAGATATTTCTTCTTCTTGTTGTTCTTCTTCTGCACAGCTAAACTGGAAGTGGCATTTCCAGCTCGCAATAGTGCAGAGTTATCTCAAAGAGAGGGGCCACGGTGTTTCTGTATCTCTATTATGTTGGTGCGGCTTCGGAACTTTTAAATATCTTGATATATCTCGAGAACTACGCATCTGATCAAAAAATATGATATAAGATAAAAAGTAGGAAACTTAATTCTCTACAAAAAAGGTCTCTTAACATTTTGCCATAGCTCGCTTCGTTTCCGAGGTATTTGCAGATTTATCTCAAGGGAAGGGGCCTAACGGACATATTTCGAGATATTTCTTCTTCTTGTTGTTCTTCTTCTGCACAGCTAAGCTGGAAGTGGCATTTACAGCTCGCAATAGTGCAGAGTTATCTCAAAGAAAGGGGCCACGATGTTTCTGTATCTCTATTATGTTGGTGCGGCTTCGGAACTTTTAAACATCTTGATATATCTCGAGAACTACGCATCTGATCAAAAAATACCATAGAACATAAAAAGTAGGAAACTTAATTCTCTACAAAAAAGGTCTCTTAACATTTTGCCATAGCTCGCTTCGTTTCCGAGATATTTGCAGATTTATCTCAAGGGAAGGGGCCTGACGGACATATTTCGAGATATTTCTTCTTCTTGTTGTTCTTCTTCTGCACAGCTAAGCTGGAAGTGGCATTTGCAGGTCGCAATAGTGCAGAGATATCTCAAAGAAAGGGGCCACGGTGTTTCTGTATCTCTATTATGTTGGTGCGGCTTCGGAACTTTTAAATATCTCGATATATCTCGAAAACTACGCTTCTGATCAAAAAATATCATACAACATAAATTGTAGGAAACATAATTCTCTACAAAAAACGTCTCTTAACATTTTGCCATAGCTCGCTTCGTTTCCGAGATATTTGCAGATTCAGCTCAAAGGAACTGGCCTGACGGACATATTTCGAGATATTTCTTCTTCTTGTTGTTCTTCCACTGCACAGCTAAGCTGGAAGTGGCATTTGCAGCTCGCAATAGTGCAGAGTTATCTCAAAGAAAGGGGCCACGGTGTTTCTGTATCTCTATTATGTTGGTGCGGCTTCGGAACTTTTAAATATCTTGATATATCTCGAGAACTACGCATCTGATCAAAAAATATCATAGAACATAAATTGTAGGAAACATAATTCTCTACAAAAAACGTCTCTTAACATTTTGCCATAGCTCGCTTCGTTTCCGAGATATTTGCAGATTCAGCTCAAAGGAACTGGCCTGACGGACATATTTCGAGATATTTCTTCTTCTTGTTGTTCTTCCTCTGCACAGCTAAGCTGGAAGTGGCATTTGCAGCTCGCAACAGTGCAGAGTTATCTCAAAGAAAGGGGCCACGGTGTTTCTGTATCTCTATTATGTTGGTGCGGCTTCGGAACTTTTAAATATCTTGATATATCTCGAGAACTACGCATCTGATCAAAAAATATCATAGAACATAAAAAGTAGGAAACTTAATTCTCTACAAAAAAGGTCTCTTAACATTTTGCCATAGCTCGCTTCGTTTCCGAGATATTTGCAGATTTATCTCAAGGGAAGGGGCCTAACGGACATATTTCGAGATATTTCTTCTTCTTGTTGTTCTTCTTCTGCACAGCTAAACTGGAAGTGGCATTTCCAGCTCGCAATAGTGCAGAGTTATCTCAAAGAAAGGAGCCACGGTGTTTCTGTATCTCTATTATGTTGGTGCGGCTTCGGAACTTTTAAATATCTTGATATATCTCGAGAACTACGGATCTGATCAAAAAATATCATAGAACATAAAAAGTAGGAAACTTAATTCTCTACAAAAAAGGTCTCTTAACATTTTGCCATAGCTCGCTTCGTTTCCGAGATATTTGCAGATTTATCTCAAGGGAAGGGGCCTAACGGACATATTTCGAGATATTTCTTCTTCTTGTTGTTCTTCTTCTGCACAGCTAAACTGGAAGTGGCATTTCCAGCTCGCAATAGTGCAGAGTTATCTCAAAGAGAGGGGCCACGGTGTTTCTGTATCTCTATTATGTTGGTGCGGCTTCGGAACTTTTAAATATCTTGATATATCTCGAGAACTACGCATCTGATCAAAAAATATGATAGAAGATAAAAAGTAGGAAACTTAATTCTCTACAAAAAAGGTCTCTTAACATTTTGCCATAGCTCGCTTCGTTTCCGAGATATTTGCAGATTTATCTCAAGGGAAGGGGCCTGACGGACATATTTCGAGATATTTCTTCTTCTTGTTGTTCTTCTTCTGCACAGCTAAGCTGGAAGTGGCATTTGCGGCTCGCACTAGTGCAGAGTTATCTCAAAGAAAGGGGCCACGGTGTTTCTGTATCTCTATTATGTTGGAGCGGCTTCGGAACTTTTAAATATCTCGATATATCTCGAAAACTACGCTTCTGATCAAAAAATATCGTAGAACATAAAAAGTAGGAAACTTAATTCTCTACAAAAAAGATCTCTTAACATTTTGCCATAGCTCGCTTCGTTTCCGAGATATTTGCAGATTCAGCTCAAAGGAACTGGCCTGACGGACATATTTCGAGATATTTCTTCTTCTTGTTGTTCTTCCTCTGCACAGCTAAGCTGGAAGTGGCATTTGCAGCTCGCAATAGTGCAGAGTTATCTCAAAGAAAGGGGCCACGGTGTTTCTGTATCTCCATTATGTTGGTGCGGCTTCGGAACTTTTAAATATCTTGATATATCTCGAGAACTACGCATCTGATCAAAAAATACCATAGAACATAAAAAGTAGGAAACTTAATTCTCTACAAAAAAGGTCTCTTAACATTTTGCCATAGCTCGCTTCGTTTCCGAGATATTTGCAGATTTATCTCAAGGGAAGGGGCCTAACGGACATATTTCGAGATATTTCTTCTTCTTGTTGTTCTTCTTCTGCACAGCTAAACTGGAAGTGGCATTTCCAGCTCGCAATAGTGCAGAGTTATCTCAAAGAGAGGGGCCACGGTGTTTCTGTATCTCTATTATGTTGGTGCGGCTTCGGAACTTTTAAATATCTTGATATATCTCGAGAACTACGCATCTGATCAAAAAATATGATATAAGATAAAAAGTAGGAAACTTAATTCTCTACAAAAAAGGTCTCTTAACATTTTGCCATAGCTCGCTTCGTTTCCGAGGTATTTGCAGATTTATCTCAAGGGAAGGGGCCTAACGGACATATTTCGAGATATTTCTTCTTCTTGTTGTTCTTCTTCTGCACAGCTAAGCTGGAAGTGGCATTTACAGCTCGCAATAGTGCAGAGTTATCTCAAAGAAAGGGGCCACGATGTTTCTGTATCTCTATTATGTTGGTGCGGCTTCGGAACTTTTAAACATCTTGATATATCTCGAGAACTACGCATCTGATCAAAAAATACCATAGAACATAAAAAGTAGGAAACTTAATTCTCTACAAAAAAGGTCTCTTAACATTTTGCCATAGCTCGCTTCGTTTCCGAGATATTTGCAGATTTATCTCAAGGGAAGGGGCCTGACGGACATATTTCGAGATATTTCTTCTTCTTGTTGTTCTTCTTCTGCACAGCTAAGCTGGAAGTGGCATTTGCGGCTCGCACTAGTGCAGAGTTATCTCAAAGAAAGGGGCCACGGTGTTTCTGTATCTCTATTATGTTGGAGCGGCTTCGGAACTTTTAAATATCTCGATATATCTCGAAAACTACGCTTCTGATCAAAAAATATCGTAGAACATAAAAAGTAGGAAACTTAATTCTCTACAAAAAAGATCTCTTAACATTTTGCCATAGCTCGCTTCGTTTCCGAGATATTTGCAGATTCAGCTCAAAGGAACTGGCCTGACGGACATATTTCGAGATATTTCTTCTTCTTGTTGTTCTTCCTCTGCACAGCTAAGCTGGAAGTGGCATTTGCAGCTCGCAATAGTGCAGAGTTATCTCAAAGAAAGGGGCCACGGTGTTTCTGTATCTCCATTATGTTGGTGCGGCTTCGGAACTTTTAAATATCTTGATATATCTCGAGAACTACGCATCTGATCAAAAAATATCATACAACATAAAAAGTAGGAAACTTAATTCTCTACAAAAAAGGTCTCTTAACATTTTGCCATAGCTCGCTTCGTTTCCGAGATATTTGCAGATTTATCTCAAGGGAAGGGGCCTAACGGACATATTTCGAGATATTTCTTCTTCTTGTTGTTCTTCTTCTGCACAGCTAAACTGGAAGTGGCATTTCCAGCTCGCAATAGTGCAGAGTTATCTCAAAGAGAGGGGCCACGGTGTTTCTGTATCTCTATTATGTTGGTGCGGCTTCGGAACTTTTAAATATCTTGATATATCTCGAGAACTACGCATCTGATCAAAAAATATGATATAAGATAAAAAGTAGGAAACTTAATTCTCTACAAAAAAGGTCTCTTAACATTTTGCCATAGCTCGCTTCGTTTCCGAGGTATTTGCAGATTTATCTCAAGGGAAGGGGCCTAACGGACATATTTCGAGATATTTCTTCTTCTTGTTGTTCTTCTTCTGCACAGCTAAGCTGGAAGTGGCATTTACAGCTCGCAATAGTGCAGAGTTATCTCAAAGAAAGGGGCCACGATGTTTCTGTATCTCTATTATGTTGGTGCGGCTTCGGAACTTTTAAACATCTTGATATATCTCGAGAACTACGCATCTGATCAAAAAATACCATAGAACATAAAAAGTAGGAAACTTAATTCTCTACAAAAAAGGTCTCTTAACATTTTGCCATAGCTCGCTTCGTTTCCGAGATATTTGCAGATTTATCTCAAGGGAAGGGGCCTGACGGACATATTTCGAGATATTTCTTCTTCTTGTTGTTCTTCTTCTGCACAGCTAAGCTGGAAGTTGCAGTTGCGGCTCGCACTAGTGCAGAGTTATCTCAAAGAAAGGGGCCACGATGTTTCTGTATCTCTATTATGTTGGTGCGGCTTCGGAACTTTTAAACATCTTGATATATCTCGAGAACTACGCATCTGATCAAAAAATACCATAGAACATAAAAAGTAGGAAACTTAATTCTCTACAAAAAAGGTCTCTTAACATTTTGCCATAGCTCGCTTCGTTTCCGAGATATTTGCAGATTTATCTCAAGGGAAGGGGCCTAACGGACATATTTCGAGATATTTCTTCTTCTTGTTGTTCTTCTTCTGCACAGCTAAACTGGAAGTGGCATTTCCAGCTCGCAATAGTGCAGAGTTATCTCAAAGAGAGGGGCCACGGTGTTTCTGTATCTCTATTATGTTGGTGCGGCTTCGGAACTTTTAAATATCTTGATATATCTCGAGAACTACGCATCTGATCAAAAAATATGATATAAGATAAAAAGTAGGAAACTTAATTCTCTACAAAAAAGGTCTCTTAACATTTTGCCATAGCTCGCTTCGTTTCCGAGATATTTGCAGATTTATCTCAACGGAAGGGGCCTAACGGACATATTTCGAGATATTTCTTCTTCTTGTTGTTCTTCTTCTGCACAGCTAAACTGGAAGTGGCATTTCCAGCTCGCAATAGTGCAGAGTTATCTCAAAGAAAGGGGCCACGGTGTTTCTGTATCTCTATTATGTTGGTGCGGCTTCGGAACTTTTAAATATCTCGATATATCTCGAGAACTACGCATCTGATTAAAAAATATCATAGAACATAAAAAGTAGGAAACTTAATTCTCTACAAAAAAGGTCTCTTAACATTTTGCCATAGCTCGCTTCGTTTCCGCGATATTTGCAGATTTAGTTCAAAGGGAGGGGCCTGACGGACATATTTCGAGATATTTCTTCTTCTTGTTGTTCCTCTTCAGCACAGCTAAGCTGGAAGTGGCATTTCCAGCCCGCAATAGGGCAGAGTTATCTCAAAGAAAGGATCCACGGTGTTTCTGTATCTTTATTATGCTGGTGCGGCTTCGGAACTTTTAAATATCTCGATATATCTCGAAAACTACGCATCTGACCAAAAAATATCATAGAACATAAATAGTAGGAAACTTAATTTCCTACAAAAACGGTCTCTCAACATCTTGCCGTAGCTCGCTTCGTTTCCGAGATATTTGCAGATTTATCTCAAGGGAAGGGGCCTGACGGACATATTTCGAAATATTTCTTCTTCTTGTTGTTCTTCTTCTGCACAGCTAAGCTGGACGTGGCATTTGCAGCTCGCAATAGTGCAGAGTTATCTCAAAGAAAGGGGCCACGGTGTTTCTGTACCTCTATTATGTTGGTGCAGCTTCGGAACTTTTAAATATCTTGATATATCTCGAGAACTACGCATCTGATCAAAAAATATCATACAACATAAAAAGTAGGAAACTTAATTCTATACAAAAAAGGTCTCTTAACATTTTGCCTTAGCTCGCTTCGTTTCCGAGATATTTGCAGATTTATCTCAAGGGAAGGTGCCTGACGGACATATTTCGAGATATTTCTTCTTCTTGTTGTTCTTCTTCTGCACAGCTAAGCTGGAAGTGGCATTTGCAGCTCGCAATAGTGCAGAGTTATCTCAAAGAAAGGGGCCACGGTGTTTCTGTATCTCTATTATGTTGGTGCGGCTTCGGAACTTTTAAATATCTTGATATATCTCGAGAACTACGCATCTGATCAAAAAATATCATAGAGCATAAAAAGTAGGAAACTTAATTCTCTACAAAAAAGGTCTCTTAACATTTTGCCATAGCTCGCTTCGTTTCCGAGATATTTGCAGATTTATCTCAAGGGAAGGGGCCTGACGGACATATTTCGAGATATTTCTTCTTCTTGTTGTTCTTCTTCTGCACAGCTAAGCTGGAAGTGGCATTTACAGCTCGCAATAGTGCAGAGTTATCTCAAAAAAAGGGGCCACGATGTTTCTGTATCTCTATTATGTTGGTGCGGCTTCGGAACTTTTAAACATCTTGATATATCTCGAGAACTACGCATCTGATCAAAAAATACCATAGAACATAAAAAGTAGGAAACTTAATTCTCTACAAAAAAGGTCTCTTAACATTTTGCCATAGCTCGCTTCGTTTCCGAGATATTTGCAGATTTATCTCAAGGGAAGGGGCCTAACGGACATATTTCGAGATATTTCTTCTTCTTGTTGTTCTTCTTCTGCACAGCTAAACTGGAAGTGGCATTTCCAGCTCGCAATAGTGCAGAGTTATCTCAAAGAAAGGGGCCACGGTGTTTCTGTATCTCTATTATGTTGGTGCGGCTTCGGAACTTTTAAATATCTCGATATATCTCGAAAACTACGCTTCTGATCAAAAAATATCATAGAACATAAATTGTAGGAAACATAATTCTCTACAAAAAACGTCTCTTAACATTTTGCCATAGCTCGCTTCGTTTCCGAGATATTTGTAGATTCAGCTCAAAGGAACTGGCCTGACGGACATATTTCGAGATATTTCTTCTTCTTGTTGTTCTTCCTCTGCACAGCTAAGCTGGAAGTGGCATTTGCAGCTCGCAATAGTGCAGAGTTATCTCAAAGAAAGGGGCCACGGTGTTTCTGTATCTCCATTATGTTGGTGCGGCTTCGGAACTTTTAAATATCTTGATATATCTCGAGAACTACGCATCTGATCAAAAAATATCATACAACATAAAAAGTAGGAAACTTAATTCTCTACAAAAAAGGTCTCTTAACATTTTGCCATAGCTCGCTTCGTTTCCGAGATATTTGCAGATTTATCTCAAGGGAAGGGGCCTGACGGACATATTTCGAGATATTTCTTCTTCTTGTTGTTCTTCTTCTGCACAGCTAAGCTGGAAGTTGCATTTGCGGCTCGCACTAGTGCAGAGTTATCTCAAAGAAAGGGGCCACGGTGTTTCTGTATCTCTATTATGTTGGTGCGGCTTCGGAACTTTTAAATATCTCGATATATCTCGAAAACTACGCTTCTGATCAAAAAATATCATAGAACATAAAAAGTAGGAAACTCAATTCTCTACAAAACAGGTCTCTTAACATTTTGCCATAGCTCTCTTCGTTTCCGAGATATTTGCAGATTTATCTCAAGGGAAGGGGCCTAACGGACATATTTCGAGATATTTCTTCTTCTTGTTGTTCTTCTTCTGCACAGCTAAGCTGGAAGTGGCATTTACAGCTCGCAATAGTGCAGAGTTATCTCAAAGAAAGGGGCCACGATGTTTCTGTATCTCTATTATGTTGGTGCGGCTTCGGAACTTTTAAACATCTTGATATATCTCGAGAACTACGCATCTGATCAAAAAATACCATAGAACATAAAAAGTAGGAAACTTAATTCTCTACAAAAAAGGTCTCTTAACATTTTGCCATAGCTCGCTTCGTTTCCGAGATATTTGCAGATTTATCTCAAGGGAAGGGGCCTAACGGACATATTTCGAGATATTTCTTCTTCTTGTTGTTCTTCTTCTGCACAGCTAAACTGGAAGTGGCATTTCCAGCTCGCAATAGTGCAGAGTTATCTCAAAGAGAGGGGCCACGGTGTTTCTGTATCTCTATTATGTTGGTGCGGCTTCGGAACTTTTAAATATCTTGATATATCTCGAGAACTACGCATCTGATCAAAAAATATGATATAAGATAAAAAGTAGGAAACTTAATTCTCTACAAAAAAGGTCTCTTAACATTTTGCCATAGCTCGCTTCGTTTCCGAGATATTTGCAGATTTATCTCAACGGAAGGGGCCTAACGGACATATTTCGAGATATTTCTTCTTCTTGTTGTTCTTCTTCTGCACAGCTAAACTGGAAGTGGCATTTCCAGCTCGCAATAGTGCAGAGTTATCTCAAAGAAAGGGGCCACGGTGTTTCTGTATCTCTATTATGTTGGTGCGGCTTCGGAACTTTTAAATATCTCGATATATCTCGAGAACTACGCATCTGATTAAAAAATATCATAGAACATAAAAAGTAGGAAACTTAATTCTCTACAAAAAAGGTCTCTTAACATTTTGCCATAGCTCGCTTCGTTTCCGCGATATTTGCAGATTTAGTTCAAAGGGAGGGGCCTGACGGACATATTTCGAGATATTTCTTCTTCTTGTTGTTCCTCTTCAGCACAGCTAAGCTGGAAGTGGCATTTCCAGCCCGCAATAGGGCAGAGTTATCTCAAAGAAAGGATCCACGGTGTTTCTGTATCTTTATTATGCTGGTGCGGCTTCGGAACTTTTAAATATCTCGATATATCTCGAAAACTACGCATCTGACCAAAAAATATCATAGAACATAAATAGTAGGAAACTTAATTTCCTACAAAAACGGTCTCACAACATCTTGCCGTAGCTCGCTTCGTTTCCGAGATATTTGCAGATTTATCTCAAGGGAAGGGGCCTGACGGACATATTTCGAGATATTTCTTCTTCTTGTTGTTCTTCTTCTGCACAGCTAAGCTGGAAGTGGCATTTGCGGCTCGCACTAGTGCAGAGTTATCTCAAAGAAAGGGGCCACGGTGTTTCTGTATCTCTATTATGTTGGTGCGGCTTCGGAACTTTTAAATATCTCGATATATCTCGAAAACTACGCTTCTGATCAAAAAATATCATAGAGCCTAAATTGTAGGAAACATTATTCTCTACAAAAAAGGTCTCTTAACATTTTGCCATAGCACGCTTCGTTTCCGAGATATTTGCAGATTCATCTCAAGGGAAGTGGCCTGACGGACATATTTCGAGATATTTCTTCTTCTTGTTGTTCTTCTTCTGCACAGCTAAGCTGGAAGTGGCATTTGCGGCTCGCACTAGTGCAGAGTTATCTCAAAGAAAGGGGCCACGGTGTTTCTGTATCTGTATTATGTTGGTGCGGCTTCGGAACTTTTAAATATCTTGATATATCTCGAGAACTACGCATCTGATCAAAAAATATCATAGAACATAAAAAGTAGGAAACTTAATTCTCTACAAAAAAGGTCTCTTAACATTTCGCCATAGCTCGCTTCGTTTCCGAGATATTTGCAGATTTATCTCAAGGGAAGGGGCCTGACGGACATATTTCGAGATATTTCTTCTTCTTGTTGTTCTTCTTCTGCACAGCTAAGCTGGAAGTGGCATTTGCGGCTCGCACTATTGCAGAGTTATCTCAAAGAAAGGGGCCACGGTGTTTCTGTATCTCTATTATGTTGGTGCGGCTTCGTAACTTTTAAATATCTAGATATATCTCGAAAACTACGCTTCTGATCAAAAAATATCATAGAACATAAATTGTAGGAAACATAATTCTCTACAAAAAAGGTCTCTTAACATTTTGCCATAGCTCGCTTGGTTTCCGAGATATTTGCAGATATATCTCAAGGGCAGGGGCCTGACGGACATATTTCGAGATATTTCTTCTTCTTGTTGTTCTTCTTCTGCACAGCTAAGCTGGAAGTGGCATTTACAGCTCGCAATAGTGCAGAGTTATCTCAAAGAAAGGAGCCGCGGTGTTTCTGTATCTCTAATATGTTGGTGCGGCTTCGGAACTTTTAAGTATCTCGATATATCTCGAAAACTACGCTTCTGATCAAAAAATATCATAGAACATAAATTGTAGGAAACATAATTCTCTACAAAAAACGTCTCTTAACATTTTGCCATAGCTCGCTTCGTTTCCGAGATATTTGCAGATTCAGCTCAAAGGAACTGGCCTGACGGACATATTTCGAGATATTTCTTCTTCTTGTTGTTCTTCTTCTGCACAGCTAAGCTGGAAGTGGCATTTGCAGCTCGCAATAGTGCAGAGTTATCCCAAAGAAAGGGGCCACGGTGTTTCTGTATCTCTATTATGTTGGTGCGGCTTCGGAACTTTTAAATATCTTGATATATCTCGAGAACTACGCATCTGATCAAAAAATATCATAGAACATAAAAAGTAGGATACTTAATTCTCTACAAAAAAGGTCTCTTAACATTTTGCCATAGCTCGCTTCGTTTCCGAGATATTTGCAGATTTATCTCAAGGGAAGGGGCCTGACGGACATATTTCGAGATATTTCTTCTTCTTGTTGTTCTTCCTCTGCACAGCTAAGCTGGAAGTGGCATTTGCGGCTCGCACTAGTGCAGAGTTATCTCAAAGAAAGGGGCCACGGTGTTTCTGTATCTCTATTATGTTGGTGCGGCTTCGGAACTTTTAAATATCTCGATATATCTCGAAAACTACGCTTCTGATCAAAAAATATCATAGAGCGTAAATTGTAGGAAACATTATTCTCTACAAAAAAGGTCTCTTAACATTTTGCCATAGCACGCTTCGTTTCCGAGATATTTGCAGATTCATCTCAAGGGAAGTGGCCTGACGGACATATTTCGAGATATTTCTTCTTCTTGTTGATCTTCTTCTGCACAGCTAAGCTGGAAGTGGCATTTGCAGCTCGCAATAGTGCAGAGTTATCCCAAAGAAAGGGGCCACGGTGTTTCTGTATCTCTATTATGTTGGTGCGGCTTCGGAACTTTTAAATATCTTGATATATCTCGAGAACTACGCATCTGATCAAAAAATATCATACTACATAAAAAGTAGGAAACTTAATTCTCTACAAGAAAGGTCTCTAAACATTTTGCCATAGCTCGCTTCGTTTCCGAGATATTTGCAGATTTATCTCAAGGGAAGGGGCCTGACGGACATACTTCGAGATATTTCTTCTTCTTGTTGTTCTTCTTCTGCACAGCTAAGCTGGAAGTGGCATTTGCGGCTCGCACTAGTGCAGAGTTATCTCAAAGAAAGGGGCCACGGTGTTTCTGTATCTCTATTATGTTGGTGCGGCTTCGGAACTTTTAAATATCTTGATATATCTCGAGAACTACGCATCTGATCAAAAAATATCATAGAACATGAAAAGTAGGAAACATAATTCTCTACAAAAAAGGTCTCTTAACATTTTGCCATAGCTCGCTTGGTTTCCGAGATATTTGCAGATATATCTCAAGGGCAGGGGCCTGACGGACATATTTCGAGATATTTCTTCTTCTTGTTGTTCTTCTTCTGCACAGCTAAGCTGGAAGTGGCATTTACAGCTCGCAATAGTGCAGAGTTATCTCAAAGAAAGGAGCCGCGGTGTTTCTGTATCTCTAATATGTTGGTGCGGCTTCGGAACTTTTAAGTATCTCGATATATCTCGAAAACTACGCTTCTGATCAAAAAATATCATAGAACATAAATTGTAGGAAACATAATTCTCTACAAAAAACGTCTCTTAACATTTTGCCATAGCTCGCTTCGTTTCCGAGATATTTGCAGATTCAGCTCAAAGGAACTGGCCTGACGGACATATTTCGAGATATTTCTTCTTCTTGTTGTTCTTCCTCTGCACAGCTAAGCTGGAAGTGGCATTTGCAGCTCGCAATAGTGCAGAGTTATCTCAAAGAAAGGGGCCACGGTGTTTCTGTATCTCTATTATGTTGGTGCGGCTTCGGAACTTTTAAATATCTTGATATATCTCGAGAACTACGCGTCTGATCAAAAAATATCATAGAACATAAAAAGTAGGAAACAAAATTCTCTACAAAAAAGGTCTCTTAACATTTTGCCATAGCTCGCGTCGTTTCCGAGATATTTGCAGATTTATCTCAAGGGAAGGGGCCTGACGGACATATTTCGAGATATTTCTTCTTCTTGTTGTTCTTCTTCTGCACAGCTAAGCTGGAAGTGGCATTTGCGGCTCGCACTATTGCAGAGTTATCTCAAAGAAAGGGGCCAGGGTGTTTCTGTATCTCTATTATGTTGGTGCGGCTTCGTAACTTTTAAATATCTAGATATATCTCGAAAACTACGCTTCTGATCAAAAAATATCATAGAACATAAATTGTAGGAAACATAATTCTCTACAAAAAAGGTCTCTTAACATTTTGCCATAGCTCGCTTCGTTTCCGAGATATTTGCAGATTTATCTCAAGGGAAGGGGCCTGACGGACATATTTCGAGATATTTCTTCTTCTTGTTGTTCTTCCTCTGCACAGCTAAGCTGGAAGTGGCATTTGCGGCTCGCACTAGTGCAGAGTTATCTCAAAGAAAGGGGCCACGGTGTTTCTGTATCTCTATTATGTTGGTGCGGCTTCGGAACTTTTAAATATCTTGATATATCTCGAGAACTACGCATCTGATCAAAAAATATCATAGAACATAAAAAGTAGGAAACTTAATTCTCTACAAAAAAGGTCTCTTAACATTTTGCCATAGCTCGCTTCGTTTCCGAGATATTTGCAGATTTATCTCAAGGGAAGGGGCCTGACGGACATATTTCGAGATATTTCTTCTTCTTGTTGTTCTTCTTCTGCACAGCTAAGCTGGAAGTGGCATTTGCGGCTCGCACTATTGCAGAGTTATCTCAAAGAAAGGGGCCACGGTGTTTCTGTATCTCTATTATGTTGGTGCGGCTTCGGAACTTTTAAATATCTCGATATATCTCGAAAACTACGCTTCTGATCAAAAAATATCATAGAACATAAATTGTAGGAAACATAATTCTCTACAAAAAAGGTCTCTCAACATTTTGCCATAGCTCGCTTCGTTTCCGAGATATTTGCAGATATATCTCAAGGGCAGGGGCCTGACGGACATATTTCGAGATATTTCTTCTTCTTGTTGTTCTTCTTCTGCACAGCTAAGCTGGAAGTGGCATTTACAGCTCGCAATAGTGCAGAGTTATCTCAAAGAAAGGGGCCACGGTGTTTCTGTATCTCTATTATGTTGGTGCGGCTTCGGAACTTTTAAATATCTTGATATATCTCGAGAACTACGCATCTGATCAAAAAATATCATAGAACATAAAAAGTAGGAAACTTAATTCTCTACAAAAAAGGTCTCTTAACATTTTGCCATAGCTCGCTTCGTTTCCGAGATATTTGCAGATTTATCTCAAGGGAAGGGGCCTAACGGACATATTTCGAGAAGTTTCTTCTTCTTGTTGTTCTTCTTCTGCACAGCTAAGCTGGAAGTGGCATTAGCGGCTCGCAATAGTGCACAGTTATCTCAAAGAAAGGGGCCACGGTGTTTCTGTATCTCTAATATGTTGGTGCGGCTTCGGAACTTTTAAGTATCTCGATATATCTCGAAAACTACGCTTCTGATCAAAAAATATCATAGAACATAAATTGTAGGAAACATAATTCTCTACAAAAAACGTCTCTTAACATTTTGCCATAGCTCGCTTCGTTTCCGAGATATTTGCAGATTCAGCTCAAAGGAACTGGCCTGACGGACATATTTCGAGATATTTCTTCTTCTTGTTGTTCTTCCTCTGCACAGCTAAGCTGGAAGTGGCATTTGCAGCTCGCAATAGTGCAGAGTTATCTCAAAGAAAGGGGCCACGGTGTTTCTGTATCTATTATGTTGGTGCGGCTTCGGAACTTTTAAATATCTCGATATATCTCGAAAACTACGCTTCTGATCAAAAAATATCATAGAACATAAATTGTAGGAAACATAATTCTCTACAAAAAAGGTCTCTCAACATTTTGCCATAGCTCGCTTCGTTTCCGAGATATTTGCAGATATATCTCAAGGGCAGGGGCCTGACGGACATATTTCGAGATATTTCTTCTTCTTGTTGTTCTTCTTCTGCACAGCTAAGCTGGAAGTGGCATTTACAGCTCGCAATAGTGCACAGTTATCTCAAAGAAAGGGGCCACGGTGTTTCTGTATCTCTATTATGTTGGTGCGGCTTCGGAACTTTTAAATATCTTGATATATCTCGAGAACTACGCATCTGATCAAAAAATATCATAGAACATAAAAAGTAGGAAACTTAATTCTCTACAAAAAAGGTCTCTTAACATTTTGCCATAGCTCGCTTCGTTTCCGAGATATTTGCAGAGTTATCTCAAGGGAAGGGGCCTAACGGACATATTTCGAGATATTTCTTCTTCTTGTTGTTCTTCTTCTGCACAGCTAAACTGGAAGTGGCATTTCCAGCTCGCAATAGTGCAGAGTTATCTCAAAGAAAGGAGCCACGGTGTTTCTGTATCTCTATTATGTTGGTGCGGCTTCGGAACTTTTAAATATCTTGATATATCTCGAGAACTACGCATCTGATCAAAAAATATCATAGAACATAAAAAGTAGGAAACTTAATTCTCTACAAAAAAGGTCTCTTAACATTTTGCCATAGCTCGCTTCGTTTCCAAGATATTTGCAGATTTATCTCAATGGAAGGGGCCTGACGGGCATATTTCGAGATATATCTTCTTCTTGTTGTTCTTCTTCTGCACAGCTAAGCTGGAAGTGGCATTTGCGGCTCGCACTATTGCAGAGTTATCTCAAAGAAAGGGGCCACGGTGTTTCTGTATCTCTATTATGTTGGTGCGGCTTCGTAACTTTTAAATATCTAGATATATCTCGAAAACTACGCTTCTGATCAAAAAATGTCATAGAACATAAATTGTAGGAAATATAATTCTCTACAAAAAAGGTCTCTTAACATTTTGCCATAGCTCGCTTGGTTTCCGAGATATTTGCAGATATATCTCAAGGGCAGTGGCCTGACGGACATATTTCGAGATATTTCTTCTTCTTGTTGTTCTTCTTCTGCACAGCTAAGCTGGAAGTGGCATTTACAGCTCGCAATAGTGCAGAGTTATCTCAAAGAAAGGAGCCGCGGTGTTTCTGTATCTCTAATATGTTGGTGCGGCTTCGGAACTTTTAAGTATCTCGATATATCTCGAAAACTACGCTTCTGATCAAAAAATATCATAGAACATAAATTGTAGCAAATATAATTCTCTACAAAAAACGTCTCTTAACATTTTGCCATAGCTCGCTTCGTTTCCGAGATATTTGCAGATTCAGCTCAAAGGAACTGGCCTGACGGACATATTTCGAGATATTTCTTCTTCTTGTTGTTCTTCCTCTGCACAGCTAAGGTGGAAGTGGCATTTGCAGCTCGCAATAGTGCAGAGTTATCTCAAAGAAAGGGGCCACGGTGTTTCTGTATCTCTATTATGTTGGTGCGGCTTCGGAACTTTTAAATATCTTGATATATCTCGAGAACTACGCGTCTGATCAAAAAATATCATAGAACATAAAAAGTAGGAAACATAATTCTCTACAAAAAAGGTCTCTTAACATTTTGCCATAGCTCGCGTCGTTTCCGAGATATTTGCAGATTTATCTCAAGGGAAGGGGCCTGACGGACATATTTCGAGATATTTCTTCTTCTTGTTGTTCTTCCTCTGCACAGCTAAGCTGGAAGTGGCATTTGCGGCTCGCACTAGTGCAGAGTTATCTCAAAGAAAGGGGCCACGGTGTTTCTGTATCTCTATTATGTTGGTGCGGCTTCGGAACTTTTAAATATCTCGATATATCTCGAAAACTACGCTTCTGATCAAAAAATATCATAGAGCGTAAATTGTAGGAAACATTATTCTCTACAAAAAAGGTCTCTTAACATTTTGCCATAGCACGCTTCGTTTCCGAGATATTTGCAGATTCATCTCAAGGGAAGTGGCCTGACGGACATATTTCAAGATATTTCTTCTTCTTGTTGTTCTTCTTCTGCACAGCTAAGCTGGAAGTGGCATTTGCAGCTCGCAATAGTGCAGAGTTATCCCAAAGAAAGGGGCCACGGTGTTTCTGTATCTCTATTATGTTGGTGCGGCTTCGGAACTTTTAAATATCTTGATATATCTCGAGAACTACGCATCTGATCAAAAAATATCATACTACATAAAAAGTAGGAAACTTCATTCTCTACAAGAAAGGTCTCTAAACATTTTGCCATAGCTCGCTTCGTTTCCGAGATATTTGCAGATTTATCTCAAGGGAAGGGGCCTGACGGACATATTTCGAGATATTTCTTCTTCTTGTTGTTCTTCTTCTGCACAGCTAAGCTGGAAGTGGCATTTGCGGCTCGCACTAGTGCAGAGTTATCTCAAAGAAAGGGGCCACGGTGTTTCTGTATCTCTATTATGTTGGTGCGGCTTCGGAACTTTTAAATATCTCGATATATCTCGAAAACTACGCTTCTGATCAAAAAATATCATAGAGCGTAAATTGTAGGAAACATTATTCTCTACAAAAAAGGTCTCTTAACATTTTGCCATAGCACGCTTCGTTTCCGAGATATTTGCAGATTCATCTGAAGGGAAGTGGCCTGACGGACATATTTCGAGATATTTCTTCTTCTTGTTGATCTTCTTCTGCACAGCTAAGCTGGAAGTGGCATTTGCAGCTCGCAATAGTGCAGAGTTATCCCAAAGAAAGGGGCCACGGTGTTTCTGTATCTCTATTATGTTGGTGCGGCTTCGGAACTTTTAAATATCTTGATATATCTCGAGAACTACGCATCTGATCAAAAAATATCATACTACATAAAAAGTAGGAAACTTAATTCTCTACAAGAAAGGTCTCTAAACATTTTGCCATAGCTCGCTTCGTTTCCGAGATATTTGCAGATTTATCTCAAGGGAAGGGGCCTGACGGACATACTTCGAGATATTTCTTCTTCTTGTTGTTCTTCTTCTGCACAGCTAAGCTGGAAGTGGCATTTGCGGCTCGCACTAGTGCAGAGTTATCTCAAAGAAAGGGGCCACGGTGTTTCTGTATCTCTATTATGTTGGTGCGGCTTCGGAACTTTTAAATATCTTGATATATCTCGAGAACTACGCATCTGATCAAAAAATATCATAGAACATGAAAAGTAGGAAACATAATTCTCTACAAAAAAGGTCTCTTAACATTTTGCCATAGCTCGCTTGGTTTCCGAGATATTTGCAGATATATCTCAAGGGCAGGGGCCTGACGGACATATTTCGAGATATTTCTTCTTCTTGTTGTTCTTCTTCTGCACAGCTAAGCTGGAAGTGGCATTTACAGCTCGCAATAGTGCAGAGTTATCTCAAAGAAAGGAGCCGCGGTGTTTCTGTATCTCTAATATGTTGGTGCGGCTTCGGAACTTTTAAGTATCTCGATATATCTCGAAAACTACGCTTCTGATCAAAAAATATCATAGAACATAAATTGTAGGAAACATAATTCTCTACAAAAAACGTCTCTTAACATTTTGCCATAGCTCGCTTCGTTTCCGAGATATTTGCAGATTCAGCTCAAAGGAACTGGCCTGACGGACATATTTCGAGATATTTCTTCTTCTTGTTGTTCTTCCTCTGCACAGCTAAGCTGGAAGTGGCATTTGCAGCTCGCAATAGTGCAGAGTTATCTCAAAGAAAGGGGCCACGGTGTTTCTGTATCTCTATTATGTTGGTGCGGCTTCGGAACTTTTAAATATCTTGATATATCTCGAGAACTACGCGTCTGATCAAAAAATATCATAGAACATAAAAAGTAGGAAACAAAATTCTCTACAAAAAAGGTCTCTTAACATTTTGCCATAGCTCGCGTCGTTTCCGAGATATTTGCAGATTTATCTCAAGGGAAGGGGCCTGACGGACATATTTCGAGATATTTCTTCTTCTTGTTGTTCTTCTTCTGCACAGCTAAGCTGGAAGTGGCATTTGCGGCTCGCACTATTGCAGAGTTATCTCAAAGAAAGGGGCCAGGGTGTTTCTGTATCTCTATTATGTTGGTGCGGCTTCGTAACTTTTAAATATCTAGATATATCTCGAAAACTACGCTTCTGATCAAAAAATATCATAGAACATAAATTGTAGGAAACATAATTCTCTACAAAAAAGGTCTCTTAACATTTTGCCATAGCTCGCTTCGTTTCCGAGATATTTGCAGATTTATCTCAAGGGAAGGGGCCTGACGGACATATTTCGAGATATTTCTTCTTCTTGTTGTTCTTCCTCTGCACAGCTAAGCTGGAAGTGGCATTTGCGGCTCGCACTAGTGCAGAGTTATCTCAAAGAAAGGGGCCACGGTGTTTCTGTATCTCTATTATGTTGGTGCGGCTTCGGAACTTTTAAATATCTTGATATATCTCGAGAACTACGCATCTGATCAAAAAATATCATAGAACATAAAAAGTAGGAAACTTAATTCTCTACAAAAAAGGTCTCTTAACATTTTGCCATAGCTCGCTTCGTTTCCGAGATATTTGCAGATTTATCTCAAGGGAAGGGGCCTGACGGACATATTTCGAGATATTTCTTCTTCTTGTTGTTCTTCTTCTGCACAGCTAAGCTGGAAGTGGCATTTGCGGCTCGCACTATTGCAGAGTTATCTCAAAGAAAGGGGCCACGGTGTTTCTGTATCTCTATTATGTTGGTGCGGCTTCGGAACTTTTAAATATCTCGATATATCTCGAAAACTACGCTTCTGATCAAAAAATATCATAGAACATAAATTGTAGGAAACATAATTCTCTACAAAAAAGGTCTCTCAACATTTTGCCATAGCTCGCTTCGTTTCCGAGATATTTGCAGATATATCTCAAGGGCAGGGGCCTGACGGACATATTTCGAGATATTTCTTCTTCTTGTTGTTCTTCTTCTGCACAGCTAAGCTGGAAGTGGCATTTACAGCTCGCAATAGTGCAGAGTTATCTCAAAGAAAGGGGCCACGGTGTTTCTGTATCTCTATTATGTTGGTGCGGCTTCGGAACTTTTAAATATCTTGATATATCTCGAGAACTACGCATCTGATCAAAAAATATCATAGAACATAAAAAGTAGGAAACTTAATTCTCTACAAAAAAGGTCTCTTAACATTTTGCCATAGCTCGCTTCGTTTCCGAGATATTTGCAGATTTATCTCAAGGGAAGGGGCCTAACGGACATATTTCGAGAAGTTTCTTCTTCTTGTTGTTCTTCTTCTGCACAGCTAAGCTGGAAGTGGCATTAGCGGCTCGCAATAGTGCACAGTTATCTCAAAGAAAGGGGCCACGGTGTTTCTGTATCTCTAATATGTTGGTGCGGCTTCGGAACTTTTAAGTATCTCGATATATCTCGAAAACTACGCTTCTGATCAAAAAATATCATAGAACATAAATTGTAGGAAACATAATTCTCTACAAAAAACGTCTCTTAACATTTTGCCATAGCTCGCTTCGTTTCCGAGATATTTGCAGATTCAGCTCAAAGGAACTGGCCTGACGGACATATTTCGAGATATTTCTTCTTCTTGTTGTTCTTCCTCTGCACAGCTAAGCTGGAAGTGGCATTTGCAGCTCGCAATAGTGCAGAGTTATCTCAAAGAAAGGGGCCACGGTGTTTCTGTATCTATTATGTTGGTGCGGCTTCGGAACTTTTAAATATCTCGATATATCTCGAAAACTACGCTTCTGATCAAAAAATATCATAGAACATAAATTGTAGGAAACATAATTCTCTACAAAAAAGGTCTCTCAACATTTTGCCATAGCTCGCTTCGTTTCCGAGATATTTGCAGATATATCTCAAGGGCAGGGGCCTGACGGACATATTTCGAGATATTTCTTCTTCTTGTTGTTCTTCTTCTGCACAGCTAAGCTGGAAGTGGCATTTACAGCTCGCAATAGTGCACAGTTATCTCAAAGAAAGGGGCCACGGTGTTTCTGTATCTCTATTATGTTGGTGCGGCTTCGGAACTTTTAAATATCTTGATATATCTCGAGAACTACGCATCTGATCAAAAAATATCATAGAACATAAAAAGTAGGAAACTTAATTCTCTACAAAAAAGGTCTCTTAACATTTTGCCATAGCTCGCTTCGTTTCCGAGATATTTGCAGAGTTATCTCAAGGGAAGGGGCCTAACGGACATATTTCGAGATATTTCTTCTTCTTGTTGTTCTTCTTCTGCACAGCTAAACTGGAAGTGGCATTTCCAGCTCGCAATAGTGCAGAGTTATCTCAAAGAAAGGAGCCACGGTGTTTCTGTATCTCTATTATGTTGGTGCGGCTTCGGAACTTTTAAATATCTTGATATATCTCGAGAACTACGCATCTGATCAAAAAATATCATAGAACATAAAAAGTAGGAAACTTAATTCTCTACAAAAAAGGTCTCTTAACATTTTGCCATAGCTCGCTTCGTTTCCAAGATATTTGCAGATTTATCTCAATGGAAGGGGCCTGACGGGCATATTTCGAGATATATCTTCTTCTTGTTGTTCTTCTTCTGCACAGCTAAGCTGGAAGTGGCATTTGCGGCTCGCACTATTGCAGAGTTATCTCAAAGAAAGGGGCCACGGTGTTTCTGTATCTCTATTATGTTGGTGCGGCTTCGTAACTTTTAAATATCTAGATATATCTCGAAAACTACGCTTCTGATCAAAAAATGTCATAGAACATAAATTGTAGGAAATATAATTCTCTACAAAAAAGGTCTCTTAACATTTTGCCATAGCTCGCTTGGTTTCCGAGATATTTGCAGATATATCTCAAGGGCAGGGGCCTGACGGACATATTTCGAGATATTTCTTCTTCTTGTTGTTCTTCTTCTGCACAGCTAAGCTGGAAGTGGCATTTACAGCTCGCAATAGTGCAGAGTTATCTCAAAGAAAGGAGCCGCGGTGTTTCTGTATCTCTAATATGTTGGTGCGGCTTCGGAACTTTTAAGTATCTCGATATATCTCGAAAACTACGCTTCTGATCAAAAAATATCATAGAACATAAATTGTAGCAAATATAATTCTCTACAAAAAACGTCTCTTAACATTTTGCCATAGCTCGCTTCGTTTCCGAGATATTTGCAGATTCAGCTCAAAGGAACTGGCCTGACGGACATATTTCGAGATATTTCTTCTTCTTGTTGTTCTTCCTCTGCACAGCTAAGGTGGAAGTGGCATTTGCAGCTCGCAATAGTGCAGAGTTATCTCAAAGAAAGGGGCCACGGTGTTTCTGTATCTCTATTATGTTGGTGCGGCTTCGGAACTTTTAAATATCTTGATATATCTCGAGAACTACGCGTCTGATCAAAAAATATCATAGAACATAAAAAGTAGGAAACATAATTCTCTACAAAAAAGGTCTCTTAACATTTTGCCATAGCTCGCGTCGTTTCCGAGATATTTGCAGATTTATCTCAAGGGAAGGGGCCTGACGGACATATTTCGAGATATTTCTTCTTCTTGTTGTTCTTCCTCTGCACAGCTAAGCTGGAAGTGGCATTTGCGGCTCGCACTAGTGCAGAGTTATCTCAAAGAAAGGGGCCACGGTGTTTCTGTATCTCTATTATGTTGGTGCGGCTTCGGAACTTTTAAATATCTCGATATATCTCGAAAACTACGCTTCTGATCAAAAAATATCATAGAGCGTAAATTGTAGGAAACATTATTCTCTACAAAAAAGGTCTCTTAACATTTTGCCATAGCACGCTTCGTTTCCGAGATATTTGCAGATTCATCTCAAGGGAAGTGGCCTGACGGACATATTTCAAGATATTTCTTCTTCTTGTTGTTCTTCTTCTGCACAGCTAAGCTGGAAGTGGCATTTGCAGCTCGCAATAGTGCAGAGTTATCCCAAAGAAAGGGGCCACGGTGTTTCTGTATCTCTATTATGTTGGTGCGGCTTCGGAACTTTTAAATATCTTGATATATCTCGAGAACTACGCATCTGATCAAAAAATATCATACTACATAAAAAGTAGGAAACTTCATTCTCTACAAGAAAGGTCTCTAAACATTTTGCCATAGCTCGCTTCGTTTCCGAGATATTTGCAGATTTATCTCAAGGGAAGGGGCCTGACGGACATATTTCGAGATATTTCTTCTTCTTGTTGTTCTTCTTCTGCACAGCTAAGCTGGAAGTGGCATTTGCGGCTCGCACTAGTGCAGAGTTATCTCAAAGAAAGGGGCCACGGTGTTTCTGTATCTCTATTATGTTGGTGCGGCTTCGGAACTTTTAAATATCTTGATATATCTCGAGAACTACGCATCTGATCAAAAAATATCATAGAACATGAAAAGTAGGAAACATAATTCTCTACAAAAAAGGTCTCTTAACATTTTGCCATAGCTCGCTTCGTTTCCGAGATATTTGCAGATTCATCTCAAGGGAAGTGGCCTGACGGACATATTTCGAGATATTTCTTCTTCTTGTTGTTCTTCTTCTGCACAGCTAAGCTGGAAGTGGCATTTGCAGCTCGCAATAGTGCAGAGTTATCCCAAAGAAAGGGGCCACGGTGTTTCTGTATCTCTATTATGTGGGTGCGGCTTCGGAACTTTTAAATATCTTGATATATCTCGAGAACTACGCATCTGATCAAAAAATATCATAGAACATAAAAAGTAGGATACTTAATTCTCTACAAAAAAGGTCTCTTAACATTTTGCCATAGCTCGCTTCGTTTCCGAGATATTTGCAGATTTATCTCAAGGGAAGGGGCCTGACGGACATATTTCGAGATATTTCTTCTTCTTGTTGTTCTTCTTCTGCACAGCTAAGCTGGAAGTGGCATTTGCGGCTCGCACTAGTGCAGAGTTATCTCAAAGAAAGGGGCCACGGTGTTTCTGTATCTCTATTATGTTGGTGCGGCTTCGGAACTTTTAAATATCTCGATATATCTCGAAAACTACGCTTCTGATCAAAAAATATCATAGAGCGTAAATTGTAGGAAACATTATTCTCTACAAAAAAGGTCTCTTAACATTTTGCCATAGCACGCTTCGTTTCCGAGATATTTGCAGATTCATCTCAAGGGAAGTGGCCTGACGGACATATTTCGAGATATTTCTTCTTCTTGTTGTTCTTCTTCTGCACAGCTAAGCTGGAAGTGGCATTTGCAGCTCGCAATAGTGCAGAGTTATCCCAAAGAAAGGGGCCACGGTGTTTCTGTATCTCTATTATGTTGGTGCGGCTTCGGAACTTTTAAATATCTTGATATATCGCGAGAACTACGCATCTGATCAAAAAATATCATACTACATAAAAAGTAGGAAACTTAATTCTCTACAAGAAAGGTCTCTAAACATTTTGCCATAGCTCGCTTCGTTTCCGAGATATTTGCAGATTTATCTCAAGGGAAGGGGCCTGACGGACATATTTCGAGATATTTCTTCTTCTTGTTGTTCTTCTTCTGCACAGCTAAGCTGGAAGTGGCATTTGCGGCTCGCACTAGTGCAGAGTTATCTCAAAGAAAGGGGCCACGGTGTTTCTGTATCTCTATTATGTTGGTGCGGCTTCGGAACTTTTAAATATCTCGATATATCTCGAAAACTACGCTTCTGATCAAAAAATATCATAGAGCGTAAATTGTAGGAAACATTATTCTCTACAAAAAAGGTCTCTTAACATTTTGCCATAGCACGCTTCGTTTCCGAGATATTTGCAGATTCATCTCAAGGGAAGTGGCCTGACGGACATATTTCGAGATATTTCTTCTTCTTGTTGTTCTTCTTCTGCACAGCTAAGCTGGAAGTGGCATTTGCAGCTCGCAATAGTGCAGAGTTATCCCAAAGAAAGGGGCCACGGTGTTTCTGTATCTCTATTATGTTGGTGCGGCTTCGGAACTTTTAAATATCTTGATATATCGCGAGAACTACGCATCTGATCAAAAAATATCATACTACATAAAAAGTAGGAAACTTAATTCTCTACAAGAAAGGTCTCTAAACATTTTGCCATAGCTCGCTTCGTTTCCGAGATATTTGCAGATTTATCTCAAGGGAAGGGGCCTGACGGACATATTTCGAGATATTTCTTCTTCTTGTTGTTCTTCTTCTGCACAGCTAAGCTGGAAGTGGCATTTGCGGCTCGCACTAGTGCAGAGTTATCTCAAAGAAAGGGGCCACGGTGTTTCTGTATCTCTATTATGTTGGTGCGGCTTCGGAACTTTTAAATATCTTGATATATCTCGAGAACTACGCATCTGATCAAAAAATATCATAGAACATGAAAAGTAGGAAACATAATTCTCTACAAAAAAGGTCTCTTAACATTTTGCCATAGCTCGCTTCGTTTCCGAGATATTTGCAGATTCATCTCAAGGGAAGTGGCCTGACGGACATATTTCGAGATATTTCTTCTTCTTGTTGTTCTTCTTCTGCACAGCTAAGCTGGAAGTGGCATTTGCAGCTCGCAATAGTGCAGAGTTATCCCAAAGAAAGGGGCCACGGTGTTTCTGTATCTCTATTATGTTGGTGCGGCTTCGGAACTTTTAAATATCTTGATATATCGCGAGAACTACGCATCTGATCAAAAAATATCATACTACATAAAAAGTAGGAAACTTAATTCTCTACAAGAAAGGTCTCTAAACATTTTGCCATAGCTCGCTTCGTTTCCGAGATATTTGCAGATTTATCTCAAGGGAAGGGGCCTGACGGACATATTTCGAGATATTTCTTCTTCTTGTTGTTCTTCTTCTGCACAGCTAAGCTGGAAGTGGCATTTGCGGCTCGCACTAGTGCAGAGTTATCTCAAAGAAAGGGGCCACGGTGTTTCTGTATCTCTATTATGTTGGTGCGGCTTCGGAACTTTTAAATATCTTGATATATCTCGAGAACTACGCATCTGATCAAAAAATATCATAGAACATGAAAAGTAGGAAACATAATTCTCTACAAAAAAGGTCTCTTAACATTTTGCCATAGCTCGCTTCGTTTCCGAGATATTTGCAGATTCATCTCAAGGGAAGTGGCCTGACGGACATATTTCGAGATATTTCTTCTTCTTGTTGTTCTTCTTCTGCACAGCTAAGCTGGAAGTGGCATTTGCAGCTCGCAATAGTGCAGAGTTATCCCAAAGAAAGGGGCCACGGTGTTTCTGTATCTCTATTATGTTGGTGCGGCTTCGGAACTTTTAAATATCTTGATATATCTCGAGAACTACGCATCTGATCAAAAAATATCATAGAACATAAAAAGTAGGATACTTAATTCTCTACAAAAAAGGTCTCTTAACATTTTGCCATAGCTCGCTTCGTTTCCGAGATATTTGCAGATTTATCTCAAGGGAAGGGGCCTGACGGACATATTTCGAGATATTTCTTCTTCTTGTTGTTCTTCTTCTGCACAGCTAAGCTGGAAGTGGCATTTGCGGCTCGCACTAGTGCAGAGTTATCTCAAAGAAAGGGGCCACGGTGTTTCTGTATCTCTATTATGTTGGTGCGGCTTCGGAACTTTTAAATATCTTGATATATCTCGAGAACTACGCATCTGATCAAAAAATATCATAGAACATGAAAAGTAGGAAACATAATTCTCTACAAAAAAGGTCTCTTAACATTTTGCCATAGCTCGCTTCGTTTCCGAGATATTTGCAGATTCATCTCAAGGGAAGTGGCCTGACGGACATATTTCGAGATATTTCTTCTTCTTGTTGTTCTTCTTCTGCACAGCTAAGCTGGAAGTGGCATTTGCAGCTCGCAATAGTGCAGAGTTATCCCAAAGAAAGGGGCCACGGTGTTTCTGTATCTCTATTATGTTGGTGCGGCTTCGGAACTTTTAAATATCTTGATATATCTCGAGAACTACGCATCTGATCAAAAAATATCATAGAACATAAAAAGTAGGATACTTAATTCTCTACAAAAAAGGTCTCTTAACATTTTGCCATAGCTCGCTTCGTTTCCGAGATATTTGCAGATTTATCTCAAGGGAAGGGGCCTGACGGACATATTTCGAGATATTTCTTCTTCTTGTTGTTCTTCTTCTGCACAGCTAAGCTGGAAGTGGCATTTGCGGCTCGCACTAGTGCAGAGTTATCTCAAAGAAAGGGGCCACGGTGTTTCTGTATCTCTATTATGTTGGTGCGGCTTCGGAACTTTTAAATATCTTGATATATCTCGAGAACTACGCATCTGATCAAAAAATATCATAGAACATGAAAAGTAGGAAACATAATTCTCTACAAAAAAGGTCTCTTAACATTTTGCCATAGCTCGCTTCGTTTCCGAGATATTTGCAGATTCATCTCAAGGGAAGTGGCCTGACGGACATATTTCGAGATATTTCTTCTTCTTGTTGTTCTTCTTCTGCACAGCTAAGCTGGAAGTGGCATTTGCAGCTCGCAATAGTGCAGAGTTATCCCAAAGAAAGGGGCCACGGTGTTTCTGTATCTCTATTATGTTGGTGCGGCTTCGGAACTTTTAAATATCTTGATATATCTCGAGAACTACGCATCTGATCAAAAAATATCATAGAACATAAAAAGTAGGAAACTTAATTCTCTACAAAAAAGGTCTCTTAACATTTTGCCATAGCTTGCTTCGTTTCCGAGATATTTGCAGATTTATCTCAAGGGAAGGGGCCTGACGGACATATTTCGAGATATTTCTTCTTCTTGTTGTTCTTCTTCTGCACAGCTAAGCTGGAAGTGGCATTTGCGGCTCGCACTAGTGCAGAGTTATCTCAAAGAAAGGGGCCACGGTGTTTCTGTATCTGTATTATGTTGGTGCGGCTTCGGAACTTTTAAATATCTTGATATATCTCGAGAACTACGCATCTGATCAAAAAATATCATAGAACATAAAAAGTAGGAAACCTAATTCTCTACAAAAAAGGTCTCTTAACATTTCGCCATAGCTCGCTTCGTTTCCGAGATATTTGCAGATTTATCTCAAGGGAAGGGGCCTGACGGACATATTTCGAGATATTTCTTCTTCTTGTTGTTCTTCTTCTGCACAGCTAAGCTGGAAGTGGCATTTGCGGCTCGCACTATTGCAGAGTTATCTCAAAGAAAGGGGCCACGGTGTTTCTGTATCTCTATTATGTTGGTGCGGCTTCGTAACTTTTAAATATCTAGATATATCTCGAAAACTACGCTTCTGATCAAAAAATATCATAGAACATAAATTGTAGGAAACATAATTCTCTACAAAAAAGGTCTCTTAACATTTTGCCATAGCTCGCTTGGTTTCCGAGATATTTGCAGATATATCTCAAGGGCAGGGGCCTGACGGACATATTTCGAGATATTTCTTCTTCTTGTTGTTCTTCTTCTGCACAGCTAAGCTGGAAGTGGCATTTACAGCTCGCAATAGTGCAGAGTTATCTCAAAGAAAGGAGCCGCGGTGTTTCTGTATCTCTAATATGTTGGTGCGGCTTCGGAACTTTTAAGTATCTCGATATATCTCGAAAACTACGCTTCTGATCAAAAAATATCATAGAACATAAATTGTAGGAAACATAATTCTCTACAAAAAACGTCTCTTAACATTTTGCCATAGCTCGCTTCGTTTCCGAGATATTTGCAGATTCAGCTCAAAGGAACTGGCCTGACGGACATATTTCGAGATATTTCTTCTTCTTGTTGTTCTTCTTCTGCACAGCTAAGCTGGAAGTGGCATTTGCGGCTCGCACTATTGCAGAGTTATCCCAAAGAAAGGGGCCACGGTGTTTCTGTATCTCTATTATGTTGGTGCGGCTTCGGAACTTTTAAATATCTTGATATATCGCGAGAACTACGCATCTGATCAAAAAATATCATACTACATAAAAAGTAGGAAACTTAATTCTCTACAAGAATGGTCTCTAAACATTTTGCCATAGCTCGCTTCGTTTCCGAGATATTTGCAGATTTATCTCAAGGGAAGGGGCCTGACGGACATATTTCGAGATATTTCTTCTTCTTGTTGTTCTTCTTCTGCACAGCTAAGCTGGAAGTGGCATTTGCGGCTCGCACTAGTGCAGAGTTATCTGAAAGAAAGGGGCCACGGTGTTTCTGTATCTGTATTATGTTGGTGCGGCTTCGGAACTTTTAAATATCTTGATATATCTGGAGAACTACGCATCTGATCAAAAAATATCATAGAACATAAAAAGTAGGAAACATAATTCTCTACAAAAAAGGTCTCTTAACATTTTGCCATAGCTCGCTTGGTTTCCGAGATATTTGCAGATTTATCTCAAGGGAAGGGGCCTAACGGACATATTTCGAGATATTTCTTCTTCTTGTTGTTCTTCTTCTGCACAGCTAAGCTGGAAGTGGCATTTGCGGCTCGCACTATTGCAGAGTTATCTCAAAGAAAGGGGCCACGGTGTTTCTGTATCTCTATTATGTTGGTGCGGCTTCGGAACTTTTAAATATCTTGATATATCTCGAGAACTACGCATCTGATCAAAAAATATCATAGAACATAAAAAGTAGGAAACTTAATTCTCTACAAAAAAGGTCTCTTAACATTTTGCCATACCTCGCTTCGTTTCCGAGATATTTGCAGATTTATCTCAAGGGAAGGGGCCTGACGGACATATTTCGAGATATTTCTTCTTCTTGTTGTTCTTCTTCTGCACAGCTAAGCTGGAAGTGGCATTTGCGGCTCGCACTAGTGCAGAGTTATCTCAAAGAAAGGGGCCACGGTGTTTCTGTATCTGTATTATGTTGGTGCGGCTTCGGAACTTTTAAATATCTTGATATATCTCGAGAACTACGCATCTGATCAAAAAATATCATAGAACATAAAAAGTAGGAAACTTAATTCTCTACAAAAAAGGTCTCTTAACATTTCGCCATAGCTCGCTTCGTTTCCGAGATATTTGCAGATTTATCTCAAGGGAAGGGGCCTGACGGACATATTTCGAGATATTTCTTCTTCTTGTTGTTCTTCTTCTGCACAGCTAAGCTGGAAGTGGCATTTGCGGCTCGCACTATTGCAGAGTTATCTCAAAGAAAGGGGCCAGGGTGTTTCTGTATCTCTATTATGTTGGTGCGGCTTCGTAACTTTTAAATATCTAGATATATCTCGAAAACTACGCTTCTGATCAAAAAATATCATAGAACATAAATTGTAGGAAACATAATTCTCTACAAAAAAGGTCTCTTAACATTTTGCCATAGCTCGCTTCGTTTCCGAGATATTTGCAGATTTATCTCAAGGGAAGGGGCCTGACGGACATATTTCGAGATATTTCTTCTTCTTGTTGTTCTTCCTCTGCACAGCTAAGCTGGAAGTGGCATTTGCGGCTCGCACTAGTGCAGAGTTATCTCAAAGAAAGGGGCCACGGTGTTTCTGTATCTCTATTATGTTGGTGCGGCTTCGGAACTTTTAAATATCTTGATATATCTCGAGAACTACGCATCTGATCAAAAAATATCATAGAACATAAAAAGTAGGAAACTTAATTCTCTACAAAAAAGGTCTCTTAACATTTTGCCATAGCTCGCTTCGTTTCCGAGATATTTGCAGATTTATCTCAAGGGAAGGGGCCTGACGGACATATTTCGAGATATTTCTTCTTCTTGTTGTTCTTCTTCTGCACAGCTAAGCTGGAAGTGGCATTTGCGGCTCGCACTATTGCAGAGTTATCTCAAAGAAAGGGGCCACGGTGTTTCTGTATCTCTATTATGTTGGTGCGGCTTCGGAACTTTTAAGTATCTCGATATATCTCGAAAACTACGCTTCTGATCAAAAAATATCATAGAACATAAATTGTAGGAAACATAATTCTCTACAAAAAAGGTCTCTCAACATTTTGCCATAGCTCGCTTCGTTTCCGAGATATTTGCAGACATATCTCAAGGGCAGGGGCCTGACGGACATATTTCGAGATATTTCTTCTTCTTGTTGTTCTTCTTCTGCACAGCTAAGCTGGAAGTGGCATTTACAGCTCGCAATAGTGCAGAGTTATCTCAAAGAAAGGGGCCACGGTGTTTCTGTATCTCTATTATGTTGGTGCGGCTTCGGAACTGTTAAATATCTTGATATATCTCGAGAACTACGCATCTGATCAAAAAATATCATAGAACATAAAAAGTAGGAAACTTAATTCTCTACAAAAAAGGTCTCTTAACATTTTGCCATAGCTCGCTTCGTTTCCGAGATATTTGCAGATTTATCTCAAGGGAAGGGGCCTAACGGACATATTTCGAGAAGTTTCTTCTTCTTGTTGTTCTTCTTCTGCACAGCTAAGCTGGAAGTGGCATTAGCGGCTCGCAATAGTGCACAGTTATCTCAAAGAAAGGGGCCACGGTGTTTCTGTATCTCTAATATGTTGGTGCGGCTTCGGAACTTTTAAGTATCTCGATATATCTCGAAAACTACGCTTCTGATCAAAAAATATCATAGAACATAAATTGTAGGAAACATAATTCTCTACAAAAAACGTCTCTTAACATTTTGCCATAGCTCGCTTCGTTTCCGAGATATTTGCAGATTCAGCTCAAAGGAACTGGCCTGACGGACATATTTCGAGATATTTCTTCTTCTTGTTGTTCTTCCTCTGCACAGCTAAGCTGGAAGTGGCATTTGCAGCTCGCAATAGTGCAGAGTTATCTCAAAGAAAGGGGCCACGGTGTTTCTGTATCTATTATGTTGGTGCGGCTTCGGAACTTTTAAATATCTCGATATATCTCGAAAACTACGCTTCT
Source organism: Osmia lignaria lignaria (assembly GCF_051020975.1). NCBI lineage: Eukaryota > Metazoa > Arthropoda > Insecta > Hymenoptera > Megachilidae > Osmia > Osmia lignaria. Next base: position 17,535,917 of record NW_027478161.1, read on the forward strand.
GATCAAAAAATATCATAGAACATAAATTGTAGGAAACATAATTCTCTACAAAAAAGGTCTCTCAACATTTTGCCATAGCTCGCTTCGTTTCCGAGATATTTGCAGATATATCTCAAGGGCAGGGGCCTGACGGACATATTTCGAGATATTTCTTCTTCTTGTTGTTCTTCTTCTGCACAGCTAAGCTGGAAGTGGCATTTACAGCTCGCAATAGTGCAGAGTTATCTCAAAGAAAGGGGCCACGGTGTTTCTGTATCTCTATTATGTTGGTGCGGCTTCGGAACTTTTAAATATCTTGATATATCTCGAGAACTACGCATCTGATCAAAAAATATCATAGAACATAAAAAGTAGGAAACTTAATTCTCTACAAAAAAGGTCTCTTAACATTTTGCCATAGCTCGCTTCGTTTCCGAGATATTTGAGGATTTATCTCAAGGGAAGGGGCCTAACGGACATATTTCGAGATATTTCTTCTTCTTGTTGTTCTTCTTCTGCACAGCTAAACTGGAAGTGGCATTTCCAGCTCGCAATAGTGCAGAGTTATCTCAAAGAAAGGAGCCACGGTGTTTCTGTATCTCTATTATGTTGGTGCGGCTTCGGAACTTTTAAATATCTTGATATATCTCGAGAACTACGCATCTGATCAAAAAATATCATAGAACATAAAAAGTAGGAAACTTAATTCTCTACAAAAAAGGTCTCTTAACATTTTGCCATAGCTCGCTTCGTTTCCAAGATATTTGCAGATTTATCTCAATGGAAGGGGCCTGACGGGCATATTTCGAGATATATCTTCTTCTTGTTGTTCTTCTTCTGCACAGCTAAGCTGGAAGTGGCATTTGCAGCGCGCAATAGTGCAGAGTTATCTCAAAGAAAGGGGCCACGGTGTTTCTGTATCTCTATTATGTTGGTGCGGCTTCGGAACTTTTAAATATCTTGATATATCTCGAGAACTACGCATCCGATCAAAAAATATCATAGAACATAAAAAGTAGGAAACTTAATTCTCTACAAAAAAGGTCTCTTAACATTTTGCCATAGCTCGCTTCGTTTCCGAGATATTTGCAGATTTATCTCAAGGGAAGGGGCCTGACGGACATATTTCGAGATATTTCTTCTTCTTGTTGTTCTTCTTCTGCACAGCTAAGCTGGAAGTGGCATTTGCGGCTCGCACTAGTGCAGAGTTATCTCAAAGAAAGGGGCCACGGTGTTTCTGTATCTGTATTATGTTGGTGCGGCTTCGGAACTTTTAAATATCTTGATATATCTCGAGAACTACGCATCTGATCAAAAAATATCATAGAACATAAAAAGTAGGAAACTTAATTCTCTACAAAAAAGGTCTCTTAACATTTTGCCATAGCTCGCTTCGTTTCCGAGATATTTGCAGATTTATCTCAAGGGAAGGGGCCTGACGGACATATTTCGAGATATTTCTTCTTCTTGTTGTTCTTCTTCTGCACAGCTAAGCTGGAAGTGGCATTTGCGGCTCGCACTATTGCAGAGTTATCTCAAAGAAAGGGGCCACGGTGTTTCTGTATCTCTATTATGTTGGTGCGGCTTCGTAACTTTTAAATATCTAGATATATCTCGAAAACTACGCTTCTGACCAAAAAATGTCATAGAACATAAATTGTAGGAAACATAATTCTCTACAAAAAAGGTCTCTTAACATTTTGCCATAGCTCGCTTGGTTTCCGAGATATTTGCAGATATATCTCAAGGGCAGGGGCCTGACGGACATATTTCGAGATATTTCTTCTTCTTGTTGTTCTTCTTCTGCACAGCTAAGCTGGAAGTGGCATTTACAGCTCGCAATAGTGCAGAGTTATCTCAAAGAAAGGAGCCGCGGTGTTTCTGTATCTCTAATATGTTGGTGCGGCTTCGGAACTTTTAAGTATCTCGATATATCTCGAAAACTACGCTTCTGATCAAAAAATATCATAGAACATAAATTGTAGGAAACATAATTCTCTACAAAAAACGTCTCTTAACATTTTGCCATAGCTCGCTTCGTTTCCGAGATATTTGCAGATTCAGCTCAAAGGAACTGGCCTGACGGACATATTTCGAGATATTTCTTCTTCTTGTTGTTCTTCCTCTGCACAGCTAAGGTGGAAGTGGCATTTGCAGCTCGCAATAGTGCAGAGTTATCTCAAAGAAAGGGGCCACGGTGTTTCTGTATCTCTATTATGTTGGTGCGGCTTCGGAACTTTTAAATATCTTGATATATCTCGAGAACCACGCGTCTGATCAAAAAATATCATAGAACATAAAAAGTAGGAAACATAATTCTCTACAAAAAAGGTCTCTTAACATTTTGCCATAGCTCGCGTCGTTTCCGAGATATTTGCAGATTTATCTCAAGGGAAGGGGCCTGACGGACATATTTCGAGATATTTCTTCTTCTTGTTGTTCTTCCTCTGCACAGCTAAGCTGGAAGTGGCATTTGCGGCTCGCACTAGTGCAGAGTTATCTCAAAGAAAGGGGCCACGGTGTTTCTGTATCTCTATTATGTTGGTGCGGCTTCGGAACTTTTAAATATCTCGATATATCTCGAAAACTACGCTTCTGATCAAAAAATATCATAGAGCGTAAATTGTAGGAAACATTATTCTCTACAAAAAAGGTCTCTTAACATTTTGCCATAGCACGCTTCGTTTCCGAGATATTTGCAGATTCATCTCAAGGGAAGTGGCCTGACGGACATATTTCGAGATATTTCTTCTTCTTGTTGTTCTTCTTCTGCACAGCTAAGCTGGAAGTGGCATTTGCAGCTCGCAATAGTGCAGAGTTATCCCAAAGAAAGGGGCCACGGTGTTTCTGTATCTCTATTATGTTGGTGCGGCTTCGGAACTTTTAAATATCTTGATATATCTCGAGAACTACGCATCTGATCAAAAAATATCATACTACATAAAAAGTAGGAAACTTAATTCTCTACAAGAAAGGTCTCTAAACATTTTGCCATAGCTCGCTTTGTTTCCGAGATATTTGCAGATTTATCTCAAGGGAAGGGGCCTGACGGACATATTTCGAGATATTTCTTCTTCTTGTTGTTCTTCTTCTGCACAGCTAAGCTGGAAGTGGCATTTGCGGCTCGCACTAGTGCAGAGTTATCTCAAAGAAAGGGGCCACGGTGTTTCTGTATCTCTATTATGTTGGTGCGGCTTCGGAACTTTTAAATATCTCGATATATCTCGAAAACTACGCTTCTGATCAAAAAATATCATAGAGCGTAAATTGTAGGAAACATTATTCTCTACAAAAAAGGTCTCTTAACATTTTGCCATAGCACGCTTCGTTTCCGAGATATTTGCAGATTCATCTCAAGGGAAGTGGCCTGACGGACATATTTCGAGATATTTCTTCTTCTTGTTGTTCTTCTTCTGCACAGCTAAGCTGGAAGTGGCATTTGCAGCTCGCAATAGTGCAGAGTTATCCCAAAGAAAGGGGCCACGGTGTTTCTGTATCTCTATTATGTTGGTGCGGCTTCGGAACTTTTAAATATCTTGATATATCGCGAGAACTACGCATCTGATCAAAAAATATCATACTACATAAAAAGTAGGAAACTTAATTCTCTACAAGAAAGGTCTCTAAACATTTTGCCATAGCTCGCTTCGTTTCCGAGATATTTGCAGATTTATCTCAAGGGAAGGGGCCTGACGGACATATTTCGAGATATTTCTTCTTCTTGTTGTTCTTCTTCTGCACAGCTAAGCTGGAAGTGGCATTTGCGGCTCGCACTAGTGCAGAGTTATCTCAAAGAAAGGGGCCACGGTGTTTCTGTATCTCTATTATGTTGGTGCGGCTTCGGAACTTTTAAATATCTTGATATATCTCGAGAACTACGCATCTGATCAAAAAATATCATAGAACATGAAAAGTAGGAAACATAATTCTCTACAAAAAAGGTCTCTTAACATTTTGCCATAGCTCGCTTCGTTTCCGAGATATTTGCAGATTCATCTCAAGGGAAGTGGCCTGACGGACATATTTCGAGATATTTCTTCTTCTTGTTGTTCTTCTTCTGCACAGCTAAGCTGGAAGTGGCATTTGCAGCTCGCAATAGTGCAGAGTTATCCCAAAGAAAGGGGCCACGGTGTTTCTGTATCTCTATTATGTTGGTGCGGCTTCGGAACTTTTAAATATCTTGATATATCTCGAGAACTACGCATCTGATCAAAAAATATCATAGAACATAAAAAGTAGGATACTTAATTCTCTACAAAAAAGGTCTCTTAACATTTTGCCATAGCTCGCTTCGTTTCCGAGATATTTGCAGATTTATCTCAAGGGAAGGGGCCTGACGGACATATTTCGAGATATTTCTTCTTCTTGTTGTTCTTCTTCTGCACAGCTAAGCTGGAAGTGGCATTTGCGGCTCGCACTAGTGCAGAGTTATCTCAAAGAAAGGGGCCACGGTGTTTCTGTATCTCTATTATGTTGGTGCGGCTTCGGAACTTTTAAATATCTCGATATATCTCGAGAACTACGCATCTGATCAAAAAATATCATAGAACATAAAAAGTAGGAAACTTAATTCTCTATAAAAAAGGTCTCTTAACATTTTGCCATAGCTCGCTTCGTTTCCGAGATATTTGCAGATTTATGTCAAGGGAAGGGGCCTAACGGACATATTTCGAGATATTTCTTCTTCTTGTTGTTCTTCTTCTGCACAGCTAAACTGGAAGTGGCATTTCCAGCTCGCAATAGTGCAGAGTTATCTCAAAGAAAGGAGCCACGGTGTTTCTGTATCTCTATTATGTTGGTGCGGCTTCGGAACTTTTAAATATCTTGATATATCTCGAGAACTACGCATCTGATCAAAAAATATCATAGAACATAAAAAGTAGGAAACTTAATTCTCTACAAAAAAGGTCTCTTAACATTTTGCCATAGCTTGCTTCGTTTCCGAGATATTTGCAGATTTATCTCAAGGGAAGGGGCCTGACGGACATATTTCGAGATATTTCTTCTTCTTGTTGTTCTTCTTCTGCACAGCTAAGCTGGAAGTGGCATTTGCGGCTCGCACTAGTGCAGAGTTATCTCAAAGAAAGGGGCCACGGTGTTTCTGTATCTCTATTATGTTGGTGCGGCTTCGGAGCTTTTAAATATCTTGATATATCTCGAGAACTACGCATCTGATCAAAAAATATCATAGAACATGAAAAGTAGGAAACATAATTCTCTACAAAAAAGGTCTCTTAACATTTTGCCATAGCTCGCTTCGTTTCCGAGATATTTGCAGATTCATCTCAAGGGAAGTGGCCTGACGGACATATTTCGAGATATTTCTTCTTCTTGTTGTTCTTCTTCTGCACAGCTAAGCTGGAAGTGGCATTTGCAGCTCGCAATAGTGCAGAGTTATCCCAAAGAAAGGGGCCACGGTGTTTCTGTATCTCTATTATGTTGGTGCGGCTTCGGAACTTTTAAATATCTTGATATATCTCGAGAACTACGCATCTGATCAAAAAATATCATAGAACATAAAAAGTAGGATACTTAATTCTCTACAAAAAAGGTCTCTTAACATTTTGCCATAGCTCGCTTCGTTTCCGAGATATTTGCAGATTTATCTCAAGGGAAGGGGCCTGACGGACATATTTCGAGATATTTCTTCTTCTTGTTGTTCTTCTTCTGCACAGCTAAGCTGGAAGTGGCATTTGCGGCTCGCACTAGTGCAGAGTTATCTCAAAGAAAGGGGCCACGGTGTTTCTGTATCTCTATTATGTTGGTGCGGCTTCGGAACTTTTAAATATCTCGATATATCTCGAGAACTACGCATCTGATCAAAAAATATCATAGAACATAAAAAGTAGGAAACTTAATTCTCTATAAAAAAGGTCTCTTAACATTTTGCCATAGCTCGCTTCGTTTCCGAGATATTTGCAGATTTATGTCAAGGGAAGGGGCCTAACGGACATATTTCGAGATATTTCTTCTTCTTGTTGTTCTTCTTCTGCACAGCTAAACTGGAAGTGGCATTTCCAGCTCGCAATAGTGCAGAGTTATCTCAAAGAAAGGAGCCACGGTGTTTCTGTATCTCTATTATGTTGGTGCGGCTTCGGAACTTTTAAATATCTTGATATATCTCGAGAACTACGCATCTGATCAAAAAATATCATAGAACATAAAAAGTAGGAAACTTAATTCTCTACAAAAAAGGTCTCTTAACATTTTGCCATAGCTTGCTTCGTTTCCGAGATATTTGCAGATTTATCTCAAGGGAAGGGGCCTGACGGACATATTTCGAGATATTTCTTCTTCTTGTTGTTCTTCTTCTGCACAGCTAAGCTGGAAGTGGCATTTGCGGCTCGCACTAGTGCAGAGTTATCTCAAAGAAAGGGGCCACGGTGTTTCTGTATCTGTATTATGTTGGTGCGGCTTCGGAACTTTTAAATATCTTGATATATCTCGAGAACTACGCATCTGATCAAAAAATATCATAGAACATAAAAAGTAGGAAACTTAATTCTCTACAAAAAAGGTCTCTTAACATTTCGCCATAGCTCGCTTCGTTTCCGAGATATTTGCAGATTTATCTCAAGGGAAGGGGCCTGACGGACATATTTCGAGATATTTCTTCTTCTTGTTGTTCTTCTTCTGCACAGCTAAGCTGGAAGTGGCATTTGCGGCTCGCACTATTGCAGAGTTATCTCAAAGAAAGGGGCCACGGTGTTTCTGTATCTCTATTATGTTGGTGCGGCTTCGTAACTTTTAAATATCTAGATATATCTCGAAAACTACGCTTCTGATCAAAAAATATCATAGAACATAAATTGTAGGAAACATAATTCTCTACAAAAAAGGTCTCTTAACATTTTGCCATAGCTCGCTTGGTTTCCGAGATATTTGCAGATATATCTCAAGGGCAGGGGCCTGACGGACATATTTCGAGATATTTCTTCTTCTTGTTGTTCTTCTTCTGCACAGCTAAGCTGGAAGTGGCATTTACAGCTCGCAATAGTGCAGAGTTATCTCAAAGAAAGGAGCCGCGGTGTTTCTGTATCTCTAATATGTTGGTGCGGCTTCGGAACTTTTAAGTATCTCGATATATCTCGAAAACTACGCTTCTGATCAAAAAATATCATAGAGCGTAAATTGTAGGAAACATTATTCTCTACAAAAAAGGTCTCTTAACATTTTGCCATAGCACGCTTCGTTTCCGAGATATTTGCAGATTCATCTCAAGGGAAGTGGCCTGACGGACATATTTCGAGATATTTCTTCTTCTTGTTGTTCTTCTTCTGCACAGCTAAGCTGGAAGTGGCATTTGCAGCTCGCAATAGTGCAGAGTTATCCCAAAGAAAGGGGCCACGGTGTTTCTGTATCTCTATTATGTTGGTGCGGCTTCGGAACTTTTAAATATCTTGATATATCGCGAGAACTACGCATCTGATCAAAAAATATCATACTACATAAAAAGTAGGAAACTTAATTCTCTACAAGAAAGGTCTCTAAACATTTTGCCATAGCTCGCTTCGTTTCCGAGATATTTGCAGATTTATCTCAAGGGAAGGGGCCTGACGGACATATTTCGAGATATTTCTTCTTCTTGTTGTTCTTCTTCTGCACAGCTAAGCTGGAAGTGGCATTTGCGGCTCGCACTAGTGCAGAGTTATCTCAAAGAAAGGGGCCACGGTGTTTCTGTATCTCTATTATGTTGGTGCGGCTTCGGAACTTTTAAATATCTTGATATATCTCGAGAACTACGCATCTGATCAAAAAATATCATAGAACATGAAAAGTAGGAAACATAATTCTCTACAAAAAAGGTCTCTTAACATTTTGCCATAGCTCGCTTCGTTTCCGAGATATTTGCAGATTCATCTCAAGGGAAGTGGCCTGACGGACATATTTCGAGATATTTCTTCTTCTTGTTGTTCTTCTTCTGCACAGCTAAGCTGGAAGTGGCATTTGCAGCTCGCAATAGTGCAGAGTTATCCCAAAGAAAGGGGCCACGGTGTTTCTGTATCTCTATTATGTTGGTGCGGCTTCGGAACTTTTAAATATCTTGATATATCTCGAGAACTACGCATCTGATCAAAAAATATCATAGAACATAAAAAGTAGGATACTTAATTCTCTACAAAAAAGGTCTCTTAACATTTTGCCATAGCTCGCTTCGTTTCCGAGATATTTGCAGATTTATCTCAAGGGAAGGGGCCTGACGGACATATTTCGAGATATTTCTTCTTCTTGTTGTTCTTCTTCTGCACAGCTAAGCTGGAAGTGGCATTTGCGGCTCGCACTAGTGCAGAGTTATCTCAAAGAAAGGGGCCACGGTGTTTCTGTATCTCTATTATGTTGGTGCGGCTTCGGAACTTTTAAATATCTCGATATATCTCGAGAACTACGCATCTGATCAAAAAATATCATAGAACATAAAAAGTAGGAAACTTAATTCTCTATAAAAAAGGTCTCTTAACATTTTGCCATAGCTCGCTTCGTTTCCGAGATATTTGCAGATTTATGTCAAGGGAAGGGGCCTAACGGACATATTTCGAGATATTTCTTCTTCTTGTTGTTCTTCTTCTGCACAGCTAAACTGGAAGTGGCATTTCCAGCTCGCAATAGTGCAGAGTTATCTCAAAGAAAGGAGCCACGGTGTTTCTGTATCTCTATTATGTTGGTGCGGCTTCGGAACTTTTAAATATCTTGATATATCTCGAGAACTACGCATCTGATCAAAAAATATCATAGAACATAAAAAGTAGGAAACTTAATTCTCTACAAAAAAGGTCTCTTAACATTTTGCCATAGCTTGCTTCGTTTCCGAGATATTTGCAGATTTATCTCAAGGGAAGGGGCCTGACGGACATATTTCGAGATATTTCTTCTTCTTGTTGTTCTTCTTCTGCACAGCTAAGCTGGAAGTGGCATTTGCGGCTCGCACTAGTGCAGAGTTATCTCAAAGAAAGGGGCCACGGTGTTTCTGTATCTGTATTATGTTGGTGCGGCTTCGGAACTTTTAAATATCTTGATATATCTCGAGAACTACGCATCTGATCAAAAAATATCATAGAACATAAAAAGTAGGAAACTTAATTCTCTACAAAAAAGGTCTCTTAACATTTCGCCATAGCTCGCTTCGTTTCCGAGATATTTGCAGATTTATCTCAAGGGAAGGGGCCTGACGGACATATTTCGAGATATTTCTTCTTCTTGTTGTTCTTCTTCTGCACAGCTAAGCTGGAAGTGGCATTTGCGGCTCGCACTATTGCAGAGTTATCTCAAAGAAAGGGGCCACGGTGTTTCTGTATCTCTATTATGTTGGTGCGGCTTCGTAACTTTTAAATATCTAGATATATCTCGAAAACTACGCTTCTGATCAAAAAATATCATAGAACATAAATTGTAGGAAACATAATTCTCTACAAAAAAGGTCTCTTAACATTTTGCCATAGCTCGCTTGGTTTCCGAGATATTTGCAGATATATCTCAAGGGCAGGGGCCTGACGGACATATTTCGAGATATTTCTTCTTCTTGTTGTTCTTCTTCTGCACAGCTAAGCTGGAAGTGGCATTTACAGCTCGCAATAGTGCAGAGTTATCTCAAAGAAAGGAGCCGCGGTGTTTCTGTATCTCTAATATGTTGGTGCGGCTTCGGAACTTTTAAGTATCTCGATATATCTCGAAAACTACGCTTCTGATCAAAAAATATCATAGAGCGTAAATTGTAGGAAACATTATTCTCTACAAAAAAGGTCTCTTAACATTTTGCCATAGCACGCTTCGTTTCCGAGATATTTGCAGATTCATCTCAAGGGAAGTGGCCTGACGGACATATTTCGAGATATTTCTTCTTCTTGTTGTTCTTCTTCTGCACAGCTAAGCTGGAAGTGGCATTTGCAGCTCGCAATAGTGCAGAGTTATCCCAAAGAAAGGGGCCACGGTGTTTCTGTATCTCTATTATGTTGGTGCGGCTTCGGAACTTTTAAATATCTTGATATATCGCGAGAACTACGCATCTGATCAAAAAATATCATACTACATAAAAAGTAGGAAACTTAATTCTCTACAAGAAAGGTCTCTAAACATTTTGCCATAGCTCGCTTCGTTTCCGAGATATTTGCAGATTTATCTCAAGGGAAGGGGCCTGACGGACATATTTCGAGATATTTCTTCTTCTTGTTGTTCTTCTTCTGCACAGCTAAGCTGGAAGTGGCATTTGCGGCTCGCACTAGTGCAGAGTTATCTCAAAGAAAGGGGCCACGGTGTTTCTGTATCTCTATTATGTTGGTGCGGCTTCGGAACTTTTAAATATCTTGATATATCTCGAGAACTACGCATCTGATCAAAAAATATCATAGAACATGAAAAGTAGGAAACATAATTCTCTACAAAAAAGGTCTCTTAACATTTTGCCATAGCTCGCTTCGTTTCCGAGATATTTGCAGATTCATCTCAAGGGAAGTGGCCTGACGGACATATTTCGAGATATTTCTTCTTCTTGTTGTTCTTCTTCTGCACAGCTAAGCTGGAAGTGGCATTTGCAGCTCGCAATAGTGCAGAGTTATCCCAAAGAAAGGGGCCACGGTGTTTCTGTATCTCTATTATGTTGGTGCGGCTTCGGAACTTTTAAATATCTCGATATATCTCGAGAACTACGCATCTGATCAAAAAATATCATAGAACATAAAAAGTAGGAAACTTAATTCTCTATAAAAAAGGTCTCTTAACATTTTGCCATAGCTCGCTTCGTTTCCGAGATATTTGCAGATTTATGTCAAGGGAAGGGGCCTAACGGACATATTTCGAGATATTTCTTCTTCTTGTTGTTCTTCTTCTGCACAGCTAAACTGGAAGTGGCATTTCCAGCTCGCAATAGTGCAGAGTTATCTCAAAGAAAGGAGCCACGGTGTTTCTGTATCTCTATTATGTTGGTGCGGCTTCGGAACTTTTAAATATCTTGATATATCTCGAGAACTACGCATCTGATCAAAAAATATCATAGAACATAAAAAGTAGGAAACTTAATTCTCTACAAAAAAGGTCTCTTAACATTTTGCCATAGCTTGCTTCGTTTCCGAGATATTTGCAGATTTATCTCAAGGGAAGGGGCCTGACGGACATATTTCGAGATATTTCTTCTTCTTGTTGTTCTTCTTCTGCACAGCTAAGCTGGAAGTGGCATTTGCGGCTCGCACTAGTGCAGAGTTATCTCAAAGAAAGGGGCCACGGTGTTTCTGTATCTGTATTATGTTGGTGCGGCTTCGGAACTTTTAAATATCTTGATATATCTCGAGAACTACGCATCTGATCAAAAAATATCATAGAACATAAAAAGTAGGAAACTTAATTCTCTACAAAAAAGGTCTCTTAACATTTCGCCATAGCTCGCTTCGTTTCCGAGATATTTGCAGATTTATCTCAAGGGAAGGGGCCTGACGGACATATTTCGAGATATTTCTTCTTCTTGTTGTTCTTCTTCTGCACAGCTAAGCTGGAAGTGGCATTTGCGGCTCGCACTATTGCAGAGTTATCTCAAAGAAAGGGGCCACGGTGTTTCTGTATCTCTATTATGTTGGTGCGGCTTCGTAACTTTTAAATATCTAGATATATCTCGAAAACTACGCTTCTGATCAAAAAATATCATAGAACATAAATTGTAGGAAACATAATTCTCTACAAAAAACGTCTCTTAACATTTTGCCATAGCTCGCTTCGTTTCCGAGATATTTGCAGATTCAGCTCAAAGGAACTGGCCTGACGGACATATTTCGAGATATTTCTTCTTCTTGTTGTTCTTCCTCTGCACAGCTAAGCTGGAAGTGGCATTTGCAGCTCGCAATAGTGCAGAGTTATCTCAAAGAAAGGGGCCACGGTGTTTCTGTATCTCTATTATGTTGGTGCGGCTTCGGAACTTTTAAATATCTTGATATATCTCGAGAACTACGCGTCTGATCAAAAAATATCATAGAACATAAGAAGTAGGAAACAAAATTCTCTACAAAAAAGGTCTCTTAACATTTTGCCATAGCTCGCGTCGTTTCCGAGATATTTGCAGATTTATCTCAAGGGAAGGGGCCTGACGGACATATTTCGAGATATTTCTTCTTCTTGTTGTTCTTCCTCTGCACAGTTAAGCTGGAAGTGGCATTTGCGGCTCGCACTAGTGCAGAGTTATCTCAAAGAAAGGGGCCACGGTGTTTCTGTATCTCTATTATGTTGGTGCGGCTTCGGAACTTTTAAATATCTCGATATATCTCGAAAACTACGCTTCTGATCAAAAAATATCATAGAGCGTAAATTGTAGGAACCATTATTCTCTTCAAAAAAGGTCTCTTAACATTTTGCCATAGCTCGTTTCGTTTCCGCGATATTTGCAGATTCATCTCAAGGGAAGTGGCCTGACGGACATATTTCGAGATATTTCTTCTTCTTGTTGTTCTTCTTCTGCACAGCTAAGCTGGAAGTGGCATTTGCAGCTCGCAATAGTGCAGAGTTATCCCAAAGAAAGGGGCCACGGTGTTTCTGTATCTCTATTATGTTGGTGCGGCTTCGGAACTTTTAAATATCTTGATATATCTCAAGAACTACGCATCTGATCAAAAAATATCATACTACATAAAAAGTAGGAAACTTAATTCTCTACAAGAAAGGTCTCTAAACATTTTGCCATAGCTCGCTTCGTTTGCGAGATATTTGCAGATTTATCTCAAGGGAAGGGGCCTGACGGACATATTTCGAGATATTTCTTCTTCTTGTTGTTCTTCTTCTGCACAGCTAAGCTGGAAGTGGCATTTGCGGCTCGCACTAGTGCAGAGTTATCTCAAAGAAAGGGGCCACGGTGTTTCTGTATCTCTATTATGTTGGTGCGGCTTCGGAACTTTTAAATATCTTGATATATCTCGAGAACTACGCATCTGATCAAAAAATATCATAGAACATGAAAAGTAGGAAACATAATTCTCTACAAAAAAGGTCTCTTAACATTTTGCCATAGCTCGCTTCGTTTCCGAGATATTTGCAGATTTATCTCAAGGGAAGGGGCCTGACGGACATATTTCGAGATATTTCTTCTTCTTGTTGTTCTTCTTCTGCACAGCTAAGCTCGAAGTGGCATTTGCAGCTCGCAATAGTGCAGAGTTATCTCAAAGAAAGAGGCCACGGTGTTTCTGTACCTCTATTATGTTGGTGCAGCTTCGGAACTTTTAAATATCTTGATATATCTCGAGAACTACGCATCTGATCAAAAAATGTCATAGAACATAAAAAGTAGGAAACTTAATTCTCTACAAAAAAGGTCTCTTAACATTTTGCCATAGCTCGCTTCGTTTCCGAGATATTTGCAGATTTATCTCAAGGGAAGGGGCCTGACGGACATATTTCGAGATATTTCTTCTTCTTGTTGTTCTTCTTCTGCACAGCTAAACTGGAAGTGGCATTTCCAGCTCGCAATAGTGCAGAGTTATCTCAAAGAAAGGAGCCACGGTGTTTCTGTATCTCTATTATGTTGGTGCGGCTTCGGAACTTTTAAATATCTTGATATATCTCGAGAACTACGCATCTGATCAAAAAATATCATAGAAGATAAAAAGTAGGAAACTTAATTCTCTACAAAAAAGGTCTCTTAACATTTTGCCATAGCTCGCTTCGTTTCCGAGATATTTGCAGATTTATCTCAAGGGAAGGGGCCTGACGGACATATTTCGAGATATTTCTTCTTCTTGTTGTTCTTCTTCTGCACAGCTAAGCTGGAAGTGGCATTTGCGGCTCGCGTTAGTGCAGAGTTATCTCAAAGAAAGGGGGCACGGTGTTTCTGTATCTGTATTATGTTGGTGCGGCTTCGGAACTTTTAAATATCTTGATATATCTCGAGAACTACGCATCTGATCAAAAAATATCATAGAACATAAAAAGTAGGATACTTAATTCTCTACAAAAAAGGTCTCTTAACATTTTGCCATAGCTCGCTTCGTTTCCGAGATATTTGCAGATTTATCTCAAGGGAAGGGGCCTGACGGACATATTTCGAGATATTTCTTCTTCTTGTTGTTCTTCTTCTGCACAGCTAAGCTGGAAGTGGCATTTGCGGCTCGCACTAGTGCAGAGTTATCTCAAAGAAAGGGGCCACGGTGTTTCTGTATCTCTATTATGTTGGTGCGGCTTCGGAACTTTTAAATATCTCGATATATCTCGAGAACTACGCATCTGATCAAAAAATATCATAGAACATAAAAAGTAGGAAACTTAATTCTCTATAAAAAAGGTCTCTTAACATTTTGCCATAGCTCGCTTCGTTTCCGAGATATTTGCAGATTTATCTCAAGGGAAGGGGCCTAACGGACATATTTCGAGATATTTCTTCTTCTTGTTGTTCTTCTTCTGCACAGCTAAACTGGAAGTGGCATTTCCAGCTCGCAATAGTGCAGAGTTATCTCAAAGAAAGGAGCCACGGTGTTTCTGTATCTCTATTATGTTGGTGCGGCTTCGGAACTTTTAAATATCTTGATATATCTCGAGAACTACGCATCTGATCAAAAAATATCATAGAACATAAAAAGTAGGAAACTTAATTCTCTACAAAAAAGGTCTCTTAACATTTCGCCATAGCTCGCTTCGTTTCCGAGATATTTGCAGATTTATCTCAAGGGAAGGGGCCTGACGGACATATTTCGAGATATTTCTTCTTCTTGTTGTTCTTCTTCTGCACAGCTAAGCTAGAAGTGGCATTTGCGGCTCGCACTATTGCAGAGTTATCTCAAAGAAAGGGGCCACGGTGTTTCTGTATCTCTATTATGTTGGTGCGGCTTCGTAACTTTTAAATATCTAGATATATCTCGAAAACTACGCTTCTGATCAAAAAATATCATAGAACATAAATTGTAGGAAACATAATTCTCTACAAAAAAGGTCTCTTAACATTTTGCCATAGCTCGCTTGGTTTCCGAGATATTTGCAGATATATCTCAAGGGCAGGGGCCTGACGGACATATTTCGAGATATTTCTTCTTCTTGTTGTTCTTCTTCTGCACAGCTAAGCTGGAAGTGGCATTTACAGCTCGCAATAGTGCAGAGTTATCTCAAAGAAAGGAGCCGCGGTGTTTCTGTATCTCTAATATGTTGGTGCGGCTTCGGAACTTTTAAGTATCTCGATATATCTCGAAAACTACGCTTCTGATCAAAAAATATCATAGAACATAAATTGTAGGAAACATAATTCTCTACAAAAAACGTCTCTTAACATTTTGCCATAGCTCGCTTCGTTTCCGAGATATTTGCAGATTCAGCTCAAAGGAACTGGCCTGACGGACATATTTCGAGATATTTCTTCTTCTTGTTGTTCTTCCTCTGCACAGCTAAGCTGGAAGTGGCATTTGCAGCTCGCAATAGTGCAGAGTTATCTCAAAGAAAGGGGCCACGGTGTTTCTGTATCTCTATTATGTTGGTGCGGCTTCGGAACTTTTAAATATCTTGATATATCTCGAGAACTACGCGTCTGATCAAAAAATATCATAGAACATAAAAAGTAGGAAACAAAATTCTCTACAAAAAAGGTCTCTTAACATTTTGCCATAGCTCGCGTCGTTTCCGAGATATTTGCAGATTTATCTCAAGGGAAGGGGCCTGACGGACATATTTCGAGATATTTCTTCTTCTTGTTGTTCTTCTTCTGCACAGCTAAGCTCGAAGTGGCATTTGCAGCTCGCAATAGTGCAGAGTTATCTCAAAGAAAGAGGCCACGGTGTTTCTGTACCTCTATTATGTTGGTGCAGCTTCGGAACTTTTAAATATCTTGATATATCTCGAGAACTACGCATCTGATCAAAAAATATCATCAAACATAAAAAGTAGGAAACTTAATTCTCTACAAAAAAGGTCTCTTAACATTTTGCCATAGCTCTCTTCGTTTCCGAGATATTTACAGATTCAGCTCAAAGGAACTGGCCTGACGGACATATTTCGAGATATTTCTTCTTCTTGTTGTTCTTCCTCTGCACAGCTAAGCTGGAAGTGGCATTTGCAGCTCGCAATAGTGCAGAGTTATCTTAAAGAAAGGGGCCACGGTGTTTCTGTATCTCTATTATGTTGGTGCGGCTTCGGAACTTTTAAATATCTTGATATATCTCGAGAACTACGCATCTGATCAAAAAATGTCATAGAACATAAAAAGTAGGAAACTTAATTCTCTACAAAAAAGGTCTCTTAACATTTTGCCATAGCTCGCTTCGTTTCCGAGATATTTGCAGATTTATCTCAAGGGAAGGGGCCTGACGGACATATTTCGAGATATTTCTTCTTCTTGTTGTTCTTCTTCTGCACAGCTAAGCTGGAAGTGGCATTTGCCGCTCGCACTAGTGCAGAGTTATCTCAAAGAAAGGGGCCACGGTGTTTCTGTATCTGTATTATGTTGGTGCGGCTTCGGCACTTTTAAATATCTTGATATATCTCGAGAACTACGCATCTGATCAAAAAATATCATAGAAGATAAAAAGTAGGAAACGCAATTCTCTACAAAAAAGGTCTCTTAACATTTCGCCATAGCTCGCTTCGTTTCCGAGATATTTGCAGATTTATCTCAAGGGAAGGGGCCTGTCGGACATATTTCGAGATATTTCTTCTTCTTGTTGTTCTTCTTCTGCACAGCTAAGCTGGAAGTGGCATTTGCGGCTCGCACTAGTGCAGAGTTATCTCAAAGAAAGGGGCCACGGTGTTTCTGTATCTCTATTATGTTGGTGCGGCTTCGGAACTTTTAAATATCTCGATATATCTCGAAAACTACGCTTCTGATCGAAAAATATCATAGAACATGAATTGTAGGAAACATAATTCTCTACAAAAAACGTCTCTTAACATTTTGCCATAGCTCGCTTCGTTTCCGAGATATTTGCAGATTTATCTCAAGGGAAGGGGCCTGACGGATATATTTCGAGATATTTCTTCTTCTTGTTGTTCTTCTTCTGCACAGCTAAGCTCGAAGTGGCATTTGCAGCTCGCAATAGTGCAGAGTTATCTCAAAGAAAGAGGCCACGGTGTTTCTGTACCTCTATTATGTTGGTGCAGCTTCGGAACTTTTAAATATCTTGATATATCTCGAGAACTACGCATCTGATCAAAAAATATCATCAAACATAAAAAGTAGGAAACTTAATTCTCTACAAAAAAGGTCTCTTAACATTTTGCCATAGCTCTCTTCGTTTCCGAGATATTTGCAGATTCAGCTCAAAGGAACTGGCCTGACGGACATATTTCGAGATATTTCTTCTTCTTGTTGTTCTTCCTCTGCACAGCTAAGCTGGAAGTGGCATTTGCAGCTCGCAATAGTGCAGAGTTATCTTAAAGAAAGGGGCCACGGTGTTTCTGTATCTCTATTATGTTGGTGCGGCTTCGGAACTTTTAAATATCTCGATATATCTCGAAAACTACGCTTCTGATCGAAAAATATCATAGAACATAAATTGTAGGAAACATAATTCTCTACAAAAAACGTCTCTTAACATTTTGCCATAGCTCGCTTCGTTTCCGAGATATTTGCAGATTCAGCTCAAAGGAACGGGCCTGACGGACATATTTCGAGATACTTCTTTTTCTTGTTGTTCTTCCTCTGCACAGCTAAGCTGGAAGTGGCATTTGCAGCTCGCAATAGTGCAGAGTTATCTCAAAGAAAGGGGCCACGGTGTTTCTGTATCTCTATTATGTTGGTGCGGCTTCGGAACTTTTAAATATCTTGATATATCTCGAGAACTACGCATCTGATCAAAAAATGTCATAGAACATGAAAAGTAGGAAACTTAATTCTCTACAAAAAAGGTCTCTAAACATTTTGCCATAGCTCGCTTCGTTTCCGAGATATTTGCAGATTTATCTCAAGGGAAGGGGCCTGACGGACATATTTCGAGATATTTCTTCTTCTTGTTGTTCTTCTTCTGCACAGCTAAGCTGGAAGTGGCATTTGCGGCTCGCACTAGTGCAGAGTTATCTCAAAGAAAGGGGCCACGGTGTTTCTGTATCTCTATTATGTTGGTGCGGCTTCGGAACTTTTAAATATCTTGATATATCTCGAGAACTACGCATCTGATCAAAAAATATCATGGAACATGAAAAGTAGGAAACTTAATTCTCTACAAAAAAGGTCTCTTAACATTTTGCCATAGCTCTCTTCGTTTCCGAGATATTTGCAGATTTATCTCAAGGCAAGGGGCCTGACGGACATATTTCGAGATATTTCTTCTTCTTGTTGTTCTTCTTCTGCACAGCTAAGCTCGAAGTGGCATTTGCAGCTCGCAATAGTGCAGAGTTATCTCAAAGAAAGAGGCCACGGTGTTTCTGTACCTCTATTATGTTGGTGCAGCTTCGGAACTTTTAAATATCTTGATATATCTCGAGAACTACGCATCTGATCAAAAAATATCATCAAACATAAAAAGTAGGAAACTTAATTCTCTACAAAAAAGGTCTCTTAACATTTTGCCATAGCTCTCTTCGTTTCCGAGATATTTGCAGATTCAGCTCAAAGGAACTGGCCTGACGGACATATTTCGAGATATTTCTTCTTCTTGTTGTTCTTCCTCTGCACAGCTAAGCTGGAAGTGGCATTTGCAGCTCGCAATAGTGCAGAGTTATCTTAAAGAAAGGGGCCACGGTGTTTCTGTATCTCTATTATGTTGGTGCGGCTTCGGAACTTTTAAATATCTTGATATATCTCGAGAACTACGCATCTGATCAAAAAATGTCATAGAACATAAAAAGTAGGAAACTTAATTCTCTACAAAAAAGGTCTCTTAACATTTTGCCATAGCTCGCTTCGTTTCCGAGATATTTGCAGATTTATCTCAAGGGAAGGGGCCTGACGGACATATTTCGAGATATTTCTTCTTCTTGTTGTTCTTCTTCTGCACAGCTAAGCTGGAAGTGGCATTTGCGGCTCGCACTAGTGCAGAGTTATCTCAAAGAAAGGGGCCACGGTGTTTCTGTATCTGTATTATGTTGGTGCGGCTTCGGCACTTTTAAATATCTTGATATATCTCGAGAACTACGCATCTGATCAAAAAATATCATAGAAGATAAAAAGTAGGAAACTTAATTCTCTACAAAAAAGGTCTCTTAACATTTCGCCATAGCTCGCTTCGTTTCTGAGATATTTGCAGATTTATCTCAAGGGAAGGGGCCTGTCGGACATATTTCGAGATATTTCTTCTTCTTGTTGTTCTTCTTCTGCACAGCTAAGCTGGAAGTGGCATTTGCGGCTCGCACTAGTGCAGAGTTATCTCAAAGAAAGGGGCCACGGTGTTTCTGTATCTCTATTATGTTGGTGCGGCTTCGGAACTTTTAAATATCTCGATATATCTCGAAAACTACGCTTCTGATCGAAAAATATCATAGAACATAAATTGTAGGAAACATAATTCTCTACAAAAAACGTCTCTTAACATTTTGCCATAGCTCGCTTCGTTTCCGAGATATTTGCAGATTCAGCTCAAAGGAACGGGCCTGACGGACATATTTCGAGATACTTCTTTTTCTTGTTGTTCTTCCTCTGCACAGCTAAGCTGGAAGTGGCATTTGCAGCTCGCAATAGTGCAGAGTTATCTCAAAGAAAGGGGCCACGGTGTTTCTGTATCTCTATTATGTTGGTGCGGCTTCGGAACTTTTAAATATCTTGATATATCTCGAGAACTACGCATCTGATCAAAAAATGTCATAGAACATGAAAAGTAGGAAACTTAATTCTCTACAAAAAAGGTCTCTTAACATTTTGCAATAGCTCGCTTCGTTTCCGAGATATTTGCATATTTATCTCAAGGGAAGGGGCCTGACGGACATATTTCGAGATATTTCTTCTTCTTGTTGTTCTTCTTCTGCACAGCTAAGCTGGAAGTGGCATTTGCGGCTCGCACTAGTGCAGAGTTATCTCAAAGAAAGGGGCCACGGTGTTTCTGTATCTCTATTATGTTGGTGCGGCTTCGGAACTTTTAAATATCTCGATATATCTCGACAACTACGCTTCTGATCAAAAAATATCATAGAACATAAAAAGTAGGAAACTTAATTCTCTACAAAAAAGGTCTCTTAACATTTTGCCATAGCTCGCTTCGTTTCCGAGATATTTGCAGATTTATCTCAAGGGAAGGGGCCTAACGGACATATTTCGAGATATTTCTTCTTCTTGCTGTTCTTCTTCTGCACAGCTAAACTGGAAGTGGCATTTCCAGCTCGCAATAGTGCAGAGTTATCTCAAAGAAAGGGGCCACGGTGTTTCTGTATCTCTATTATGTTGGTGCGGCTTCGGAACTTTTAAATATCTTGATATATCTCGAGAACTACGCATCTGATCAAAAAATATCATAGAACACAAAAAGTAGGAAACTTAATTCTCTACAAAAAAGGTCTCTTAACATTTTGCCATAGCTCGCTTCGTTTCCGAGATATTTGCAGATTTATCTCAAGGGAAGGGGCCTGACGGACATATTTCGAGATATTTCTTCTTCTTGTTGTTCTTCTTCTGCACAGCTGAGCTGGAAGTGGCATTTGCAGGTCGCAATAGTGCAGAGTTATCTCAAAGAAAGGGGCCACGGTGTTTCTGTATCTCTATTATGTTGGTGCGGCTTCGGAAGTTTTAAATATTTCGATATATCTCGAAAACTACGCTTCTGATCAAAAAATATCATAGAGCGTAAATTGTAGGAAACATTATTCTCTACAAAAAAGGTCTCTTAACATTTTGCCATAGCTCGCTTCGTTTCCGAGATATTTGCAGATTCATCTCAAGGGAAGGGGTCTGACGGACATATTTCGAGATATTTCTTCTTCTTGTTGTTCTTCTTCTGCACAGCTAAGCTGGAAGTGGCATTTGCAGCTCGCAATAGTGCAGAGTTATCTCAAAGAGAGGGGCCACGGTGTTTCTGTATCTCTATTATGTTGGTGCGGCTTCGGAACTTTTAAATATCTTGATATATCTCGAGAACTACGCATCTGATCAAAAAATATCATAGAAGATAAAAAGTAGGAAACTTAATTCTCTACAAAAAAGGTCTCTTAACATTTTGCCATAGCTCGCTTCGTTTCCGAGATATTTGCATATTTATCTCAAGGGAAGGGGCCTGACGGACATATTTCGAGATATTTCTTCTTCTTGTTGTTCTTCTTCTGCACAGCTAAGCTGGAAGTGGCATTTGCGGCTCGCACTAGTGCAGAGTTATCTCAAAGAAAGGGGCCACGGTGTTTCTGTATCTCTATTATGTTGGTGCGGCTTCGGAACTTTTAAATATCTCGATATATCTCGAGAACTACGCATCTGATCAAAAAATATCATAGAACATGAAAAGTAGGAAACTTAATTCTCTACAAAAAAGGTCTCTTAACATTTTGCCATAGCTCTCTTCGTTTCCGAGATATTTGCAGATTTATCTCAAGGGAAGGGGCCTGACGGACATATTTCGAGATATTTCTTCTTCTTGTTGTTCTTCTTCTGCACAGCTAAGCTCGAAGTGGCATTTGCAGCTCGCAATAGTGCAGAGTTATCTCAAAGAAAGAGGCCACGGTGTTTCTGTACCTCTATTATGTTGGTGCAGCTTCGGAACTTTTAAATATCTTGATATATCTCGAGAACTACGCATCTGATCAAAAAATATCATCGAACATAAAAAGTAGGAAACTTAATTCTCTACAAAAATGGTCTCTTAACATTTTGCCATAGCTCTCTTCGTTTCCGAGATATTTGCAGATTCAGCTCAAAGGAACTGGCCTGACGGACATATTTCGAGATATTTCTTCTTCTTGTTGTTCTTCCTCTGCACAGCTAAGCTGGAAGTGGCATTTGCAGCTCGCAATAGTGCAGAGTTATCTCAAAGAAAGGGGCCACCGTGTTTCTGTATCTCTATTATGTTGGTGCGGCTTCGGAACTTTTAAATATCTCGATATATCTCGAAAACTACGCTTCTGATCAAAAAATATCATAGAACGTAGATTGTAGGAAACATAATTCTCTACAAAAAAGGTCTCTTAACATTTTGCCATAGCTCGCTTCGTTTCCGAGATATTTGCAGATTTATCTCAAGGGAAGGGGCCTAACGGACATATTTCGAGATATTTCTTCTTCTTGTTGTTCTCCTTCTGCACAGCTAAACTGGAAGTGGCATTTCCAGCTCGCAATAGTGCAGAGTTATCTCAAAGAAAGGGGACACGGTGTTTCTGTATCTCTATTATGTTGGTGCGGCTTCGGAACTTTTAAATATCTTGATATATCTCGAGAACTACGCATCTGATCAAAAAATATCATAGAACACAAAAAGTAGGAAACTTAATTCTCTACAAAAAAGGTCTCTTAACATTTTGCCATAGCTCGCTTCGTTTCCGAGATATTTGCATATTTATCTCAAGGGAAGGGGCCTGACGGACATATTTCGAGATATCTCTTCTTCTTGTTGTTCTTCTTCTGCACAGCTAAGCTGGAAGTGGCATTTGCGGCTCGCACTAGTGCAGAGTTATCTCAAAGAAAGGGGCCACGGTGTTTCTGTATCTCTATTATGTTGGTGCGGCTTCGGAACTTTTAAATATCTTGATATATCTCGAGAACTACGCATCTGATCAAAAAATATCATAGAACATGAAAAGTAGGAAACTTAATTCTCTACAAAAAAGGTCTCTTAACATTTTGCCATAGCTCTCTTCGTTTCCGAGATATTTGCAGATTTATCTCAAGGGAAGGGGCCTGACGGACATATTTCGAGATATTTCTTCTTCTTGTTGTTCTTCTTCTGCACAGCTAAGCTCGAAGTGGCATTTGCAGCTCGCAATAGTGCAGAGTTATCTCAAAGAAAGGGGCCACGGTGTTTCTGTATCTCTATTATGTTGGTGCGGCTTCGGAACTTTTAAATATCTCGATATATCTCGAAAACTACGCTTCTGATCAAAAAATATCATAGAACGTAAATTGTAGGAAACATTATTCTCTACAAAAAAGGTCTCTTAACATTTTGCCATAGCTCGCTTCGTTTCCGAGATATTTGCAGATTTATCTCAAGGGAAGTGGCCTGACGGACATATTTCGAGATATTTCTTCTTCTTGTTGTTCTTCTTCTCCACAGCTAAGCTGGAAGTGGCATTTGCAGCTCGCAATAGTGCAGAGTTATCTCAAAGAGAGGGGCCACGGTGTTTCTGTATCTCTATTATGTTGGTGCGGCTTCGGAACTTTTAAATATCTTGATATATCTCGAGAACTACGCATCTGATCAAAAAATATCATAGAAGATAAAAAGTAGGAAACTTAATTCTCTACAAAAAAGGTCTCTTAACATTTTGCCATAGCTCGCTTCGTTTCCGAGATATTTGCATATTTATCTCAAGGGAAGGGGCCTGACGGACATATTTCGAGATATCTCTTCTTCTTGTTGTTCTTCTTCTGCACAGCTAAGCTGGAAGTGGCATTTGCGGCTCGCACTAGTGCAGAGTTATCTCAAAGAAAGGGGCCACGGTGTTTCTGTATCTCTATTATGTTGGTGCGGCTTCGGAACTTTTAAATATCTTGATATATCTCGAGAACTACGCATCTGATCAAAAAATATCATAGAACATGAAAAGTAGGAAACTTAATTCTCTACAAAAAAGGTCTCTTAACATTTTGCCATAGCTCTCTTCGTTTCCGAGATATTTGCAGATTTATCTCAAGGGAAGGGGCCTGACGGACATATTTCGAGATATTTCTTCTTCTTGTTGTTCTTCTTCTGCACAGCTAAGCTCGAAGTGGCATTTGCAGCTCGCAATAGTGCAGAGTTATCTCAAAGAAAGAGGCCACGGTGTTTCTGTACCTCTATTATGTTGGTGCAGCTTCGGAACTTTTAAATATCTTGATATATCTCGAGAACTACGCATCTGATCAAAAAATATCATCGAACATAAAAAGTAGGAAACTTAATTCTCTACAAAAATGGTCTCTTAACATTTTGCCATAGCTCTCTTCGTTTCCGAGATATTTGCAGATTCAGCTCAAAGGAACTGGCCTGACGGACATATTTCGAGATATTTCTTCTTCTTGTTGTTCTTCCTCTGCACAGCTAAGCTGGAAGTGGCATTTGCAGCTCGCAATAGTGCAGAGTTATCTCAAAGAAAGGGGCCACCGTGTTTCTGTATCTCTATTATGTTGGTGCGGCTTCGGAACTTTTAAATATCTCGATATATCTCGCAAACTACGCTTCTGATCAAAAAATATCATAGAACATAAATTGTAGGAAACATAATTCTCTACAAAAAAGGTCTCTTAACATTTTGCCATAGCTCGCTTCGTTTCCGAGATATTTGCAGATTTATCTCAAGGGAAGGGGCCTAACGGACATATTTCGAGATATTTCTTCTTCTTGTTGTTCTTCTTCTGCACAGCTGAGCTGGAAGTGGCATTTGCAGGTCGCAATAGTGCAGAGTTATCTCAAAGAAAGGGGCCACGGTGTTTCTGTATCTCTATTATGTTGGTGCGGCTTCGGAGCTTTTAAATATCTCGATATATCTCGAAAACTACGCTTCTGATCAAAAAATATCATAGAACGTAAATTGTAGGAAACATTATTCTCTACAAAAAAGTTCTCTTAACATTTTGCCATAGCTCGCTTCGTTTCCGAGATATTTGCAGATTTATCTCAAGGGAAGTGGCCTGACGGACATATTTCGAGATATTTCTTCTTCTTGTTGTTCTTCTTCTGCACAGCTAAGCTGGAAGTGGCATTTGCAGCTCGCAATAGTGCAGAGTTATCCCAAAGAAAGGGGCCACGGTGTTTCTGTATCTCTATTATGTTGGTGCGGCTTCGGAACTTTTAAATATCTTGATATATCTCGAGAACTACGCATCTGATCAAAAAATATCAGACTACATAGAAAGCAGGAAACTTAATTCTCTACAAGAAAGGTCTCTAAACATTTTGCCATAGCTCGCTTCGTTTCCGAGATATTTGCAGATTTATCTCAAGGGAAGGGGCCTGACGGACATATTTCGAGATATTTCTTCTTCTTGTTGTTCTTCTTCTGCACAGCTAAGCTGGAAGTGGCATTTGCAGCTCGCAATAGTGCAGAGTTATCTCAAAGAAAGGGGCCACGGTGTTTCTGTATCTCTATTATGTTGGTGCGGCTTCGGAACTTTTAAATATCTCGATATATCTCGAAAACTACGCTTCTGATCAAAAAATATCATAGAACATGAAAAGTAGGAAACTTAATTCTCTACAAAAAAGGTCACTTAACATTTTGCCATAGCTCGCTTCGTTTCCGAGATATTTGCAGATTCATCTCAAGGGAAGGGGTCTGACGGACATATTTCGAGATATTTCTTCTTCTTGTTGTTCTTCTTCTGCACAGCTAAGCTCGAAGCGGCATTTGCAGCTCGCAATAGTGCAGGGTTATCTCAAAGAAAGAGGCCACGGTGTTTCTGTACCTCTATTATGTTGGTGCAGCTTCGGAACTTTTAAATATCTTGATATATCTCGAGAACTACGCATCTGATCAAAAAATATCATACTACATAAAAAGTAGGAAACTTAATTCTCTACAAGAAAGGTCTCTAAACATTTTGCCATAGCTCGCTTCGTTTCCGAGATATTTGCAGATTTATCTCAAGGGAAGGGGCCTGACGGACATATTTCGAGATATTTCTTCTTCTTGTTGTTCTTCTTCTGCACAGCTAAGCTGGAAGTGGCAGTTGCAGCTCGCAATAGTGCAGAGTTATCTCAAAGAAAGGGGCCACGGTGTTTCTGTATCTCTATTATGTTGGTGCGGCTTCGGAACTTTTAAATATCTCGATATATCTCGAAAACTACGCTTCTGATCAAAAAATATCATAGAACATAAAAAGTAGGAAACTTAATTCTCTACAAAAAAGGTCTCTTAAGATTTTGCTATAGCTCGCTTCGTTTCCGAGATATTTGCAGATTCATCTCAAGGGAAGGGGTCTGACGGACATATTTCGAGATATGTCTTCTTCTTGTTGTTCTTCTTCTGCACAGCTAAGCTCGAAGCGGCATTTGCAGCTCGCAATAGTGCAGAGTTATCTCAAAGAAAGAGGCCACGGTGTTTCTGTACCTCTATTATGTTGGTGCAGCTTCGGAACTTTTAAATATCTTGATATATCTCGAGAACTACGCATCTGATCAAAAAATATCATACAACATAAAAAGTAGGAAACTTAATTCTCTACAAAAAAGGTCTCATAACATTTTGCCATAGCTCGCTTCGTTTCCGAGATATTTGCAGATTTATCTCAAGGGAAGGGGCCTAACGGACATATTTCGAGATATTTCTTCTTCTTGTTGTTCTTCTTCTGCACAGCTAAACTGGAAGTGGCATTTCCAGCTCGCAATAGTGCAGAGTTATCTCAAAGAAAGGAGCCACGGTGTTTCTATATCTCTATTATGTTGGTGCGGCTTCGGAACTTTTAAATATCTTGATATATCTCGAGAACTACGCATCTGATCAAAAAATATCATAGAACATAAAAAGTAGGAAACTTAATTCTCTACAAAAAAGGTCTCTTAACATTTTGCCATACCTCGCTTCGTTTCCGAGATATTTGCAGATTTATCTCAAGGGAAGGGGCCTGACGGACATATTTCGAGATATTTCTTCTTCTTGTTGTTCTTCTTCTGCACAGCTAAGCTGGAAGTGGCATTTGCGGCTCGCACTAGTGCAGAGTTATCTCAAAGAAAGGGGCCACGGTGTTTCTGTATCTCTATTATGTTGGTGCGGCTTCGGAACTTTTAAATATCTTGATATATCTCGAGAACTACGCATCTGATCAAAAAATATCATAGAACATGAAAAGTAGGAAACTTAATTCTCTACAAAAAAGGTCTCTTAACATTTTGCCATAGCTCTCTTCCTTTCCGAGATATTTGCAGATTTATCTCAAGGGAAGGGGCCTGACGGACATATTTCGAGATATTTCTTCTTCTTGTTGTTCTTCTTCTGCACAGCTAAGCTCGAAGTGGCATTTGCAGCTCGCAATAGTGCAGAGTTATCTCAAAGAAAGGGGCCACGGTGTTTCTGTATCTCTACTATGTTAGTGCGGCTTCGGAACTTTTAAATATCTCGATATATCTCGAAAACTACGCTTCTGATCAAAAAATATCATAGAACGTAAATTGTAGGAAACATTATTCTCTACAAAAAAGGTCTCTTAACATTTTGCCATAGCTCGCTTCGTTTCCGAGATATTTGCAGATTTATCTCAAGGGAAGTGGCCTGACGGACATATTTCGAGATATTTCTTCTTCTTGTTGTTCTTCTTCTGCACAGCTAAGCTGGAAGTGGCATTTGCAGCTCGCAATAGTGCAGAGTTATCTCAAAGAGAGGGGCCACGGTGTTTCTGTATCTCTATTATGTTGGTGCGGCTTCGGAACTTTTAAATATCTTGATATATCTCGAGAACTACGCATCTGATCAAAAAATATCATAGAAGATAAAAAGTAGGAAACTTAATTCTCTACAAAAAAGGTCTCTTAACATTTTGCCATAGCTCGCTTCGTTTCCGAGATATTTGCATATTTATCTCAAGGGAAGGGGCCTGACGGACATATTTCGAGATATCTCTTCTTCTTGTTGTTCTTCTTCTGCACAGCTAAGCTGGAAGTGGCATTTGCGGCTCGCACTAGTGCAGAGTTATCTCAAAGAAAGGGGCCACGGTGTTTCTGTATCTCTATTATGTTGGTGCGGCATCGGAACTTTTAAATATCTTGATATATCTCGAGAACTACGCATCTGATCAAAAAATATCATAGAACATGAAAAGTAGGAAACTTAATTCTCTACAAAAAAGGTCTCTTAACATTTTGCCATAGCTCTCTTCGTTTCCGAGATATTTGCAGATTTATCTCAAGGGAAGGGGCCTGACGGACATATTTCGAGATATTTCTTCTTCTTGTTGTTCTTCTTCTGCACAGCTAAGCTCGAAGTGGCATTTGCAGCTCGCAATAGTGCAGAGTTATCTCAAAGAAAGAGGCCACGGTGTTTCTGTACCTCTATTATGTTGGTGCAGCTTCGGAACTTTTAAATATCTTGATATATCTCGAGAACTACGCATCTGATCAAAAAATATCATCGAACATAAAAAGTAGGAAACTTAATTCTCTACAAAAATGGTCTCTTAACATTTTGCCATACCTCTCTTCGTTTCCGAGATATTTGCAGATTCAGCTCAAAGGAACTGGTCTGACGGACATATTTCGAGATATTTCTTCTTCTTGTTGTTCTTCCTCTGCACAGCTAAGCTGGAAGTGGCATTTGCAGCTCGCAATAGTGCAGAGTTATCTCAAAGAAAGGGGCCACCGTGTTTCTCTATCTCTATTATGTTGGTGCGGCTTCGGAACTTTTAAATATCTCGATATATCTCGAAAACTACGCTTCTGATCAAAAAATATCATAGAACATAAATTGTAGGAAACATAATTCTCTACAAAAAAGGTCTCTTAACATTTTGCCATAGCTCGCTTCGTTTCCGAGATATTTGCAGATTTATCTCAAGGGAAGGGGCCTAACGGACATATTTCGAGATATTTCTTCTTCTTGTTGTTCTTCTTCTGCACAGCTAAACTGGAAGTGGCATTTCCAGCTCGCAATAGTGCAGAGTTATCTCAAAGAAAGGGGACACGGTGTTTCTGTATCTCTATTATGTTGGTGCGGCTTCGGAACTTTTAAATATCTTGATATATCTCGAGAACTACGCATCTGATCAAAAAATATCAGACTACATAGAAAGCAGGAAACTTAATTCTCTACAAGAAAGGTCTCTAAACATTTTGCCATAGCTCGCTTCGTTTCCGAGATATTTGCAGATTTATCTCAAGGGAAGGGGCCTGACGGACATATTTCGAGATATTTCTTCTTCTTGTTGTTCTTCTTCTGCACAGCTAAGCTGGAAGTGGCAGTTGCAGCTCGCAATAGTGCAGAGTTATCTCAAAGAAAGGGGCCACGGTGTTTCTGTATCTCTATTATGTTGGTGCGGCTTCGGAACTTTTAAATATCTCGATATATCTCGAAAACTACGCTTCTGATCAAAAAATATCATAGAACATAAAAAGTAGCAAACTTAATTCTCTACAAAAGAGGTCTCTTAAGATTTTGCTATAGCTCGCTTCGTTTCCGAGATATTTGCAGATTCATCTCAAGGGAAGGGGTCTGACGGACATATTTCGAGATATTTCTTCTTCTTGTTGTTCTTCTTCTGCACAGCTAAGCTCGAAGCGGCATTTGCAGCTCGCAATAGTGCAGAGTTATCTCAAAGAAAGAGGCCACGGTGTTTCTGTACCTCTATTATGTTGGTGCAGCTTCGGAACTTTTAAATATCTTGATATATCTCGAGAACTACGCATCTGATCAAAAAATATCATGGAACATAAAAAGTAGGAAACTTAATTCTCTACAAAAAAGGTCTCTTAACATTTTGCAATAGCTCGCTTCGTTTCCGAGATATTTGCAGATTCATCTCAAGGGAAGGGGTCTGACGGACATATTTCGAGATATTTCTTCTTCTTGTTGTTCTTCTTCTGCACAGCTAAGCTGGAAGTGGCATTTGCAGCTCGCAATAGTGCAGAGTTATCTCAAAGAAAGGGGCCACGGTGTTTCTGTATCTCTATTATGTTGGTGCGGCTTCGGGACTTTTAAATATCTCGATATATCTCGAAAACTACGCTTCTGATCAAAAAATATCATACAACATAAAAAGTAGGAAACTTAATTCTCTACAAAAAAGGTCTCATAACATTTTGCCATAGCTCGCTTCGTTTCCGAGATATTTGCAGATTTATCTCAAGGGAAGGGGCCTAACGGACATATTTCGAGATATTTCTTCTTCTTGTTGTTCTTCTTCTGCACAGCTAAACTGGAAGTGGCATTTCCAGCTCGCAATAGTGCAGAGTTATCTCAAAGAAAGGAGCCACGGTGTTTCTATATCTCTATTATGTTGGTGCGGCTTCGGAACTTTTAAATATCTTGATATATCTCGAGAACTACGCATCTGATCAAAAAATATCATAGAACATAAAAAGTAGGAAACTTAATTCTCTACAAAAAAGGTCTCTTAACATTTTGCCATACCTCGCTTCGTTTCCGAGATATTTGCAGATTTATCTCAAGGGAAGGGGCCTGACGGACATATTTCGAGATATTTCTTCTTCTTGTTGTTCTTCTTCTGCACAGCTAAGCTGGAAGTGGCATTTGCGGCTCGCACTAGTGCAGAGTTATCTCAAAGAAAGGGGCCACGGTGTTTCTGTATCTCTATTATGTTGGTGCGGCTTCGGAACTTTTAAATGTCTCGATATATCTCGAAAACTACGCTTCTGATCAAAAAATATCATAGAACATAAATTGTAGGAAACATAATTCTCTACAAAACAGGTCTCTTAACATTTTGCCATAGCTCGCTTCGTTTCCGAGATATTTGCAGATTCATCTCAAGGGAAGGGGTCTGACGGACATATTTCGAGATATTTCTTCTTCTTGTTGTTCTTCTTCTGCACAGCTAAGCTCGAAGCGGCATTTGCAGCTCGCAATAGTGCAGAGTTATCTCAAAGAAAGAGGCCACGGTGTTTCTGTACCTCTATTATGTTGGTGCAGCTTCGGAACTTTTAAATATCTTGATATATCTCGAGAACTACGCATCTGATCAAAAAATATCATCGAACATAGAAAGTAGGAAACTTAATTCTCTACAAAAAAGGTCTCTTAACATTTTGCCATAGCTCGCTTCGTTTCCGAGATATTTGCAGATTTATCTCAAGGGAAGTGGCCTGACGGACATATTTCGAGATATTTCTTCTTCTTGTTGTTCTTCTTCTGCACAGCTAAGCTGGAAGTGGCATTTGCAGCTCGCAATAGTGCAGAGTTATCCCAAAGAAAGGGGCCACGGTGTTTCTGTATCTCTATTATGTTGGTGCGGCTTCGGAACTTTTAAATATCTCGATATATCTCGAAAACTACGCTTCTGATCAAAAAATATCATAGAACGTAAATTGTAGGAAACATTATTCTCTACAAAAAAGGTCTCTTAACATTTTGCCATAGCTCGCTTCGTTTCCGAGATATTTGCAGATTTATCTCAAGGGAAGTGGCCTGACGGACATATTTCGAGATATTTCTTCTTCTTGTTGTTCTTCTTCTGCACAGCTAAGCTGGAAGTGGCATTTGCAGCTCGCAATAGTGCAGAGTTATCCCAAAGAAAGGAGCCACGGTGTTTCTGTATCTCTATTATGTTGGTGCGGCTTCGGAACTTTTAAATATCTTGATATATCTCGAGAACTACGCATCTGATGAAAAAATATCATACTACATAAAAAGTAGGAAACTTAATTCTCTACAAGAAAGGTCTCTAAACATTTTGCCATAGCTCGCTTCGTTTCCGAGATATTTGCAGATTTATCTCAAGGGAAGGGGCCCGACGGACATATTTCGAGATATTTCTTCTTCTTGTTGTTCTTCTTCTGCACAGCTAAGCTGGAAGTGGCATTTGCAGCTCGCAATAGTGCAGAGTTATCTCAAAGAAAGGGGCCACGGTGTTTCTGTATCTCTATTATGTTGGTGCGGCTTCGGAACTTTTAAATATCTCGATATATCTCGAAAACTACGCTTCTGATCAAAAAATATCATAGAACATAAAAAGTAGGAAACTTAATTCTCTACAAAAAAGGTCTCTTAAGATTTTGCTATAGCTCGCTTCGTTTCCGAGATATTTGCAGATTCATCTCAAGGGAAGGGGTCTGACGGACATATTTCGAGATATTTCTTCTTCTTGTTGTTCTTCTTTTGCACAGCTAAGCTCGAAGCGGCATTTGCAGCTCGCAATAGTGCAGAGTTATCTCAAAGAAAGAGGCCACGGTGTTTCTGTACCTCTATTATGTTGGTGCAGCTTCGGAACTTTTAAATATCTTGATATATCTCGAGAACTACGCATCTGATCAAAAAATATCATCGAACATAAAAAGTAGGAAACTTAATTCTCTACAAAAAAGGTCTCTTAACATTTTGCCATAGCTCGCTTCGTTTCCGAGATATTTGCAGATTTATCTCAAGGGAAGTGGCCTGACGGACATATTTCGAGATATTTCTTCTTCTTGTTGTTCTTCTTCTGCACAGCTAAGCTGGAAGTGGCATTTGCAGCTCGCAATAGTGCAGAGTTATCCCAAAGAAAGGGGCCACGGTGTTTCTGTATCTCTATTATGTTGGTGCGGCTTCGGAACTTTTAAATATCTTGATATATCTCGAGAACTACGCATCTGATCAAAAAATATCATAGAAGATAAAAAGTAGGAAACTTAATTCTCTACAAAAAAGGTCTCTTAACATTTTGCCATAGCTCGCTTCGTTTCCGAGATATTTGCATATTTATCTCAAGGGAAGGGGCCTGACGGACATATTTCGAGATATTTCTTCTTCTTGTTGTTCTTCTTCTGCACAGCTAAGCTGGAAGTGGCATTTGCGGCTCGCACTAGTGCACAGTTATCTCAAAGAAAGGGGCCACGGTGTTTCTGTATCTCTATTATGTTGGTGCGGCTTCGGAACTTTTAAATATCTCGATATATCTCGAGAACTACGCATCTGATCAAAAAATATCATAGAACATGAAAAGTAGGAAACTTAATTCTCTACAGAAAAGGTCTCTTAACATTTTGCCATAGCTCTCTTCGTTT
Source organism: Osmia lignaria lignaria (assembly GCF_051020975.1). Lineage (NCBI taxonomy): Eukaryota > Metazoa > Arthropoda > Insecta > Hymenoptera > Megachilidae > Osmia > Osmia lignaria. The sequence goes on from NW_027478161.1 coordinate 17,568,529, forward strand.
CCGAGATATTTGCAGATTTATCTCAAGGGAAGGGGCCTGACGGACATATTTCGAGATATTTCTTCTTCTTGTTGTTCTTCTTCTGCACAGCTAAGCTCGAAGTGGCATTTGCAGCTCGCAATAGTGCAGAGTTATCTCAAAGAAAGAGGCCACGGTGTTTCTGTACCTCTATTATGTTGGTGCAGCTTCGGAACTTTTAAATATCTTGATATATCTCGAGAACTACGCATCTGATCAAAAAATATCATCGAACACAAAAAGTAGGAAACTTAATTCTCTACAAAAATGGTCTCTTAACATTTTGCCATAGCTCTCTTCGTTTCCGAGATATTTGCAGATTCAGCTCAAAGGAACTGGCCTGACGGACATATTTCGAGATATTTCTTCTTCTTGTTGTTCTTCCTCTGCACAGCTAAGCTGGAAGTGGCATTTGCAGCTCGCAATAGTGCAGAGTTATCTCAAAGAAAGCGGCCACCGTGTTTCTGTATCTCTATTATGTTGGTGCGGCTTCGGAACTTTTAAATATCTCGATATATCTCGAAAACTACGCTTCTGATCAAAAAATATCATAGAACATAAATTGTAGGAAACATAATTCTCTACAAAAAAGGTCTCTTAACATTTTGCCATAGCTCGCTTCGTTTCCGAGATATTTGCAGATTTATCTCAAGGGAAGGGGCCTAACGGACATATTTCGAGATATTTCTTCTTCTTGTTGTTCTTCTTCTGCACAGCTAAACTGGAAGTGGCATTTCCAGCTCGCAATAGTGCAGAGTTATCTCAAAGAAAGGGGACACGGTGTTTCTGTATCTCTATTATGTTGGTGCGGCTTCGGAACTTTTAAATATCTTGATATATCTCGAGAACTACGCATCTGATCAAAAAATATCATAGAACACAAAAAGTAGGAAACTTAATTCTCTACAAAAAAGGTCTCTTAACATTTTGCCATAGCTCGCTTCGTTTCCGAGATATTTGCAGATTTATCTCAAGGGAAGGGGCCTGACGGACATATTTCGAGATATTTCTTCTTCTTGTTGTTCTTCTTCTGCACAGCTGAGCTGGAAGTGGCATTTGCAGGTCGCAATAGTGCAGAGTTATCTCAAAGAAACGGGCCACGGTGTTTCTGTATCTCTATTATGTTGGTGCGGCTTCGGAACTTTTAAATATCTCGATATATCTCGAAAACTACGCTTCTGATCAAAAAATATCATAGAACGTAAATTGTAGGAAACATTATTCGCTACAAAAAAGGTCTCTTAACATTTTGCCATAGCTCGCTTCGTTTCCGAGATATTTGCAGATTTATCTCAAGGGAAGTGGCCTGACGGACATATTTCGAGATATTTCTTCTTCTTGTTGTTCTTCTTCTGCACAGCTAAGCTGGAAGTGGCATTTGCAGCTCGCAATAGTGCAGAGTTATCTCAAAGAGAGGGGCCACGGTGTTTCTGTATCTCTATTATGTTGGTGCGGCTTCGGAACTTTTAAATATCTTGATATATCTCGAGAACTACGCATCTGATCAAAAAATATCATAGAAGATAAAAAGTAGGAAACTTAATTCTCTACAAAAAAGGTCTCTTAACATTTTGCCATAGCTCGCTTCGTTTCCGAGATATTTGCATATTTATCTCAAGGGAAGGGGCCTGACGGACATATTTCGAGATATCTCTTCTTCTTGTTGTTCTTCTTCTGCACAGCTAAGCTGGAAGTGGCATTTGCGGCTCGCACTAGTGCAGAGTTATCTCAAAGAAAGGGGCCACGGTGTTTCTGTATCTCTATTATGTTGGTGCGGCTTCGGAACTTTTAAATATCTTGATATATCTCGAGAACTACGCATCTGATCAAAAAATATCATAGAACATGAAAAGTAGGAAACTTAATTCTCTACAAAAAAGGTCTCTTAACATTTTGCCATAGCTCTCTTCGTTTCCGAGATATTTGCAGATTTATCTCAAGGGAAGGGGCCTGACGGACATATTTCGAGATATTTCTTTTCTTGTTGTTCTTCTTCTGCACAGCTAAGCTCGAAGTGGCATTTGCAGCTCCCAATAGTGCAGAGTTATCTCAAAGAAAGAGGCCACGGTGTTTCTGTACCTCTATTATGTTGGTGCAGCTTCGGAACTTTTAAATATCTTGATATATCTCGAGAACTACGCATCTGATCAAAAAATATCATCGAACATAAAAAGTAGGAAACTTAATTCTCTACAAAAATGGTCTCTTAACATTTTGCCATAGCTCTCTTCGTTTCCGAGATATTTGCAGATTCAGCTCAAAGGAACTGGCCTGACGGACATATTTCGAGATATTTCTTCTTCTTGTTGTTCTTCCTCTGCACAGCTAAGCTGGAAGTGGCATTTGCAGCTCGCAATAGTGCAGAGTTATCTCAAAGAAAGGGGCCACCGTGTTTCTCTATCTCTATTATGTTGGTGCGGCTTCGGAACTTTTAAATATCTCGATATATCTCGAAAACTACGCTTCTGATCAAAAAATATCATAGAACATAAATTGTAGGAAACATAATTCTCTACAAAAAAGGTCTCTTAACATTTTGCCATAGCTCGCTTCGTTTCCGAGATATTTGCAGATTTATCTCAAGGGAAGGGGCCTAACGGACATATTTCGAGATATTTCTTCTTCTTGTTGTTCTTCTTCTGCACAGCTAAACTGGAAGTGGCATTTCCAGCTAGCAATAGTGCAGAGTTATCTCAAAGAAAGGGGACACGGTGTTTCTGTATCTCTATTATGTTGGTGCGGCTTCGGAACTTTTAAATATCTTGATATATCTCGAGAACTACGCATCTGATCAAAAAATATCATAGAACACAAAAAGTAGGAAACTTAATTCTCTACAAAAAAGGTCTCTTAACATTTTGCCATAGCTCGCTTCGTTTCCGAGATATTTGCAGATTTATCTCAAGGGAAGGGGCCTGACGGACATATTTCGAGATATTTCTTCTTCTTGTTGTTCTTCTTCTGCACAGCTGAGCTGGAAGTGGCATTTGCAGGTCGCAATAGTGCAGAGTTATCTCAAAGAAAGGGGCCACGGTGTTTCTGTATCTCTATTATGTTGGTGCGGCTTCGGAGCTTTTAAATATCTCGATATATCTCGAAAACTACGCTTCTGATCAAAAAATATCATAGAACGTAAATTGTAGGAAACATTATTCTCTACAAAAAAGTTCTCTTAACATTTTGCCATAGCTCGCTTCGTTTCCGAGATATTTGCAGATTTATCTCAAGGGAAGTGGCCTGACGGACATATTTCGAGATATTTCTTCTTCTTGTTGTTCTTCTTCTGCACAGCTAAGCTGGAAGTGGCATTTGCAGCTCGCAATAGTGCAGACTTATCCCAAAGAAAGGGGCCACGGTGTTTCTGTATCTCTATTATGTTGGTGCGGCTTCGGAACTTTTAAATATCTTGATATATCTCGAGAACTACGCATCTGATCAAAAAATATCAGACTACATAGAAAGTAGGAAACTTAATTCTCTACAAGAAAGGTCTCTAAACATTTTGCCATAGCTCGCTTCGTTTCCGAGATATTTGCAGATTTATCTCAAGGGAAGGGGCCTGACGGACATATTTCGAGATATTTCTTCTTCTTGTTGTTCTTCTTCTGCACAGCTAAGCTGGAAGTGGCATTTGCAGCTCGCAATAGTGCAGAGTTATCTCAAAGAAAGGGGCCACGGTGTTTCTGTATCTCTATTATGTTGGTGCGGCTTCGGAACTTTTAAATATCTCGATATATCTCGAAAACTACGCTTCTGATCAAAAAATATCATAGAACATAAAAAGTAGGAAACTTAATTCTCTACAAAAAAGGTCACTTAACATTTTGCCATAGCTCGCTTCGTTTCCGAGATATTTGCAGATTCATCTCAAGGGAAGGGGTCTGACGGACATATTTCGAGATATTTCTTCTTCTTGTTGTTCTTCTTCTGCACAGCTAAGCTCGAAGCGGCATTTGCAGCTCGCAATAGTGCAGAGTTATCTCAAAGAAAGAGGCCACGGTGTTTCTGTACCTCTATTATGTTGGTGCAGCTTCGGAACTTTTAAATATCTTGATATATCTCGAGAACTACGCATCTGATCAAAAAATATCATACTACATAAAAAGTAGGAAACTTAATTCTCTACAAGAAAGGTCTCTAAACATTTTGCCATAGCTCGCTTCGTTTCCGAGATATTTGCAGATTTATCTCAAGGGAAGGGGCCTGACGGACATATTTCGAGATATTTCTTCTTCTTGTTGTTCTTCTTCTGCACAGCTAAGCTGGAAGTGGCATTTGCAGCTCGCAATAGTGCAGAGTTATCTCAAAGAAAGGGGCCACGGTGTTTCTGTATCTCTATTATGTTGGTGCGGCTTCGGAACTTTTAAATATCTCGATATATCTCGAAAACTACGCTTCTGATCAAAAAATATCATAGAACATAAAAAGTAGGAAACTTAATTCTCTACAAAAAAGGTCTCTTAAGATTTTGCTATAGCTCGCTTTGTTTCCGAGATATTTGCAGATTCATCTCAAGGGAAGGGGTCTGACGGACATATTTCGAGATATTTCTTCTTCTTGTTGTTCTTCTTCTGCACAGCTAAGCACGAAGCGGCATTTGCAGCTCGCAATAGTGCAGAGTTATCTCAAAGAAAGAGGCCACGGTGTTTCTGTACCTCTATTATGTTGGTGCAGCTTCGGAACTTTTAAATATCTTGATATATCTCGAGAACTACGCATCTGATCAAAAAATATCATCGAACATAAAAAGTAGGAAACTTAATTCTCTACAAAAAAGGTCTCTTAACATTTTGCAATAGCTCGCTTCGTTTCCGAGATATTTGCAGATTCATCTCAAGGGAAGGGGTCTGACGGACATATTTCGAGATATTTCTTCTTCTTGTTGTTCTTCTTCTGCACAGCTAAGCTGGAAGTGGCATTTGCAGCTCGCAATAGTGCAGTGTTATCTCAAAGAAAGGGGCCACGGTGTTTCTGTATCTCTATTATGTTGGTGCGGCTTCGGGACTTTTAAATATCTCGATATATCTCGAAAACTACGCTTCTGATCAAAAATATCATACAACATAAAAAGTAGGAAACTTAATTCTCTACAAAAAAGGTCTCATAACATTTTGCCATAGCTCGCTTCGTTTCCGAGATATTTGCAGATTTATCTCAAGGGAAGGGGCCTAACGGACATATTTCGAGATATTTCTTCTTCTTGTTGTTCTTCTTCTGCACAGCTAAACTGGAAGTGGCATTTCCAGCTCGCAATAGTGCAGAGTTAGCTCAAAGAAAGGAGCCACGGTGTTTCTATATCTCTATTATGTTGGTGCGGCTTCGGAACTTTTAAATATCTTGATATATCTCGAGAACTACGCATCTGATCAAAAAATATCATAGAACATAAAAAGTAGGAAACTTAATTCTCTACAAAAAAGGTCTCTTAACATTTTGCCATAGCTCGCTTCGTTTCCGAGATATTTGCAGATTTATCTCAAGGGAAGGGGCCTGACGGACATATTTCGAGATATTTCTTCTTCTTGTTGTTCTTCTTCTGCACAGCTGAGCTGGAAGTGGCATTTGCAGGTCGCAATAGTGCAGAGTTATCTCAAAGAAACGGGCCACGGTGTTTCTGTATCTCTATTATGTTGGTGCGGCTTCGGTACTTTTAAATATCTCGATATATCTCGAAAACTACGCTTCTGATCAAAAAATATCATAGAACGTAAATTGTAGGAAACATTATTCTCTACAAAAAAGGTCTCTTAACATTTTGCCATAGCTCGCTTCGTTTCCGAGATATTTGCAGATTTATCTCAAGGGAAGTGGCCTGACGGACATATTTCGAGATATTTCTTCTTCTTGTTGTTCTTCTTCTGCACAGCTAAGCTGGAAGTGGCATTTGCAGCTCGCAATAGTGCAGAGTTATCTCAAAGAGAGGGGCCACGGTGTTTCTGTATCTCTATTATGTTGGTGCGGCTTCGGAACTTTTAAATATCTTGATATATCTCGAGAACTACGCATCTGATCAAAAAATATCATAGAAGATAAAAAGTAGGAAACTTAATTCTCCACAAAAAAGGTCTCTTAACATTTTGCCATAGCTCGCTTCGTTTCCGAGATATTTGCATATGTATCTCAAGGGAAGGGGCCTGACGGACATATTTCGAGATATCTCTTCTTCTTGTTGTTCTTCTTCTGCACAGCTAAGCTGGAAGTGGCATTTGCGGCTCGCACTAGTGCAGAGTTATCTCAAAGAAAGAGGCCACGGTGTTTCTGTACCTCTATTATGTTGGTGCAGCTTCGGAACTTTTAAATATCTTGATATATCTCGAGAACTACGCATCTGATCAAAAAATATCATCGAACATAAAAAGTAGGAAACTTAATTCTCTACAAAAATGGTCTCTTAACATTTTGCCATAGCTCTCTTCGTTTCCGAGATATTTGCAGATTCAGCTCAAAGGAACTGGCCTGACGGACATATTTCGAGATATCTCTTCTTCTTGTTGTTCTTCTTCTGCACAGCTAAGCTGGAAGTGGCATTTGCGGCTCGCACTAGTGCAGAGTTATCTCAAAGAAAGGGGCCACGGTGTTTTTGTATCTCTATTATGTTGGTGCGGCTTCGGAACTTTTAAATATCTCGATATATCTCGAAAACTACGCTTCTGATCAAAAAATATCATAGAACATAAATTGTAGGAAACATAATTCTCTACAAAAAAGGTCTCTTAACATTTTGCCATAGCTCGCTTCGTTTCCGAGATATTTGCAGATTTATCTCAAGGGAAGGGGCCTAACGGACATATTTCGAGATATTTCTTCTTCTTGTTGTTCTTCTTCTGCACAGCTAAACTGGAAGTGGCATTTCCAGCTCGCAATAGTGCAGAGTTATCTCAAAGAAAGGGGACACGGTGTTTCTGTATCTCTATTATGTTGGTGCGGCTTCGGAACTTTTAAATATCTTGATATATCTCGAGAACTACGCATCTGATCAAAAAATATCATAGAACACAAAAAGTAGGAAACTTAATTCTCTACAAAAAAGGTCTCTTAACATTTTGCCATAGCTCGCTTCGTTTCCGAGATATTTGCAGATTTATCTCAAGGGAAGGGGCCTGACGGACATATTTCGAGATATTTCTTCTTCTTGTTGTTCTTCTTCTGCACAGCTGAGCTGGAAGTGGCATTTGCAGGTCGCAATAGTGCAGAGTTATCTCAAAGAAAGG